>NC_141802.1:17236775-17836775 GCF_057944985.1 Cucurbita pepo subsp. pepo | reverse complement strand
TTTATATTAAGATTTTACAAACCATAAACAAATATATAATATATTTAAATTTTTTATTAAACTGAATAAAAATGTCCAAAGTGCAAATATTAAAATAAACATTTTTTAAAAGGTAAGAAAATAGATTATATTGAGAGTAAAAGAACAGTTATCATAAAATTTACCATAATGAGATGAAAACCCAAGAAGTAAATACAAAAATAATAATAATTAAGGAAAAAAATTCAAAAGTTAAATTAAATTTGCACTAAAATCAGACAATAGCTTAAGATCTAAGACTTACGTGAGGATGCAGCAATCAACTACAATTTCAAGAACTAATCCTAGAAAGTGTGACAGCAACACAGTGACTTTCATGATCCAACAAGCTTACAATACTTGTCTAGTTTCCTGGTCAAAGCTCTTAACAATGCAAGTTCAAATTATTGGTATAGTCCTGTGCCTAATCCCTGTAAGGTTCTAAACAATATTTGAATAGATGACACTATAGTTTAAAGCGTTTCGGTCGAAGAGAAATCGATTAAACAAACGAGACCAATTGATTTCAGTCTGGAATGGAATTGTAGTAAATCATCAATCAATCCCAGAATACTATTCTCTCCGTCCATCCAACGAACTTTATGGACAAAATTTCTCGAACTCCTAATACGGAATCCTCCGATATCGAGTACTCACTTTTGGCTGCCAGCTTCGACTGGTTCAACTACTTCTGCTTCTAATGGCTGCGATTGAGCCCCCTGATTATGGAACCCACTCGGCCCGGACCACTTGCCAGAAAGTGCCATACCCATCATCTCATATATCTTACCACCAAGCTGGGCCGGGTTATCAGGCTGCATCAACAACAGAATGAACACATTTAGAATGGCACAAAATGAGAGCATGGCTAGAGCTACCGATGTTTAAAGATCGATACAATCATTTTGTGAGCAGTGCTTAAATCTTGCAGCCAATGCCAGCATAAGGATAGATTTATGTCCAAAACACAGCCATATGAATTGACCATATAGTGCAACGTTATATCGATATATAGAGGACGTGGAGTTTACCGTAAAGCCACTAGAAACTAAAGCGGCATCATACAGAAGATCAATGGCTCTCAAAGCATCTTCATCGTTGGGGTTACTCTTGTATGCAGCCTGTGGATATTGTCATAATCTGTCAATCTACATGAATTGGCAAAAGAGTGTATAAATTTAGCTATGCTCTTACGTACATCCAGGTTTTTAATAATTGGGTGCTCTGGGTTGACTTCAAACACCCTTCTACTTTTCATGAAGTCCAAACTCGAGGTATCACCAACGCTTTGTGCTTTCATCAACCTTAGAAAAGAAAAACGAATGAGGCACGCCACTAGAAAGAATATATATATCATTTGGTTAAACATGCGAGGCTCAGTAAGTTACCTCTCCATGTTGGCAGACCAACCAAACTTCCCAGCGACAAGAACACAGGGTGAAGAACTTAGGCGACTTGATATCTGAACATTGGCAACTTTATCTCCCAAGCGTTTCTTAATCCAATCACAAGTTTGGCCAAACTCCTGTTTCATTTCCTTCTCTTTCTCTTCATTCTTATCACCTGAGAACATACACCATATAACAGTGTTATTATTTCCCTTTTTCCATTTCTAGACTAGAAATGAAGGCAAGGTCAATGTGGAAGCGAAATGCACAAATGGGCATAATGTGATCATCCTTTGTTCTGGAAACTAATAAATTAACCCTGAAATTGTTTTATCATCAGTCCATGTATTCAGTACAGTCAAATTGTTTTATCTTCAGTCCATGTATTCAGTACAGTCAACTACCAGTGAGGATCAAAACAATTTAGCACATGGATGCAGAAATAAATTGTGCTTGAATAAACTTTGAAACAAAAGTTCTAAAATCAAAAAGACAATACCGATAGAGTTAAAAAACATAAACTCAAGATTGTTTGAGTAAACTAACCTAAATCCAAATCTTCCTTGCTAATGTCAACAAAGTTTTTCTCTTTGTATGATTTCAAGTTCTGGATGGCAACTTCATCAATTGGATCAACTAAAAATAAAACCTGCCAAGGTGAAGAGAATTAACAAAAATGAACAAAATATGGAAGGGAAAACGTAGGAGAACCAATAGCTGCAAATGGAATTAGTTGCTCAGAGACAACTCAAGAGAATAAAAATGAAGCAAAGTCGGGTTCTTACCTCAAGATCCTTTTCAAGAATCTTCTCGAGGAAGGGAGTATTCTTAGCACTAGTCACACTGTCAGAAGCAATATAATAGATATCTTTCTGGTCTGGTTTCATGTTTTCAACATATTCATCTAGACTAATCATCTCTGCTTCACTTTGAGAAGAGAAAAATCGAAGCAATGGGGCAATACGTTTATGATTTTCACGGTCCTCAATGCAACCCAATTTCAAATGCTTTCCAAAATTATCCCAAAACTTCTCATAATCCTGCCAAATCCATAAAACATAAAATTAAAGAACCTGACTTCATTTAATATGGAACCTGAAAAATGCAACTAGAGAATGTATATCTTTCTTATCAGCTGTTTGCAGATGCAATGAAAAAAAGACATGTTTACTCATGTTAGAAACTTAGGCATTTCATTTAATGGTCTACTAGTACATATCACTTTGTATCCAACATATTAACATTGATCATGCCTTCGGTTTTAGTTGGAGACGAGGAAGGGTTCAAAGGAAAGTAGATGCACATCCCAAAAAATAATAAAAAAAAATAAGCTGACTTGAAAAACTGAATATGTGCCAAAACCGTAAAGAACAGGGATGTATTAAAAATCTTTCCTCTGTTTTTATGCCATAATTTCATTCTGTGGAGCACTCAAGATCATTAGGATATCATTATCTTTGTCAAAGACAAGGATGGTAACAACAAATAAGAAATCAACTATTCAACAGCATACTTCTCTGTTCTCACTCATGGAGATCCCCAGAATCATGTCAAAGGCTTTCCGAACCAATCGCTTCCTCATGATCCGTACCTATAAATAACAAAAGAATGAATTTCATTATATTGATCAAATAAATTTTTAAAAAGTGAGAAAAAAGAAGAAGAACAGCTTTAGAGGAACCAATTCTTTCAAAAACTTACTATGCGACTCTCTTGAAGGATTTCACGTGAGACATTAAGAGGAAGGTCATTTGAATCCACTACCCCTTTGACGAAGCTTAAATATCGAGGAAACTAAAGGACACAATCAATAAAATCATCAGCACTACCACCAGAAAATCTAACATTTAAAGCATAGGAAGGATATTTCATTTGGGTAACTATTTACCAATTCTCCATCAAAATCATCAGAAATAAACACCCTCTTCACATAAAGCCTTATGTTTTTAGTCTTGGGATTGACAAGGTCGTCCTTCCCCATGGGAGAAACAGCTGGGACATAAAGTATTGACCTGAATTCTACTTCACCCTGAAAATTCAGTCAAATATTAGCTCCATGAAAACAAAAAAGGGAGTAGAAAGCACTCATATGAAGTAGAAACTAATCGTAATTTTCTTTGTAAGATCAACATGTATTATCTACGTTCATAGGCATGCCGAATTCATAGTACTTCCATATAGTTTTCTAAAATGTGAATTCGCGTACTATAATATTTTATCATATTCACAGATACTCATCCGTTGTTAACAATCCATGCATGCCACAACAGGAAAAATCAGACTTATTGAGCATGAATCATGAAAGTGATAAAGACAGCACTGAATGTATTTTTTCGAGTCATAAGGGCATAATCTAATTAGCTCTACATGAAAAGAAGTAAATGAAAGACAAAAAGAAATTCACAACCTATTGTGGTTTAAATGAAGGACCAAAAATAAGAGAAAATGTAAATCCAAATATTTTAGATATTCGGATGAACTCTCATCATTTTGATAAATTAGATAACTATTATTTGATCTTTTAATCATCTAGGAAAAAAATTTGTAGATTCATTTTAACTAGAACAAATTAGTCGACAGGATGGTAATCCTCACTCTACTCTCTCACAGGATTTCAAAAAAAAAAAAAAAAAAAAAAAAAAAAAAAAAAAAAAAAAAAAAAGACGAGACAAAAAAGGAGAGGAACACAGTTAATATGTATTAGGTTTACCTCTGTTGTAAAATGAGATGATGCTAATGGTTCCAAGTATTCATTGAAAGTATTTTTGTAAAACTCATTGTATTCCTCCGTGGAGACTTCCTTTGGGTTCCGTAGCTGAAAATACATATAGATGTTGCACCCTTTATATGGTTAGAAGTAACAACAATTTAATATCAAAACTGGAAAATTAGACGGGTTAAGAGCAAACCCATATTGGTTGGGTCTCATTAGTGAGTTCCCAGTCCCAGTACTTCTCCACAACAGTCTTTGTTTTCTTCTTCTTCTGCATAGTAAAGTCATTAATTATGTTACAATTCATAGATTTGGTTGTGTAAGTTGTCATGCCATAATATGTTGAGATGTGAGGATGTAAGAAGACAAACTACCTCAGTTTTTCCATCTTGTTCATTCTTGGTAGCTTCAGTCGGATCCTCGTCAACTTCTACCTGGAAGGTTGAAAGAAGCACACAATTACCAGAATGAATATTTTAAACTTGAACAAAGAAGTGTAGAAATTAAGCAGGCACAAAAAATTTAACCATACCTCTTTGGTGAAACCCTTTTCCTGCCAGGTGTATATTGGGAATGAAACAAACTGTGAATAGTTTTTCACAAGCCTCTGAATACGCTCTGGATGAGCAAAACCTTTGTCATCACGCTGAAAATATCAGGCAAAGAAAGCATAACGTTAGATAAGTAAGCAGGGATAAAGAATAAAGAACAAAACAAATAAATATAAACTGACCTTCAAGTACAAGGTAAGGCAGGTTCCTCTCGGAAGTAGTTTCTCAGGATCTGTTTCTTCCCTAATAGTGTAGGAGCTAGCATTTGCCTCACCTTCCCACACGTATTGCTTATCAGATTTGGGGCTCCTTGTAGACACAACGACCTTCAAAAATTAAGAAATGTTTAATGAATGCTACAACACATATGTTCACCCTAAAAGGCATGCAAAATTTTAAAGCGATGACATACCCTATCAGCAACCAGGAATGCAGAATAGAATCCAACACCAAATTGGCCTATTAAATTATTGTCTCCGCCAGCATCCTTGCTATCCTGTAAACAAAACAAATTTTGTTAAGCAGAGAGCACACTAATAACAACAATCGAGCTAAATCACTCCTCAGACCTTCAGTGCTTTCAAAAACTTGGCAGTTCCACTCTGTGCTATAGTACCAAGACAGTCAACAAGTTCTTGCCTAGTCATACCTATGCCAGTATCACTGCATAGAGATAGAAAACAGATTGCAGATGTTGCAACGCAATCAAGTCATTGTAGTCATATAAGTATGTGAAGTAGGGGCGGGGGAGAGAAATATAACATGATCCTTACGTTATCTTTATAATCCCATTATCTTTATCAGTTTGGATACGTATATCAAAGTCAACTGCATCCTTCAAAAGCTCAGGGTCTGTAACACTCATAAAGCGCAGCTTATCCAAAGCATCACTTGCATTGCTGTGAAGGTTGAAAAGGCCAAAATCATTATTCAAATTTGATATCAAATGGTGATTTTAGAAAGGAAAAAAAACCAAGCCAAATGTGGACTAAGCCGAATCCTGCTGTGACCACAAGTTATACACAACACTGTATCACAAAAGTCGATAGCATAGATGACAGACTACTAATCATAATTTTTTTTGTGGGGCGGGGGAGAAACCTGATCATACAATAAGAACAAAAAGGGACAGCCTAAGGGCCGGGAGAAGAGGACACCCCCCAATCATGAAGAATTGTGGAGGAGGAGTAATTACAAAAGAATTTTCTTGTAGAACGTCACCAAGAAGCAGTGAACTGTATAGTAGTACTAAAAGTATGAGGCTTGACTAAATTGTCTTAAACATTCTATGCTTTCTTTCCAACCAACAACCCCAAAGCAATATTAATATCTTGGCATCCATGTCGTGAAAGAAATTTAAGTGAATGCATTTGAACAACTCCTATAATGCTTACAAAAGATTGAACAATTGTGGTTAAGAATCAAGACATTTTGATGATGATAAATACAAGGAAAACAGCAAGGTGCCATTAAAGCAACTACCATCAGGAACAGTAGAGGAACCCAGAGAACTGAACAAGATGTACAAAATATCCAATAAAACAGATAAAGAAGATGATAGAAAAAAAAACAAACAACGCAAAATAAAAGAATATGGGTAACGTTCATGTATTCAGCCACAGGAAAGACACAATTCACAAGCTTAAAAGCACCGTAGTCCATTATATAATAACTAGGATCCGATTAGAATCAATCAGGTTAATTACCAGCCTAGTCCTGACAACTGAATATATATTAACGTTGACTGTGTAAAGCATTATTAAAGAACTCAAACCCAAACTGAAAATACATGAATACACAAAGAATCATAAAGCAATCACAAAATACCTTATAAGCTCACGAAGAAAAACCTCTTTGTTGCTGTACAAGCTGTTGACAATGAGGTCCATCAGACGACTCACCTGCCATGTAAAAAGAAAACACAAATATAGAAGGTAAACGGTGAATATAAGCATCAAGATTTAAATTCCAAATTAGTATATAGTTTCTTGTTCAAGGAACATGCCTCTGCTTGATACTCGTACTTCTCAACTGGAGGAGCAGCTGATGCAGCAGATGCTGTCGAAGTTGACTCGTACCGATGGGTCAAGGAAAAAGTGTGTTTCAAATTCAATTGAGAGGAAGATTTTACTGCATCCATTTCTCCAGCCGCTAAAAATGAATACTGTCTGACTTTACCATCACTCTCTCCCACCTGAAAATGTCGGGAACAAGTGATCCATGCCATGTTTCAGAAAATTACAATCTAGCAGAATAGTTCAGCAACATAACAGAGAAGCACAGAACCATGCCATCCACATAAACCACGACAAGAAAGCAACAAAACGACCATGAAATAGCGCGAGAGGCATAAAACGGATTTTATCTATTGAATATTAATAACCCAACAAAACATCTTGGGCCCCAATAGGTGCAAAGAGACCCTTCCACAACGAAAACTTTTTTTTTTTTTTTTTTTTGACATATAACCAAACCTTCATTGAGAAAAATGAAAGAAAGCACGAATACAGAGTTGCTACAAACGAAACAATCAAAATTAAAATATCAAAACATTAACAGAGGTTCTTGACTTCCATCCCAACGCCAAAATGCCGATCGTAGGATCTTCATCAACATCAAAATATCTTCATATAACTAATAAAAACCAAAAGAAAAAAAAAAACCATGAAAATCCACAGAAAGAGGCGAAGGTAGAGGAACATTCCAATCAACTATTCCTCATTTCAAAACACTCCCACGCATAAATGTTCGATTCTCAAAGATTTCAGAAAAACAAATACAACCACAGCAAGAAAACGACACAGACCGAATTGGAAAGAACTGCGACATGAGTGGCCGGAGCCACAGCAGAGGCAGCATTACGGTGGTAGCGAGCTCCACCGGTTCGAAGGATAGCAGAGACAGAGCGCCTGGAAAGCTTGTGCATAGTGTAGAAGCTCGAATAACTTGAATGAACGAAATGAGACCAGTACCAAGCGTTGAGAGCGCAGACACAGACTCGCAGAGAGGACGCAGAAAAGGGCTTTAGTAGGGTTTTGAGACAAATTTGGTCGACACCGCGAAGGTTCTGGAGAGGACGAGGGTAATTCTGTATTTTCACAAAGTTATATAAATGTAATAATTAAAGAAATTAAAAAAAAAAAAAAAAATGACCGTGCCACGTCAGTGCTTTACCCTGGCTTTTTTCAGTTTCTAAAAGTTAGTTAATTACGGTTTTTTTTCTTTTATAAATAGATCCTTTAATAAATGTCTTCCATTTTTCTTGTAGGCATTAAATCTTGTTAATTATGTAAATTAAAGATATTTATTCTCTCTTTTTAGTGTAGAAAGTAATTAGTACAATAAGAGATATTTATAAAAAAAAGATCCTAATTAACTAAAATGTTAATTTATCTTTGCTCGTATATATTTTTTTGTCCATATATTAAAAAAAAATCTAATCGAGTATCCAACCGTTTAAAATTTGCTTTATAGTCTCAATGTTCGTGCATTAGTGCCGCGAAAGTTGCTATAAATGAAATTATCTAGTGCATATAAATGTAGGTGTCACACTCAACTCATATGGTTCAATGTTTGTTCTAAAGGGCATATACACGTTGGATTTGAAAAATCTTTTGAACTAATCCTAAAATTTTGGGTTAGTTGGATTGGTGACCCAAACAATCGAACAGCGTTCCCAACCCAACCCAATCTAAAAAATAGACTGAGTTGTCGTGGGTTTTTTTTTATTATTTTTAAAAAAAAAACAATATCTATGACATATATTACGTTAATAATTAAAATATCATAAAATTTAAATATAAGACATTTATAACATACCATACATTACTAACACATGTTATAAACATTAAATATTCTTACCTACTTAATTTTATGCAGATTATAAGAAAAAAATCCTACCCAATGTATTTTCTATCTAATTTAGACCTTTTTATATACTTAAATTAGTCGGTTTAAAATAATAAAAAAACATTTTTTTAAACTTTTAAATTTAGTTATTTTTGGATAATAGAAAGTCAATTTATTTTTTACTTAATGTAATCTTTAAACTTCAACACAAAAATTAAAAAATGAAATAAAATTTTTATTTTTATGGTATTTGCTTTTTTTCATCTAACACCTCCCGTTAATCAAGGCTCGACACATTTTCTTTTGGAGACAAACACGACTCTCCACAGTGTTATGATATTATCCACTTTGAGCATAAACTCTCGTGACTTTGCTTTAGACTTCTTCAAAAGGCAGCATACCATATAGTATTATTTGATTATAAACTCATTATTATTCTCTAAATTAGTCGACGTGGGACTTTCATCTAAAATTGTACTATTCGTCAACCTCGCAATTACCGCACTTAAACCACTATGGCTATAGGATTAATGAATACTTAAGCCCATTGACTCCGTCCTACTTAACGAGTCCTTAAACATATTTTGATTAGTTTAACACTTCGTTAAAATCAATTAATAATTAACTAAGTTAATTAAGAGTCTAATCTTTAAATCCAGCAAGGTAATGACGTCATTATAAGAAACACAAAGCCCAAGCCCATTGATGGATGTGTGTGGTCCATGATTTTCATCATCATCATTATTATTATTTCAAAACGTATGCGACGGTCGTGGACACGTGCTGCACATGCACCTCAGCTCGCCGATTAATCGGTGTCCGGTGGCGGTCCGGTTAACTACAGGCCGCCACCAGTCCTTCCTCCACCGTCGAGATCTTCCCACCCCCCCGGAATCTCATCCGACGGTCCACATTCCTCCTAGCATCTGTGGTCTGCTTTCAAGGGATCAAAATCTTAAAAAGAAAAAAAAAACAGTAATTTATTTGCCATGTGTCGTGGACCCCACTGGCACCTCTATCACTGACACGCATCCATATATGATTTATTTATTTTTAAATAAAACTTCCTTACAAGCTCATAATAATAAATAAATAAATAAAACGATTTGCTTACGTTATCAATTAATATTTTCTCAAATTCATCCAAAATCTCATTATTAATTAAAATCCAAATTAATAAAAATATCTCCCAACTTTATATTATTCCTAAACCTTCAAATGTTTTAATAATAATTTTTAATTTAAAAAATAAAAAATACTCTTAAAATTTTAAGTATCATTCAACTTAAAAACAAAAATTATTAATACCGGTATTTAAAAACTATCTATAAAATTTAAAAAATAATATTCTTTCTTTAAAATTTTTTTTTTACCTTACGTGAACAAAAACTGTCTATCAACATTTCATAAATTATCTCCAAATATTTTAGTGTTATTTTAAGAATTTTATGAGTATTTTATTTTTAAAATAAAAAAAATAAAAAAGTGGTTTTGAATTACCTAACAAAGTTGATATATATATATATATATATATATTTATATTTTTGAAAGAGTTAAAATGATATTTTTTAAATTATTTAAAAATTTTCCATTTTTTTAGTTTAAAGGTATTTATTGTAAGAGTATTATTAAAAATTTGTAAAGTTTATAAGTATTTTTTTTATATAAAAGATAAAATTGAACAATATTTTTATTAATTTAATTTTAATTAAAATTATATTAAAAATGGGCTGTTTCTCTTCAGTAAATTTTTTAAAATATTAATATTATATGTTATTAAGATTATAATATTGTAGATTAAATCGAGACAATAACAATATAATTTGTATGGTTGTTGAAAACATTTATCACATAACTAATAATTAAGATATGCTGTTTTCTATAAAAAGAAATATTGATTAATTATAATATCTTAATTAGCTAAATTATATTAAAATTAACATCAAAATCTAAATTATTTATGAAATAATTACGGAAATAATTAATAGTCAACGTCAATGAGGTAATTGGAAAAGGGCGCGTGAGATACACGGGAGTGAGAAGCGAGTGGGAATGGAGTTACAGAGACAGTAAGGCAGAGCATACAACTGCGAGGTGAAGAGGCGCAGGGAAATGAAAGAGAGAGAGAGAGAGAGAGAGAGAGAGAGAGAGAGAGAGAGAGAGAGAGAAATTGGCGTTCATCAAATGATCAAAACCCCTCCCTGGACGCTTTATTTGAACTTCCTCTTTCGTCGATTCAATTTTTCTTCCTCTCATGCGGCACTTCTGTTCTGATTCAAATGTAGAGAAATTTTGGTGATCTAGTTTTTTTCTACAGGAAGAAGAAGAAGGGGAGATTGAAGCTTTGTGGTGAGCTTCAATTTGTAATTTGTGGCTTCTCTGTTTTTTGTTTTCTATGAAGTGAATTTGGTATTTGGAATCTTGTTTTTTGTGGTTATGAAACTGTGATGGATTGTTTTTTGCTTTGTGAATTTAGGTAATCTGAAATTTCGGGCAGACTTGATAGTGAGATGAACAAGGAACAGCGACCGGAACCTCTTGATTTCTTCATTTGGACTATAGAGGTACTTACAGATCCTCTAGCATCTGATACATCATCTTTGATTTTGGATCTCTTGTGCAAGGATCTTTAACTGCAATTCATTGTTGTTTGGATTTTGACTTGAAAATCTGAACGGTTGTGTGTTAAGGAGTGTCGGTCTGGGAGTTTATACTTGATGGCTGCTGTAACCTTTCCCATTGATTGCTTGTTCAAGTGTTTAATCGCGTGATATGGTGATGCCCTCTGTTTTTTGTGCTTATTGCTGGTAAGGTGTGATTGCTGGATCAATGGGGTTTACCCAGTAATAATCGCTGAAAACTTCTCAAAATAACTGTTAATTGTGAAATGAAATTAATGAATTCATCACCAGTGCTTTAATGTAGGAGCTTCATTTTCTAATATCTCCCTGCGAAATTCGTATATACATGCAAAGGTATGTTCATTGCATTGAGATTTATTCTCTCTCCTATTTAGATTTTTGGACTTTCCGTGTCAGTTCCACCCTCTGTTCTCTTTCTAGTTTTGAAGTTAGTGTTTAGCTTGAACTTTTCTAAATTTGTTTTTCAGGAATTTTGAATATAAGAAATTATATTTGATGGAGCCGAAGAAATTATGTCATAATGTTATACTGTCTCTATGTTCCCGGTTTTCTGCATGTTTTGGCTGTCACATGGTTTTTAGTTTCTTGAAGTCCAATTTTTTTTTGAAGATATCATTCCAAACTGCTGCACCTGTCCATTTTAATTGGAGTGGTCATGTGTGTCACTGCTTAGCTTGATATTTGTGTGATTTTTTGGAACTTTATCTTGGCTGATTGTTTGTGTACAGATAGATGCACTGAATACTGCATACATTTGATTCTTATAATGGGTAGGAGAGGATGTTTTTACGTGGCAAACATTTCGATATTCCATTGTATTACATCTCTCAGGCTAGAATTTTAACTGTAAATTTGGTGAAATTGGATTTATAATATGCCTCCTTCATGCCTACTACAATTTCTTTCCAGGATGTTGGTTTGTGGTTGGAAGAGATAAATCTTGGAAGCTATCGTCAGATCTTTAAAGAAAACGGGGTTAATGGAGAGTATCTTGAAGGCATGTCAATGTTCACAACTGAGCAGATTCTAAGGTTTATCAGACGATGTCATATGAAATGGGGAGACTTCATCACACTTTGTAAGGAGCTCCGACGAATTAAAGGTCTGTGTATGATGCAGCTTTTTCTCTCTTTTTAATTCAAAGTCCTTGGAAAAATATATATACTCAGGGTTGTCTTCTTGCTGCTATCATCGGATATTTCAGAAGTTCCTAAACAAGATTTGTAATTAATGAAATTCACCATAGAAAATAAATAAACAAATAAACTAAATGCCCCAAATCTTAATTCAAAGCATGCGAATTGGCATATTTAGACATTGGAGTTACAGTAAGCCTTTTCTGAAACATTTTAAAGTGACTTGCCTTGTTTTTTTAAGCAGTTTGTTCTGTTTTTAAAAGTTTGAACGTGTAAATAAACTATTTAACTCCTTATTTGATCTGTTTGCAATCTCCGGTTGTCATCATTAGCATGTTTCTGACAGTGCTAGTTGAGAAATTGATGCGTGCACAAGTTGTTATGCTGCACAAGAGTCCGGTTGTCATCTATTTTGTTTTCTTTTCTTTTTAATAACCATTTTTAGAGGAGACATTATACTAGTTTAAATATCGTGCATATCTGCTTAACTTTGTTTGTGAAACACTAGAATTTTCAAAATCACAATCTCTCAAGTCATACCAAACCTACTCTAACTATATGTCTGCTTTTCCAGTTGACATTAAGATCATGGTGTTTATTCTTTAAGTTATGTACTTCCAGTGGCTTGCTTGAAAGGAGAGCAAAAGGTACGACGGCCGTGGTGGGCACCATCGTGTCTCTCTATGGTGTTTCTCAAGGTGGCTAAGCGTAACAGACAATCTCGAGTTGTTTCCTTGAAGCTGGAACCATAAGTCGATCATCTTATTTGTACGCCCTCGTGTATTTCTTTTTATGCGTGAAGAATATAAAGGTAGAGAAGAAACATATTAGTTTACCTTTTTCTTAAAATTTTAATCAGTCAATATTACCTCTTTTCTTCTTCTTTGTTTAGAACTATGTTTATATTATATACAAGGTTTATGTGTTCAGTTTGACAATCCGCTCGAGGAAAAGCAATGAAGCAACCAAGATTTTCATTTAGGCCTGTATACAGAGTCCAATCATGTTTTCTCCTCTAATCCCTTTGATAGTTTAGAACAGTCCGGGTGCGGGGGGAGGGGGTGCTGGTGAGTAGAGAGTCTTATTATGGTATAGTAGCGTAAGATCCTACATCAGTTGGAGAGGGGAGCGAAGCATTCCTTGTAAAGGTGTGAAACCTCTTCCTAGTAGACACGTTTTAAAAACCTTGAAGGAAAGCTCAAAGAAGACAATATCTACTAGCGGTAAGGTTGGGCTGTTATAAAGAAGGACAGAGGCTTTCGAGGTGAACTTTCCTCTTTTACATTGGATACTACTTATTGTTTGTACATTGAATTGATATGGTAAGGGGATACATTTAATATCTGTGGCACTCACATCGGGGTGAGTTTGGACAGACTTCATCTGAGACCCTTAGAAGACAAACCCACATGGAAGACAAAAGACATTATTCCATCGTCTTCTCCCAAGAAAAGTAGGAGATAGAAACTTTCCATTAAAGTCTGATCACCAAGTGAATACCTCACCTTTCTCTTTCTCTTTTCCACTCTTTTTATTTCCCCCCTTGTTTCTGGTGAAATTTCCTGGTCCTCCATGATCTGAAGGGCTCTTAATTCAGTTCCTTATCCCAATATGCAATGGAAAGTTGCTATTGTTATTAGATTCCATTCCAATCATCACCTTCAGGTGATTGGACTCTTTGAAAGCCATCTGATCCATTCAGTTCACAAATGGACAACCCACATGGCCTCTTTAGCTAATAGACAAGCCATATAATAAAGAAAATTGGAGCAGGTGAAAAACCCGACCAAACATGAACATGTGGACCCTCTCTAATAGAGTCGAATCAAGTACTTTTCTTACCAAATCCTTTTCATTTAGAAAGAACAATCATTAGTTACAAGAACAACCTTGCCTCTAGTGTTTGTCATTGCTTCACTCACCCTTGCATGTGAAGGGGGGGTTCTTCTTGTATTGATTTGATAGCAGTTTACAGCAGCTTATCTTTTTGGTTTGATTTTACAGATAGCATTTAAAGCCTTGCTTTCTAATGGTTAGAAATACTTTTAAGCTCACATCTAATTAGTGAAAAATTTCGTAGAGTTAGTATTACGCCGAGAATTCATTGACACGAAGCGCTTGCAGCCTCTCCTCAAACTCCTCAATGTGTTGTCTGAAAGCGCGTATGCGCGCCATTTGATTATGCTCTTATGATTCTATTTTGCATGCTGTGTTTTGCAATCCGGGATGGGAAGTGAAAGACTTTATTCTCCGACGGGACTAGTCACTGGCCCAGGTTTCTTTCTTATCGAACGTATTCAGCCCACCTCAAACAAAATGAGGAAAAAAGGAAAGAGAGAGACCCTCTTGACTTTTCCAAACGATGCTCAGGATCAAAGGACGATGTGTCGTTGAAACGAATAATTTATACAAAAGTTACCAACCTAAGAATGAAATTTTACTAAAATGATGTGTTTATATGATCTCTGGTTTGTTATTAGTGGTTGGAGTTTTTATTGGCAATTGTCGTACAAAATTTGTAGCTTTCTAATTTAAGTAGTTATATTTTTTTAAAAAAAAATTAGTGATAATTATTATTATTATTTTTAAAATTGAACTCCCTTCCAAAACAATCGTGTATTAGGATTAGGTTTTTGTGATGTTTAATATATGATTTGACAAGTGAAAAAGTCAATGAAAATCTATATATATAGACTCATCATATAAATATCATAAGAGGATAAACTCCTAAATTCATTTTTTTATGTTTAAAATTAAAAATGAATATACTATGTTACAATTTAATTATAATAGATTAAAGATTGATTCATTGTACCAAGTTTATCTCCAATTATTAGAAGATCAACATTTTATGTAATAATCAAATCATCTCTGGTGGCATTTGCTTGGTTATCCATAAATTCACTGAATAATAGACTAATTGTGGGATTAGATGGATTCATCACAACAACTGCATAATGCATTCCAAACCAGAATTCCAGATTACAACAGTCAAAATCATACATTACAATTTACGTCAATCGAGTTAAATAATCAAACTATATGAAATCGGTAGCGAAATTTTTTCAGAACAGAACAAAAGTGGTAACTATCTTCCTCATCCAACCACGCCCATGTCTTCTTCAACTCCAGCGTCGTAACACGTACCAAATTCTCCAGCTGAATAGAGAGAGTCATTGGAGGCGATCGTCGAGGGGTGTTCTTGAAATCTGATGAACAAGATCGTTGAATGGTGTTCCTTATGTCTGATGAACAAGTCTGGCTTTAAGAACAAAGGAGTAGATTACAAGAACAAGGAGGCATTGACTACTTTCAGCTTTAGAGCATTAGTTTAGAGCATAAATACAGACCATCAATCATCTTGCTATTAGAGCTAGTCAAATAAGATTGAATAGGGCTCCCTCCCTTTGATCATATAGAAACTCAATAACAGGAGGGAAATGCAGTGGAGTTCCACAAACAAGTACCTTCTCAAACCATCATTGAAAACCATTTGTTGAAGAAGGATTCTCTGAGACTGTTGTAGTAGCCTTCGGAGGTTCATGACTAGTTTTGCTAATGATTCCCTTACCGAAGTACTGGGCAATTACAGAAAACCCATCTTTTGAACTCTTCACTTGCTGGAAGAACTGATCTTGATCTTTATTCTGCTCCAAGCTTCTCTTCATTTCTAGAACTTTTCTGTAATCTGGAGCACATTCAGGGCATTCTTTTTCATTATCCCCCAAACAACGCTGATGGAATGAATGCATACACATGAAGTGAACAGCTGGGAGATCAAGAGTGAACGTGCAAGCAGTGCACTTGCTGAGTTGAAAAATTCTTGCATTTGTTCTAAGATCTTCAATTTCTTTTCTCATTGCCACTGTGTCTTCCTGCAGAGAGCTAACACAGTTAACGAACTTCATTTAACGAAAAAGCTAACAGTTCAGAGGGTGGGATTGTATTTGGTTAAAGCTAGAAAATACCATATCTGCAGCTATGTCCCTAAGTTTTTACTCTAGCAATGTTAGGTAGAATAAATGAGAAAGCTTCAGGTGCTCAACAAATGTACTCACAACGTTTGTTCCCTGATCGAAGTAGTTCGATTGTGGAAGCTATAACTTCCTTTCATCATCATCTTTAAGTTATGTTTTTTTTCTTTTGAAGTGCTTCAACAATTAATATCATCCAGTTACATAAAATAAATTTGGGCCATTTCCAGTTAGAAAGACGAAAATTGCTAATTCCAGGAGCCTAGTTCCAGTTAGAAAGACGAAAGTCATTTTCTACGTATTTTTCATTTGCTAAATTTGACCAAGCATTCAAGAAATTCTTTAAAATGAATTGCATGAGTAAGTACGAACCTGATACTTGTCAATTGCTTGCCTATCCTCCTCAATCATCTTGGATTCCTGTTCAAGCTTTCTCGCAATGTAGTCCTTGATGACAGAAAGTGTGAGGCATGGATTTCTTGACAGCGTCTGAATAACTATAATAGGAGGCAAGATATCATCCCTTTCAATATAGGTCAAAACTTCCTTCACTTCTTTGGAACAATCTTCTCCCAGTTCGCCGAAGTACTTCAATAAATCTGCCCATAGAGACGGGTCACCTCCCTTTCCTGAATCGCTCAATCTTTTACAGCAAGCAATTAAACCGTCGTGGTCGTGAGTTTGCATATAGCATGCTATAACCTCCTTGTAGAGTTTCATCTTTTCATATAAATACATAAGGCCTTCCCTAAACGCATTCATTTCACACAAAATAATCACAAGATCAACATCATAGAGAGGATTTTCCAGTTCTGATGGCCATGCACTCTTAAGCAGGCGTAGTCCCTTCTCTTGCCTCTCAAGCCGGTCCTCAAAGCTTACTTTCGTATTGGACTCGGCTGACATCAATGTGGCTTCTGATCTTTCCACAAAACTATTACTTCTTCCATTGCCAACTTGAGACATTGATGGAAAGTTTAAATCATTTGACAGGTACAATTCCAACAGTGTATTGTTAATTTCAACCTGAGCAGGTGAGTCCGTTACCTTGTCTGTATACTTTTCAAAGAATTCCATAAGTGACTGTGGGTGATGAATAAAAATGTTGAGAAAGTCAACAGGAGATGGCAACATAGATAAATATGTGCGATTTGAAGATCTTTTCTTCAATGATTCACCATCCTCAGTGCAGAGCTTCATGAGAATATCAATTGTCTCACGTGGCTTGTGTGCGATTAGAATCTTCCCATACTCTTTAATTGTCACGCCAGCTTGACTAGGCTCGAGGCTTGCAATATATTGCAAGGCCTCATCATATCTTCCAAGGTCTTCAAGTAAGATCTTAAGGTACCATTCGTGCTTTCTTTCCCTTCTAGCAACATACATGGCATGTTCATGGTAATTGGCAGCACGACAAACCCTAATTGCAGTCTCAACATCAAATTTATGCTCTCCAGCACTATCCTCGTTTTTAATAAATACATTCAGCTTTTCCACATCTTTCAATTTGGTGTAGCAGTTTAGTAGAAGTGTGGTGTGATCTTTAGACGCAAGCCCTTTCTCATGCAAATTTTCCAAGTAATTAGTGAGGTTATAGATTCGCTGAGCATCAAGAAATTTCTGTATAACATAAGAGGGCTCGAGATGTCCAATAGTATGGATATACTGGGCCATAGCCTCATCATAATCTTGCTTGCTGTATAGATGATCCCCATACTTTCTTAGCACTTCTGCAGTTGCAGCAGCATCAGCTTGTTGACTTTGAACAAGATTAATAGCTATGGTGTACAAATTCTTTTTAAATAGCATATCCAATTTGCTTTCCATATCTTTTTCCCCGATACATAGAGCCGATTGGTCGTCCATTATAAGTATAATACTACCCCACTCACAAAGCATGTGAGAAACGTCTTTAACTACTAGACTATGGGCAATCAGTCGATTCTTCAGGTCATAAATGTTGAAAGTGTTCTTGCCATTTCTCTGATCAGCAATTACGCAGAGAAGGTAACCACGAAACCAACCTACAAGCTTTTTTTCTCCTTCAAAAGCCCAGCAGGGACCACGTCCATCGACCTCATAAAAATAAACTGCCTCAGGACGACCAACGATCAACTCCTAATTACATAAAACACAGTAATCGTTATCATTATGACAGAACATTAATCAACACAATGACATGGCAAATGAGATATAGGAGAGATTAGAACTGCATACTGATCGATCACTCATTGTAACACCGTTCACACCACATCCAATATGATCCAGAGTTTGCCCCTTTGGTGGTTGACTCTGCAGGCTGAATAAACTCACTGAATCAGGAGTTACAGCAAATAACTGAAGAGCTTGACCATCAACTCTGAACCCCAGCCCCGTGATAGATGATTGATTCTTGTCTGAGATGTCTACCTGAAGCTTGAAACGATTGATACGTTCACGTGCAATGTCTCCTTTGATGCAGTATATATTACCATTATCTAGGCCAATTGCAATAAGTAGTATTGGCGGTGCCTCTTCTAGGACCAAAAATGATGTTATCTGCAGTAGTAAGCTCATAGGTCTCATAATTCCATCATTATCAGGAAATTGCTTCCAATGAAACAAAGAACGAACAATCATGGTTCAAAATGTCAAGCCTATAAAGCAACCGCATAAAACAGGATACTGTCTGAATAAAATGAAAACGCAACAGTACCTTTGCCTCGGGAAATTGATTAGTAAATATCCTCAAGATTCCAATGCACTCGGGACTTGTAGCACTTGAGCCCTCTGGCTCAATTTTATCAAGGTCAAAAACCTTCAGACACATAGTCTGTTGCGGAGGTATTTGCACATCTTCTCCAACAGTGACTAGAAAGTTCCGTTGCTGATCATCAATCAAAAGATACAAACGTAATCCATGTCAATGACATATCATCTACAATCCTATCTCCGGAACTTATAAATTAAAATCATGACATACTAGAAGAAAGGGAAAATAAATCTATAAGTTAGATTCATAAGGTGTTGATTAAAGAAAGAAAAAGCAACGTTTAGAAAGCAGTTCGAAGGTCAAAGTACTTCACAAATAGTTCATTTGACAAATTGGCATCCGTTTCAACCAAAGACACGCTGAAGCAGCACAAAATCCAAATTGCCCGATGGAAAAAACAGCTGAAAAAGAAATTACCAACCTTGAGCTGTTGCAGAAATGATACGGTCGAGGAATGAGCTTGAAATCCATAGCTGAACTTGAGCCCACGATCAAGTAGGTTAACGCTACCGTCATTGCAACCGATCACCACCTTCCCTCTGCCGCTCGAACAACACTCGATCTTCTTTTCCCTCACCTCTTCCGGAATTGTGCACCTTCCGGCTAGTTTCTCTTCGAAGAACTCGAATTTCCTCCATTGATACATCCTCCCTTCCTCGATTCACTTGCTATTTGAGTGATCGTTGAATCTCTCTAATACATCAACAAATCAAACAAACAATCACAATTTGCTATGAGATCAGTAACAAAACCGGAATCCTGAATCGAATTTCCTATCTCTCGTAGAATCAAATTTCCTATCTCTCGTAGAATCAAATTTGCCCTGTTCTCGTCATCCCCCTCTGCGATTCTCCAAATGACAACGTTCCGCAAACTTGCCTTCCCTCACCCTTCCGCTACCGGAACTTTCTAAACTCCGTAGAAGAATCAAGCCAGCCCAATAATATTCCGATTTTGGGCCGACTGCCAATAACTGGGCCGGTTTTGGAATATATCAGTGGCCCACAGCCCAATAATATTCCTCTTTCGGGCCGCCTGTCAATAACTGGGCCGGTATTGGAATACAGGAGTGCCTCAGCCCAATAACATTCCACTTTTGGGCCGACCGTCAATAACTGGGCCGGTTTTGGAATATAGGAGTGGCCCAAAGCCCAATAACATTCCACTTTTGGGCCGTCTGTCAATAACTGGGCCGGTCTTTGTAGGAGTGGCCCATTCAAAGTTGTAACCTTAGGTATACATCGGCTGAAATTTAGTGGGTATATATTTAACAACAAATTAAGAATTTCTATAATTATTTTTTACATTATAGTATCTACTGAAGCTTCCATGCACTCGACCGTACACTAAAATCTCTCCATTACTGATATCTCCGGTACCAGGTGGCTTTACGGGAAAGCACTAATCTAACGGGGGAGCGCCTTAAACGTCCGTCCATCACTCATCTCTAGATCGAACTTTGACGGTGACCGTTAATCCTTCCCTCTTTATCTGCCGTTTGAACTGGTCTCACCACTCAACCCCGTTCTGCTGTGTTATTTACGTTTAAGTCCCTAGCGGTTTGGCGTAATACCCATTTTACCCTTTGTCTTATATATTGACTATGGCCCACAATTTGATTGGTTCCAGCTCGCGAAGCACTGGATCCTTCCCTTTTTCAAAGATTTTCTTCTGATGCTTAAAAAAATTAAAAAGAAATATTCTTTTAATAAATAAAAAATAAATAAAATGTTTATTTAATATATATAATGTTTTAAAAAAATAATCGTGGAAATAAGCCAGTGGAGTTCCTGCTGTGTTGTTGATTATTTGCTTGCAAAAAGGGAAAAAATAAAAAGACCAAAAAGTCGGCCACAATTAATTTTCCACCAAGGACCTGCCAGGTAGGATAGAAATTTGGATGACGTGGGGCCAATAGGAATAAACGTGGCTACTTAATGATACGTGGCGACGCCCATTCTAGAAAAGGTTAAAGTGGGACCCAACCGAAACGGTGCGTTTTGATATATTTATATTTTTTAAATTCCGGGCACACGTGGGATTTTTTATTGCTGAGAGAGGGGTAAATCAGTCATTTCGTCGGTAGTGCCTGCTTTCGGAAATCCCGGCGCATTTCTCAAATTTCCCGCGATTTTCTGTAAATAAGTACAACCTGTAATTTGGAAAAACAAAAACAAAATAAATTAAATAAATACATTAAAACATTTTCAAAATTAAAAAACAGAGAGAGAAACCCAAAAAAAAATAATAAAAAAATTGCTTTTTCGACGTGATCTATTAAGAGAAATCGTAGAATTTAAATTCGAGATTATTTATAATTAAAAATAATTAATTAGGCTAATTTAAGCTAAATCAAGCGCCTTTAAAACCCAATCCCTTCCATTCCATCAGCTTCTCTAAACAAAATCCTCCATTGCTCTGTTTCTTGTTCCTTAAATTCGTCAAAATTCTCATTCTACTGTTCTTGTTCTGTGTGTTTCAGTTCAAATGGATAACGAAACGACGAAAATTGTGTACGAAAGAATCTGCAAATTGGAGCCTGAATATGGGTTGAAGATCGTCGGCTACGTTATGCTGAACACCAACGAACAGGACATGATCCGATTGGCGTTCAGCCCGGATTGTATAATTCAATGTGTTATTAACACCGCCAAATCCGACCTCGGAATTCCCGAAGTTCCAATTCCATATGGTCGTGTTTCTTCTTCTCCATCCTCCCGCCTGTTCCTTCCCCACCAGACGTTCTCCGACTTCGCCCTGCAGAACCAGATGCAGTGGCTGTCGCTGGACTCGGCAACTCCGGTGAGGCGAAGCCGCCGGAGGGAGTTTCCGGTGAAAGTTTGTCATTATTTCAGTAAAGGGTATTGCAAACATGGGAATACTTGCCGGTATGTTCATGATGTTGTGGAGAAGGAGCCGCGTGTTGTGGTGCTTAGTGGAAGAGCGCTGGATAAACTTGAAATCGAGATTGTCGAGCTTCTGAAATCTCGTGGTGGGCTGCCGATTTTGATTGCGGCTTTGCCGATGGTGTATCGTGAGCGGTATGGGCGCAGTCTTCTCGGCGATGGGTATCTTTCGAAGACTGGGCTTAGCCTCACGCGGCTTCTTGCTCTGTTGAGCCGCATTCGTGTTCTTGACGGGTTCATTGCTCTGTTCTCTGTTTTTGCTACTCTGTTCTTTGATTTTGCTACTCTGTTCTTTGTTTGTGCTACTCTGTTCATAAATAACAAAGCTAAACCCACTTTCTGATTCTACAAATTGCCATTTTCAGGCCCCATGGGAAGAATTCGATAATCTTAACCGATGATTCTCCAAAACGCAATGAAATTTCTGAACAGAGTGTTCGACAGAATTCTTCCACTTTGGGCTGTTCATCTCAGAATTTGGCTCATTCATCAGCTTTTGAATTTTGAAGGAACGTGGAATCTGTTGGTGCAGTGCAGAAATGGAAGAGTTTTGTTTATCTACTGAGCAGCCACATGACTTCCCAGATTCTTGGACTGACCATCATGATGACAGGTCTGTGAAATAAAAAAGCCTTAACTCAAAGAAAAAGAACTTATGTTTCTGTAGTTTTTCTGGTTGTGTGTTAAATCATGCAGCACCGAAGGATTTAGTGAACCAGATACCCCATTTGCATCTCACGTACAATGACGACGACGACGACGATACACATACTTCGACGATAATTTATAGAATAACAGATTAAATTTCGAACAATCGTTTCGGTTTCGGTTTCGGTTTCGATTACGATAGGCTTTGTTTTTGTTTGGTTTTTTTTTTTTTTTTTTTGATAGATGGGAAGAGGGCTGATTTATGTTATATTGCATCTTAAGGATTTTAGTTTCTACTAACAAGATCTCATTCTTTGTTTTTCTCATCTCTTCAGTCGAGATTGTTTTATAACTCTATTATATTTCATAATCGGATTGTTATAAACGCCACATAGATTAAGACATTGATCATCGTAAAAAGTGGTTCCAATCCTTCATTCCACCATAAATAACAAGATTACAAGTTTGATTACATTTTTCCTCCGACCAACACAGTGTAAGTGATCATGTCATAGGAGATGAAGTTGAATGTCATTTGGGTCTAGTTCAAATCTTGAGCATGGATCGTTATATAAGCAAAACTTAGTCGACAATATAAGGGTGTGGAAAGTGTTTAATAGGTCTAGTCGACAATATAAGGGTGTGGAAAGTGTGGAAACCTCTCCTGAGTAGATACGTAATGAAGAGTCCAAAAATGTTGAGGAGAAGCCAAAAATGAAGCCCAAAGTGGACAACTCCACATCGAGTGAAAACCTCTCCCCAGTAGATATGAAATGGAGAATAGCCCAAAAACTTGAGGGGAAGCCCAAAGTGGACAATCTCACATTGAACGTGGAAATCTCTTCGTAGTAGATACGAAAAATAGCCCAAAAACTTTGAGGTGAGGTGAAGGGAAGCCCAAACAAGATAGTATCTAGATGAATATCTGTTCCGACACATTTTAAAATGGCGAGGATGCCAACGAGGCCAAATTGGACGGTGGGCTTGGGACACTACATGTTCCGTGACAGACATTCAAGTAAAGGAGGGACAAAGACATGAATGAGAGCAATTCTAAAGATATGATGGTTCAGAAAATATGCAATTCTTTTGTGGTGGCTACGAGCAATCCGTGCTACCTAGTGAGGGTGGTCATGTGTGGTGGGTGTGTGAGAGCCTTTTTAATTTTCAACTAACCATGAAAACAATAAAATACAAATATTATTCAACCCAAAATTTGTTTTTTTATTTTTTTTATTTTCATTACAACAATATTTAGATAATAATAATAATAATAATAATAATAATAATAACATAAAATAAATCAAACAATAAAGAAAATGTTGAAAATAATGGAACTGTTATTTTCATTTTAATAAAATGGTTGTATAATTGGAATAATTATCATATTCATACCAGGCTAATCTTAATCCTTTGACTAAAATCACCGGAGCTTGCTTGATTTCTTATATGGACTGGTCAACGAATCCAACGGTGGAGAAAGTATCAAAAAACCACGAGATCAATCAGACGTTCACGGTGTTGCAGAGGAACATGAGGGACAATGCGGACGCATCGCCGCTGAGTCTTCCACTCCCAGTGAGCCGTTCGTAATAATCCACACAAAACAGAGACAGTGAGAGTTGAACCTCGTCCTGAGTCCAAACTCGCCTCACCACTTCCGAGTATCCGAGTCGACTCAGCACCGGCCTTATGCTCACCATGTATAGCCGCTTGTATCCTCCCAGTGCGGCGACCACTGATTTCACCGATGATGGAAGCGGCGATGTCACGTGCCGGAAGCACACATGTTCCCAGACTGATTCGTTTCGAGCGATTGTGCACCAGAGGCGGCAGACGCAGGCGGCGACGCCGAGTGACGGTCCGTCTAGCCGCTTGAGGATTTCGATGAGAATGTCGAGATTGTCGTTGATTAAGAACTTCCGCCGCTTCTCGTTCGCCTCAGGTATGTGATTCTTCTGCATTTTTACGTTTAAGCCGTAGTATAATTAGGAATTTGGAAGGTGGAAGCGATCTAGTTCTGTGATATATATGGAATTGAAACTAGATAGAGAGGAAAAGAGAGTGAGAGAGAGAGAGAGATCTGGTGAAAATTCATTAACAAGGAGAAAATGTCTAAGATAGGATTTGTCCTGCTGTGCGTCTCGAAGTCCGCGTGTTTGTGAAAATGTCTGTGAGAAGGATTGAGAGGGGAGAGGTAGGAGAGGGTATCGAGGAGGGAGGAGATGGGGCCAAGGAAGAAGCTCCAAACCAAAAAAAAAAAAAACTCAAACCAATGCAAATCAATGCGATTCCGCTTAACTTTCTCTTTCTTTGGCTTCTTTTTTCTTTAAAAAATTCGTTTAGGGGCTTAGCAGAAGTAGCTCAAAGCTGTAGTTGAATTTAGGGTGTGTATGTGTGTGCATATTCCAAGACTTTGGGCAAGTGTCCGTTGTGAGTTGGGAACCACTCTTTCAAAGAGAACGACCTTTTACATCAGCTAGGCATGGATATGTTTACTGTCTTTAATTCTGTTTTCACGCCTATGTTTTCTCAACTTCGGTGTGTGGACCATATCCACACGTTAAAAATCACGGGCCTACACAATAATATGATATTGTCCACTTTGAGCATAAGTTCTCGTGGTTTTGCTTTTGGTTTCTCCAAAAGACTTTGCCAATAGAGATATATTTATTACTTATAAACTCATGATCATCTCTTTAATTAGCAACGTGTGATTTCCTCCCAACAATCCTCAATAACCCAAACATTGTTCATCCGATCCTAATCATGAACCACCAATTCCTCTATAGTGCCATATCAAATTATAGATTTCTAAAATGTTTATGATATCATGATAGATAGTATATGAATGCATCTTGGTTATGATTCCATTTAGTTTTACTATTATAGGAAAAATTGGAGAAATTGCAAATTTGGTTCCTATCCATAGGAGAAAGTTAGAATTTAGTTCATATTACATTTAGAATTTCATCTCATCTGATTAAATAAAATCTCATACATAATTCATATGGTTTGATTAGACACTCATTTATAGTCTCTTTGGTATAAATTTATTGAGAGTTTTATCTAACTTTCTTTAAACCATACAAACCAATAAATCTATTAACTTAACTTTAAATGGATCGGATAAAAATAACTAAAAGTCACGAAACTTTAAATGCATCTCATAAAAATAACTAAAGTTCAAAGTATTTTAAAATTTTGAAATTATGGGAAACTACTTTAAAAGATTTTTCCTGAAAACTATGTATAATGAAAAAGTATCTCATTTAAATATCCTATCCTCCAAGGAAATTATTCCACATACCCACGCCTTCTCTGCTCAGGTAAAATACTTTTGTTTGTGAAATTTAAATTTGTGAAATGTTGTTGGCTATATCTTAATTAACACATCATTTATTCTCTCTTTTAATCACATTGCTCAGCTCATCCTACATCTCTTTCTTTTCACAATCTCTCATCATTTAGTTTAATCCTTCATCTTTCTTCCCCATGATTTCTGGGAAGGCTTATCCATCGTACTCCAGAATCTCACATCATTTACTCTCCTTCCGTATTAAGAACAGAGGAATTCTGATTCTTAAGCTTTTCCCCCCTTCCATTTCTTAGTTCTTAGTCACTGTTTTATTGATGTAGATCTTAAGTAGATGGCATGGTAGACTTAGACGTTGCTCACCCTTGTTCTTTAGTCATGTCTCTCTCTCTCTCTCTCTCTCTCTATAGAAGAGAAATTTAATGATTTTCAATTTTTCACGTACAGGGATAGAGAAAGTTAGACTTTGATAAACGTGTTGACAATCGGATAATAATATGGTGGAGATATATTTTGCATTGTCTTTGATTATGAGATACCTATAGGTTAGCAGTGAAGTAGTGTGCTTGAATTAAAGCTATTGTTTTTATAATTATGAATCTTGTTGGATGGTTCATTTCTATTAGAAAACGTACAGCTTTTTCATATGGGTATCATATGATACAGTGATATATACTCATCATACTGAGGAAATGGATGCTGGAAAACTAAAAACAAAATAGACAGAACTTTATGCACTTGGGGGGAAAAGGTGAACCAGAAGACGACTAAATGCATTAAAAAATGTTTGAAAATAAGGTGTTGTTTGTGAGCAGGAAGAAAAGTCAGAGCGAAACAACAAGCACCATAGGTTTCCTCAGAGAAATTATTGATGAATAAATAAATAATGTAAATATGTCTGAGAAGAGCTATTGAAAATTATAGACAGGGCAGTGCCCATTTGATTGATTGTCTGATGGAGTTGGCACAGAAAGGAAACCCCCAAGTCCTTTGAGACAGAAAGCATATAATAAAACATCATTATATTGGGTGTTAGAATTGACATTTAGATTTATAAAAAGACCCTTTAGGTTGGGTTCTGGGGGAAGGAGGTGGGAGATTCTCTTAGGACACCCCCATGGCCCACCTTTATATTATATTCTTTTAGGGTTTATGAAGACGTTGTTTTGTTTCATGTTGGACTTGTCTATTGGACACATCTGAAAAAGCACTGTTCCCAAGTCTTGCTGAGAAGAACTTAATAATTGCAACAATACAACAAGAAACCCCTAAAGGTCAAAAACCAACACAAATTCTTACGTTTTCCCTTTCTCACTCGCTTATCCTTCCCGGTGTAAAAAGACTGCCTTTCGTACTTACCTTCTTGTTGTAGAGTTCTTGTCATCAACATCTTGTAATTTTACCCTTTCTCACACCTTAATATTCAACCCCCCTCTTAAATTTTTCATGCATATATTTGCGTTCTAAGATACTGATATACTTATATTATATAAGCTTAGTATTTTTATAATCCCAAAATAGTCACATTTTTCACTTTGCTGTAAATTTTTTCTTTCTGTAGTAGATTTAAAACAACCATTTCTTTCTCTTGCTGATTTGCACAATATTTTGTGCTCTGGATCTGTTTACATTTCTACCTTTGAAGTCTTTGTGTGCCTAAGCTATAAAATAGAAAAATGGTAAATAGTCCATTGGTTCCATATCTTTGTTTTACCCTCCATGGTCCCTGAAATTCTGTGAAATTGATCTTTCATGTCAAATATATATGCACGTGATTTGGTTTTGTATTTAGATATTTGTTTTTGTACGATTTTGAATTTAAATTTATTTATGTACTAAAAGTGCTGTAGATTTCCGATTCTTTGCATATAACATAGGTCTTGATAAGTTTCAAAACCTACTATATTTTAGCCAGAAAAACATATACTATTACTAGGTCGCTACAAACAAGTTTAACAGTGACCTGTGAAATTACTTCAGATTTTTTTAATCAAATAGGGAGTGGATTTTATGTTCTAGGAAGTGTATTACTATTGATAAATCAAGTGCTTAGGAAAAGAGCTTCAGGGTATTTTGGAATATCATTATGAGGAAATGTATTACCATTGATATGCTTTAGGGTAAAATCAAGGACTTCAAAGTATTTGGAATATCATTCTTAGGAGACCCCTTAATGATGATTAAGGATTGTCTTGAGCCGAACTCAAAACTATGGATAAAAGATACTAGACAAAAAGTAATAGGAAATCTTTTGCTTTTTTTAGGGAACTAGTCTTTTAAGTATAACTTAAGAGAGTATGGTTCGTTCTACTCCAAAATAGAAGATTGAGTAGATTGAAATAGGAGACATGAACGAACGGCTCTAATAAGGTATAAAAAGTAATTATTAAAAAGAAGAAAGAAGATGATGATAATTGAAGGGTAAAAGTGATGAGAGAAAGAAAATGAATGATGATTAATAATGGGTTAACTAAAATAATAGATATAAAGAAGGGTGTTGGTGCCCAAACACATAAAGATAAGTGCTTGGGAACAACATGAAGAAAACGAAAGAGCAAGTATAGAAAAGGTAAACAGAAGACGACTTGAAAAACAAACAACCAAATAACAATCAATCCTTCTAAAATCAAATGTTTATCTTATAATGACATCTTCCCTTCTCCTTGCTTCAACCACAAACCCCTCTTCTTCCTCCTCTTCTTCTGTAAACCAAACATGTTTCATTATTGATTTTTCATAACATGTATTGTTGGATGTTCTCTACGGCAGTAGTGGGTATTTAGTGGAATGAGCTTATATTCAATCATTAATCTTGCACGATTAATGCCCGTTTTCGAAATATAAAGATTTGAATTTTCGATGGGTATGTCACTTATTGCTTAGTTATGAAACTAAGCAAAGTTTATGGCTTTAATTGATTCAATTATTTGGTTGGTATAAATTCACTTTCTTTCAATTCTTGTAAGGAAACTAATGATAATAATGTCTTGCAAATACTGGCATTATTAAATGAATATAGTCTATCATATACACAAACATTCATACATACTATTATATCTTGGGTAAATAGGTCTTCTACCTATGACATACTTCATACATACTCATATCTTTAGCCATTTGCAAATACTATTCAACATATATATCTCAATAATAAAAAAACATATGAAATCCAGATTTAGTGATGATACAGAACAACGAGTCTTTTTAGGATACTTTGTCTTCACTTACATGCATTTTGTGATAATTTCTAGAACGTCGTAAATCACTCCTAGCAAAATATGCTTAACCTTAGAGTTCTCATGATTGAGCCAGACAAAAGAAAGGTACACTTTGTTAGTATAGGTAGTACTTTTCAATTCTTTCCTAGTCGGATATCGTATAATATATCATAGTGGGCCTATTGGTAAATTGGGCTCTGAAGAGTTCTGAAGTGAAATTGGGCTGACCCAATACTGTTGGGCCAGTATGAAGGCCAGGAATAAGGTATCATTCTTATTTCTTAGATTATACGGTATAATAATATTATGCTTTAATTTTTGAAACTTCTTCGCATACTCTTATTATTTCACCTGATATCACATCTGATAGTTAATTTTTTTTAAATTAATTATGATATAGATATTAAAAACAAAATTAAAAAATTAATAAAAATAGTAGAGAAGGGTGTAAATGTAATTGAGATGGGAGAGAGTTGAAAATGGGGGGAGTTAGATTCCCAAAAAGAAAGAAATTAAAAAAAATAATAATAAATGTAAACGTAAGCAGTCAGGTGTGGGCTAAATGGTGAGGTCTGTAGAGAGGGTACAATGAGGCAGCCATGGGACTGAATTTAGCCCTATTACTATTACTATTAGCCTTAGCCTTAGAGCCTTAGCCTTAGCTGCATTTTAAAGGACTGATTTTGACCTCTCACTCTAACCCTAATAAACCCTCTTCCACTCTTCTCTCTATTCTATTAGTTTTTTTAGAAACCCACAAAAAAAAAAAAAAAATAATAATAATAATAATAATAAATAAAACTTTTTAAAAAGTTAAAAAATAAGTTTTGGATGAAAATTCCAGAGATAATTCCAGAAACCCACAACATAAAAAATGCCTATAATTTTCTTTTTTAAAAAAACTTTAAACATTTAAAAAAAAAACTAAAAAGTGGGTTTACCATCATCAAAATAGCATTAGAACGTTTGTAGATAATTTAATAGAAAATTTTCGTCCATTTATTAATAGTAGTAATTTATATGTTAATACTATTTTTGAAGTTTTGGGGATATTTTTTAAATATTGTATTAACGATAAATGTATATATATATATTTTTTTTTAAGTTGAAGGTTTAAGAGTATTTTCTTTGTTTTATTTTCATTTAAATAATTATTGAAAAAATTAAATAGATGGTAACAAAATGGATCTTAAAAATGATATTGTACGTTGATTTGCATTGTGTTTAAAAAACGTTTTATAACCGTTATAAAACTACAGAAAATGACATGATGTTGTTAAATGATAATTAGGATGCTTGTATGTATTAAGTCAATGATATTAAATAATAAATATTTATAATATCCATTACCTGAATTAATAATAGATACCATCAATTTATTTATTATTATTTATTAAATAGGCTTACAAGGTTGCGATACAAAGTACAAATTATTTAAAACTCAATTAAATTATTAGATATAAAATTAAAATTTACGTCATAAACCATTTTTAAAAATTAAAAATTAAATACATACCAATTTGATAATTTAAAAATTAAACTTGTAACTTCAAATAAAAATAAAATTTAAATACAAAAAAAAAATAATGAATTATAAATAAAAATATTAGAGACAAAAAAGAAAAAAAAAACGGGTAAAACGTAGCAAACCAAAACAGGTTCGGTTGCATTAATAAAAGGATAAAACATGTGAGAAACCCACAGACAATTTCCAGTAATTACCAACCAAAAATAAATATATAAAAAAAAAACGGCTATTCAAGTTCCAAGTCTTCCATGACGTCTTTTTTCATTAATTAATTAATTTATCTCTCCCCATACTAATTTCTTTCATTTTCCATTTTACTCCCAAAATAAAAAAAATAAAAAAATAATAAAAATCCATTTGAGTCAAACTCAAAAACGTCTTAACGAACCAAAAATCGAGTTGGGTTTGTGAGGTCCCAACTTAGTTAGAGAGTAGAATGAAGCATTTCTTATAAGGATCCGTTTTAAAATTGTGAATTTAATAGTGATACATAATGGACTAAAATGGACAATATCTATTAATAGTGAATTTAGACCGTTACAAAATGATATCAGAGGCAGATATGGGGTGATGTGCTGTTGGTCTCAAGGGAGATGGATTATGAGGTCCTAAGTAGCTTGGACCGTTCATTGTAGCTTATAAAGGTTTGATATTTGAATGTTTATAAGATCTTAGTTATTTAACATAACATAAATAATTTTTTAAAAAAGAACGACTCGACAACGCAACTAAAAAATTAATGGTGGGATTGTGAAGTCTATTTGGTTGATCGGGTTAATAATATTATTTTGAAGTGTATTTATTTCCTTGAAAATCACATCAAGTGAGGTAAAATAAATAAGAAATTAAAAAAAAAAAAAAAGAAAGTGAATAATTGTTGAAAGCAATAGGGCAGAGAAAAATGCGCATAGAAAAGCACCTGAAAAAACATCGGTAATTTACATAACACAACAGTTTTTCCTTTCTTCTTCCCAACGCCGCCGTCTTTGCAGTCCCCAAAATCAAAACCCCATTTCATAATTATAAAAATCATTTAAAAATCTATTTATTTATTTATTTAGTTATTTATTTATTCCATTTATTTATTATTTAAAATAATAATAAAATAAAAAAACACACAAGGGTGGGGGGTGGTGGGGTGGTGGTTCTGGTATGTTTTTTGTGTTCATATATATCCAAGAATCCGCAACTCCCTTTTTGGGACCCTCACTTGGTGTCTTTATCCACACCTTTTTTTTTTTGTCCTTCTTTCTCCCCCTCCTCTTCCATTTCTCGCCGTTGTTCCATGTCTTCCTCCTCCTCCGGCGGCGCCCGACGGCGGAGGCCTCGTGGGGATTTCGACACTCCTTCTTCTTCCCGCCGCCGCGCCGCCAATGGGGTTTGGCCGGAGCCATTTATAGAAGCACTTGCTACTCAAGTTGCCGTTGATGCCTCTCGCTCCCTCGGCAGAATCCACGCCGCCGCCGCTCTTTCCAATGTCTTCCAGGTGTGCCATTTTCTTCTCTTTCTTTTTTAGTGTATGGAATTTTGTTCATCAATAAAAAAGTAAGCGTTTTTTTTTTTTTTCCTTTGACCACCATTCATTTCATAAACATCATAACAAATCTCTTATGTTTTTAATAATTCCTTGCGACCCAAGTCTTGAAATGCTTCATACATTGCAAAGCTTCAATCTTTTTCAAATGGGTATCACAAAAATTTGAATTTTATTGAAAAAAAAAGGGTTTATTGATTTATTTTTTTATTTTTTATTTTTTTTTTTTGCCTATTTTAATGTCGTTTTCAAGTTTTGGTTTGGTGTGGGTTCTTTATTGAAGTGCCTTTAAAATTGTCTATTTTTGGGGCCCTTCTGAATATCTCATAGAAAAGGGGTCTTTTGGCGTAGAATTTGCCTTTATTGGCATGGATCTCTTTTCTGTTCTATAAATCCTCATTACTTTTTTGACTCAAAAAGCTTTAATTTCTTTTACCTTTTTTCTTTGTAGTTTTTTTATGTTTCTGCCATATGGGGATCACTATCACCAAATCTATTCTAATGCCCTTTCTGTTGTTCTATCACTAGAATGCAAATAATGGCTTTTCCATCCCACTTTTTTAACACAAACCCATGTAATTTAAGGAAGACAGAGAGAGAGAGAGAGAGAGAGAGAGAGAGAGAGAGAGAGAGAGAGAGAGAGAGAGAGAGAGAGAGAGACTATATGGTATTTATTGTGTTGTCTTTGTTTAATGTCTCAAACCATATGATATAAGACATTAATGTTGTTATGTCATGTCTTGTTACATATGACATTTTATGCAACGAAACATGTCCAAACCATACCATAAAAGTGGATATTCATTCTGTAACACTGCAATGTACCATAATGGGGTGTGGATTGTGAGATCCCACCTTGATTGGAGAGAGTAGTGAGAACGTTGGGCCCCGCCAAGGGTGGATTGTGAGATCTCACATCTATTTGAGAAAGTTACGAGTACCAGCGAGGATACTGGGCCAAAGGAGGTGTATTGTGAGATTCCACATTAATTAGTAAGAGTAACGAGTACCTTGGGCCCAGAATGGGGTAGACTATGAGATCACACATGGATGAGAGAGAGTAACAAGTGTCAACAAACATCTAGGGTGGTTGTGAGATCCCACATCTATTGGAGAGAACAATGAGTGTAGTGAGTAGGCGAGACTTCAAAGGTGGTTGATTGTGAGACCCCACGTTGGTTGAACGAAATATTCTTTACGAGAGTGTAGAAACCTCTTCCTAGCATACTCGCAGTAAAAGCTTCAAAGTGAAGTATGAAAGCGAAAGCTCAAAGAAGACAATATCAATACGAAAGTAGAACCAAAGGAGAAGGAGGAGGAGAATGGATAGAATAGGGCAGGGAGGCAGGCGGGTCAAAGCTAGAAGAAAGAAGAAAAGAAAGAGAAAAAGAAGAAAAGATTCTGTGGTTTTAACGAGAAGAGGCAAAGTTTTTACACCTTTCTTGGAAATGAAAATGCAAAAACACATAGGGAACCACGCTTTTGAATATCCCATGTTTTTAAAACCCTTTCGTAACAAAACACACAAAAGAAAACAGGGTTTTGTTCTGTTCTGTGTTGTGTTGTTTTGTTTTGTTTTGCTTTGCTTTGCTTTCTTTTGTTCATTACTTTAGGTTGTTTCATACTCCGGACCACTCCCTGACAAACAGATATCTTCTTCCCTCACTTCATATCTATGTTCTTTGTTTCATTTCTCAAAGACAACAAAGAAACATACCATTTTTTCATGTTCATCTCATCAAAAACTGCACATCTTTGACCCTGTCTCCCTCTGTTTCTTCACTATCTCCAAATTTCATGTACTTCTTCATGTACCCTTTTTTGTTTCTTCTCAAATTTGCTTCTTTTTTTGTGTCTCATATGCGCCAAGCATGGATTGCCACTCCCTTTCATTATATATATATATATATACATACATACAATCCTGTTCTGCCATTGTTTCCTGTGCTGACTGCTCGTGATTTATTGTGGGGTCTCCCTTTTTTGCTTCACATGCTTAGAGATTTGTTCCCCTCTTGTTGTAATCATGTCAAAGATCTCATCTTTTTGTACTTTGACATTTCTTGTCTCTCATTGACTGCTTCTCTGCCGCTTTGACTTTGGAGATTATGTTTTATTAACCTTTCTTTTCAATTTCTCTCAAGGTTTGCTCCATGTGGCGTGCTGTGTCTCGGTCGGAGCTGTTGTGGCATCGTTTGACTACTCAGATTTGGGGTCGGAGCTTTCGTCTGCTCGACACGTGGCGTGATGAATACGTCTATTGGCATACTACGGCGTGTAACTTTTGGAGACGTAGATATCTTCATACGATCCTCCAATTTGATCAATCTGATGTAGATGAGCCTGCTGGTTTGATGTGTCGTTGTCTTGCTCTCTCGTTGCATTACCTGGCATGTGGATTTGCTGATGGTACTGTTCGCCTTTTCGACCTTACCACGCGTCTCCATGTCGCGACGTTTCATCCTCACCATCGTGATCGTCTTGGCTTATTCTCGCGTGCTGTCTCTGGTATTGTCATCACCGATGCGTGCCTCGTGTTTGCCAGCGTGGATGGTGATGTCCATGTTGGAATCATAGCTGCAGCCATGAATGGTGTATCACCGACACGTCGGGTATGCGAAGGGAATGTGATGAACGACGGTGTGTTGGTGGATTTCGCTGGATGTGACCGGTGGTGGGTTGGTCTTTACGCAGGCGTACCTGGTCGGACGTTCCATGTATGGGATGGAAACACGGAGGAGCTCGTGTTTGTTGGCGGGTCGCTGACGGACCCAGAAGCTGTGACAGGATGGCACATGCTGACAGAGCCAACCGAGCCAGTGGGTCGAGTACGCGTGTCGAACCAGGAATCGGCAGTGGCGTGCACTAGGCTACAGCTGATGGTATTAGACTTGAGAGATCAAGAAGTGGTATTAAACGAGGAGGAAAATGGGGAGGTGAGGATAGTAACATCGATGGATGTGAGCAACGAGAGGTACATTGTGGTGGACGGAGAAGGGGTGGGTATAGTAAGAAGAGTGGACACAATGGAGGAAGTTTGTAGGTTCTTAGTGAGCGGGGCAGGTCAGAGAGGGGCCATGGGCTGCATCAACATGGGTTATGCAGTGATGAACTCGAGCGGGGCAATGAAAGTTTGGGAAATCGAGCATGGACAGTTTCTGTACAGGTTTAGGGAGAGGGTCGGGGCTGCCACGGCCATGGTGGCCAACGACCGGTACGTGGCGGCGTCGGGGTTCGACAGAAGGTTACATTTGTGGGATTTTGGTGCATAATTTAAGAATGGTAGGAGGAGAAGTATATTGGGAGGTCTTTTTTGGGGGGTTTATGTACAGTATGGAAGGAAGGAGTTGGGATTTGTAGCAGTGGGTGGGTGGGAGTGTTGTGATGTTCTTCCTTTTTTGTTGGAGTTTAGAAGAAGGGGAGAGTTTATGGGCGATTTAGATTATTATTATTATTATGTTCAATTTCTTTGTAAGGGAAAAAAGGAAAAGAATAGGATTCTTCATTGTTTTTGAACAATGTATTTTCAGTTTAATTTAAGGAGGCAATTATTAAGTGTTTAAAGAATGATTATTGGCTTCTCCTCTCCATCATTCATCATCATTAATCCACATTACCATAATCACCGACGGCTACGGGGACGGCGAAGCTTTCCCGTCCCTATTCCCACCGCCTATTTCATTTCTTATTTATTTTTGAGAAAATTAAAATATATACATTGAAAATATACAAATACTAAAGAGAGGGAGGAGACTGGAGATAGGAACCGAAAATATAATCTTGTCACTAGCTCCATTTATCTAGGGGAGAAAATTGTTCTACACTCGTCTCACATTCTCCGTCTAAATAGGTATCTAGCGGAGAAAAATTGTTCTACACTCCCTTTCACATTCTCCGTCTAAATAGGGAATCTTCTCTCCGTGTTCGGGAGAGGTCCCGTGGATAAAATAGACATCTCTTCCCACAAAAGCTCTTCCCATTTATGTTTTCATTTCACTGTTTTCTCTGCATGTATTATTTGGCAATATTTCTATCAGACAAAGATTCCATTGTTACAGAGGAGATTTATAATTATAATGCTTAGAATATGGGAGGTAGCAGCCATTATAACAGATGAGCATAACGAATGAACTTCCCCCAACTCTTTTCTCTCTTTCTTCTACAAAAATGGGTTCTAATTCTTCAGCTTAGATATGGTACGAGGACAAGAAATCTTTAACTTTTCACATCATTTGAAGAACTCTTTAATTCTTCAGCTTAGATATGTAATACAACCAAAACAGTAATCAATCAATAGGAATCTACCAAGATGTTCAACCGACTGAACCAATCGACTTGAAAATCGATGTTCAACCGAACCGATTGGTTTTGTTTCGAGATGTTCAGTAGCCATTGATCTATCCAATGTAAAGAAATAGTTTCTGAAGAAAAAGAAAGAGCATTACCAACCCAGAAATCATCCAGTCTCAGACAGCGAAAGCGAGCCCACGACCGTTCGAAGGAGGCGATGAAGGGTTGCAAGTAATCAAACCAATATTCCTTTAGAGCTAACATAAGATGTATAATCCTTAACTGAAAACTGCAAATCAATTGATTAAGAAAGTCAGTATGAATGTATGTTTCATTTCAAGTCAAAGATGGCACCATCAAGCTTACCTCTAGTCACCCATAGTGATCCGGGAGCTCCGCGTGGAAGGACTCTCCGTTGCCCATAGTGATTCGAGAGTTCCGTGTGGAAGGGCTCTCGCTCAATGGATCAAAGGTACGGGAGATTTTTGAGTTGGTATTAGTTCATCTTTGGGTCAAGCTCTGTAACCAGAAATGCTGGTTTCTTTGTCTTCCTCTTTTGAATAATCCCAAGATCAGGAGGAACCACATTTTCGCCATTGAAATTCTAAGCAAGGAGCTCAGAAATGGAATTAAGCAAGGAATCCCAAGATCAGGAGGAACGCCAAAGCAATATCGCCCCTGTTGAAATTAAGCAAGCAGCTCAGAAATGCATTACATCACCACTCCACAGTGAGTAAAAAATCCATAATCCTTCATCTTCAAAAATGTATCAGAGCCATTTCTAAACTTCTCCAAGTGAGCAAACGTCTCAAAAAAAACAGATCAAAAACATTTGGGGATGAATCACAGTCTAGGAGTACAGTAAGGATTCAAAGAACTTCGAAGGAAACTCAATAGAGCACGAATCTAACATACTCCTCAGAATTAATTCTGCAGTTCTAAATGTATGAGAACATCAAGAACTCGAGCGAAACTACATAGCCCTTTGAATGAATCAGGTGGCTATGTATCAAGGTCTTGGGCTTTAGGCATCGGGATTGATCGGTGAGGTATTGGAATTCGATTCCAGTTTCTTTTTCCTAAGGAAACATCCAAATTAGGGTTTGCAGATGCAGAATTTCTAGTTACAGAGCACAGCAAAGAGGAAAATCTGAAAAAAGAAACACAAAACTCATGATTTTCGCACAAATTAGGGTTTTTTGATCGAACTGGCGACTAATAAGATCGTATTAAATTCAAGAAACTCTCTGCTGGATCCACTTGCAGCTCAATTCAGATGCCAAATCGAAGGAAAGCGAAAAACAGGGATTCGAAGAACAACTCACCGATTCGAATAGGGAAGATGAAATAGAAATCCTCCGACTACAGGTCCATCGTAGGAGGGGCAGTAAAAAAAAAAATTTGGACCATTTCTCGATTTGTGCGTGTCATCCTTGCGCAGGGGCCATGCTAATCTTCTCTGTATCGTTCCAATTTTATCGGATGTCCCCGAAGGGATGAATTCTTGCTTCCGCCGTGCTCGTAATATAGAATGCCTCAATGTTGATCCTAAGCGATGTGGGATTTCTCAAATAAAGGCACCCCCAACCGTGGCATTATACCAAAAAGTAAATTAAAATAAAAAAACAATTTATTTGAGATGGTCTTATTCTTTGAATCATTATATTCAAAAGAAAATATATTAGTGATTATTAAGCAAATATTTAACGTTGATAATGGCATCAAAATATTACTTCCCAACTTTTTTAATGTTTGAAAATAAATAAATAAATAAATTTAACAATTTAATCAATTAATAATATGGTGAGATTACAAATGATAATAACTAATCAACCAAACCCAAAATTTTATGATTAATGCTGTTTTTGTTATTATTGACTAAATTATATTAATTTAAATTTTTTCTTAAAAGATATATTTAAGTTAATATCAATTTAATCCCTACCCTTTAAATACATAACAACTCAGTTTAATTTATTAGAGGTGTTCTTAAGTTGGGTTGAGTCAGATTGAGACATTTTTCCGATCTCTTAGGATGCATGTGTGTAAGGATGAAACATACTAGAAGAACTCGTGTTGGTTTGTGGGGATAGTTTTCAGTTTCGAGAAGCGAGAAGCTGGTAACATGACCACATCTTAGAGATGCAGGGAGATGTCGGGGGCCTTAAGTGCCAAATACGAATTATGAAATAGAAAGGGTAAAAAGGGTTGAGTCAATTCAACCACCATAAAAGTACATTCAGGGCTCCATAGAAATGTGACCACAAATTACAATGAAAGGTGAAGATGGGGCCATAGAGGTCTTGGCTGTCGTCATGTCACGCATTGGCTAATAATAATATGAGTGCCACACCACACCATCCATATCCAAATCTCCAATGATATATGTGATCCCCAACGACAAATGCCCAAACAGAGCTCACTCTTCCTTCAACAATGGCCGCCAAATTCCCTCTTTCTTCTTCCCTTACCACCATCAAATTCCCACTCCAACAAAACCCATCTCCCTTCTTCGCTCCTCTTCCCTGCACCACCTTCTCGCCGCCGCAGCCAAGGCCAACGCCAAGGGCTTCTCAGTTCAAACTTCTTGCAAATTCAGGTGAAGGCCCTTCTACTTTCGCTTGGATCTGCAGCTCACTCTTGCTGTTTTTCAGCTGCTGATGTTGCTTTTCAGGTGGTGGCGACGCCGAGGTCAAGAAGGGAGGGAAGAAGAAGTTCATAACCAAAGAACAAGAGCCAGAGCAGTAAGCAATTCTTTCCCTTTTCTGTATCAATTTGTAACGGTCTAAGCCCACTGCTAGCTTTCCCTTTCGGGTTTCTCCCAAGGTTTTGAAACCGATGTGGGATTCACACGATTGGAGTCGTTTTTCAAGTAGAAGAAGATATCATCAGGGCTTTAAGATGGAAATGTGGTTGAATTTGGTGCAGGTATTGGCAGACAGCAGGGGAGAGGGAAGGGGAAAATCCCATGAAGACTCCTCTTCCTTATATCATCATCTTTGGCATGTCGACGCCTTTCGTGATCTTAGCCATAGCTTTTGCCAATGGCTGGGTTAAAGTACCTGTGAGATGAATCTGATCAACCATGACAGTAACCTGATATCCTCTGCTGCTTCTCTACAGCCCACCAAAAACCCACTGTTTATGCCTATTTTGAGTTGTAATGTTCTTCCAGAATCTAATACAAACTGTTGTAACTCGGTTCGATTTTGTTGTTAGTCTGTCACCTCATATGAGTTTGGATTCTTTTCCATTCCCATTTCAATACACCAAGCTGTTTTCTTGATCCTGTTGGAGCAAGAACTGTTGTGCCTCTGCAGAATGTTTGAGATATTAATTTCAAGAACACAAACAATTAAACAAAGAGAAGCATAAAACTCGAAACTCGATTAATTTACAGGAGGCAGAAATCAGTTCGGAAAGAACGGGACGTCGAAAAAGGACGAAGAACTCCATTGCCATAGAGCGAATGGTGATGACATGATCCAGGGAAAAGCAGAGACATCTGAGAACAATTTAATGGATTCAGCATTTCAATTCCAATGGGGCTTGAAACATATTGCACAAGTAAAAGTAATAGAGTTTACATATCCTAGGAGCTGATTTGATCCAAAACCAGGCAGTCAAGGCTCAAGTTGTCAACACCTCTTGTCCTAAGTGATTTCTCGTATTTGTAAAGAGGTAGAGCGTCTCATCTCCTTCCTCAAAGTCATCTTTAAGGCAAGCTGCATTTAGGTACATGTATCAGTCCATGGAAGAGTGAAAGGGTCACCACTACTAAGGATCTCCCCCCTAATCTTAGATAGGTCGTCTGAGGGTTCGTCATGGTTCATTGCTGTGCTTACACACTAGGCTACCCTTCTCCGAAAGCTCTACGGGACAACCTACCACTAGTTTTCGGCCGGAGGGGTTTCTGGATAAGCTAGAACGGAAAGAATCTATATAAATGCAGATCTCTCACTTCATTGAAACAAGTACTATTGAGGGCAAGGTCCATAATGAACAGATATTATAACACATGGAAATGAATCCTATTTCAAGCACTCTTCAAGCTATTAGAATGATAATCTTCACATAAATAATCATTCAGGCCACAAATTTAGAAGAGGAAAAGAACAGTGGACCAAACTCTATCAATTTCTTTTCAGCAATGGCTTGAAAAGTAACATTGTGACATGTTTTTCACATAACCTGAATGTTGAACCAAGTGCCATGAATTCACCTCCAACGTTATTTTGGTATAAATGATTTAACTCGGTGTGTCGAGGCTGCACGCCAGACTGCTGACCGCTTATGCAGCGAGATGATTCGTTCAAAATAGTCTCTCGCAGTTGTGGTGGTAGATCCGGTGGAGGCCTACTGAAATCATCGTCGTTGAAGTGTTCGTTGTCATAAGTAGATGGTGGGGATGGAGGAAATTCAAACTCGGACAGACTTTCGGGCAATTCCGAGACAGGTGTCTGTAAGACAATTCGATATGAATTCAAATTAGTACTGAGCAGATGAAGAGCTTTTTCTAAGGATTCCACCATAATCAACAAAGAGTAACAATGAAGAAGAGCCAAAACTAATGAAAGAAGCATCATATCATAAGATTCAGCAGAACTTGCTGCACAGCAATGGACACGAGAACTAGGTACTAGATTTGTGTCTGTAACAGCCAAGCACACCACTAACAAATGTTGTCTGCTTGGCCCGTTTACGTATCGCCATCAGTCTCACGGTTTTAAAGCACATCTACTAGGGAGAGGTTTCCACACCCTTATAAGGAATGCTTCGTTCCTCTCTCCAACCGATGTGAGATCTCACAATCCACCCCCCTTGGGGGCCCATCGTCCTCATTGCCACACCGCTCGGTGTCTGGCTCTGATACCATTTGTAACAGCCCAAGCACAGTTAGCAAATATTATCCGCTTCGGCCCGTTATGTACCACTACCAGCCTCACAGTTTTAAAACGCATCTGCTAGGGAGAGGTTTCCACACCCTTATAAGGAATGTTTCATTCCCTTCTCCAACCAATGTGAGATCTCACAATCCACTCCCTTGGGGCCCAACGTGCACACCGCTCAATGTCTAGTTCTGATACCATTTGTAACAGCCCAAGTCCACCACTAGCAAATATGTCCACTTTGGCCCGTTATGTATCAGAGCTAAGCACCAAGCGGGTTATGCCAGCAAAGACGTTGGGTCCTCCCTAGTAGATGTGTTTTAAAACCGTGAGGTTGACAGCGATACGTAACGGGTCAAAGCGGACAATATCTACTAGCGGTGGACTTAGACTATTAAAACAAACACACTCCACAAGTGGTTTTGATATCTCATTCCATCATGTCTGAATGTCCACTCTTATCAAACAAAAATCTTAACTAAACAGTCCATAAAGAGGTTTTGATAAGAAATAAAGTAAGAACAAGTAGCAAATTTAGCTGTTCCATCCCTTTTCCTGTTCCTATCAGTAGAATTCTGGGAAAAAAGATTTAAACGTATGGTAACTCCCCAGAGGTCCTGACCTTTCAAGCTTGACAGAACAATCAGACCAAATCAAATATCATTTCAAGAACACGGTCAGTGTTCTTTTGAACAATCTTTGCAGGAGATGTTTACTTTATCATCTTCTTAAGATCTATACAACCGAATCGTCGAGCAAACATTGAGAATCCAAGTAAAAAAGAACAGTAGAAATTACCATCAAGTCAAGAATATTGTAAGAATTTCCTGAATCATCAAAAACCCATGGCAAATCAGGAGCATGTGTCAACCATCCATCAACAATGAATCGGTAATGGTAGATCCCCGAGGGAAGCGTTTTGACAACGATAAAATCTTTCCCTATGCTCTGCAAGATCTCCCTAACAAAAGGAGATGAAATGTTCTATGTCAGACAAAAAAAGTTCAAAATAAAACATCTTAACTGCAAAATGGTACCTTGTCTCCCAGTTATCCCATGACCCAATGATAGCCACTTGCTTGCCACCATGGTTCCAAGAGAGCTTCACAGATGTCCTTGGTGTGTTCAACACTTCCTCATCATTCATTGTATTATGACCTTTAAGCCTCAAAAAAATAATTTACATGTCACATAATGTCATTAAATACAGTTTGTCCTCAGAAACTAGAGGGAACAATTGTACTTAGTCCTTGAATTCTGTGGAACTTTGAGAAGTTCCAAACAAAAGAAGAAAGTACGTCTGCCACAAGTACTTTTGCACTAGTTGTTACTGTTAAAACACCATAATTTACATCAAGTGGGGGGAAAAATCAGTGAAGAACAACCTTTAGAATCCAAAACTCAGAACTAGCATAGCATTGTGAGATTAGTTGGAGAGGGAAACGAAAACGAAGCATTCCTTATAAAGATTTGGAAACCTCTCCCTAGTAGACACGTTTTAAAATCATGAGGCTGGTGACAATACGTATTGGGTCAAAGTAGACAATATCTGTTAGTTGTGGGTTTGGGCTGTTACAAAGGGTATTAGAGTCGGCCACTAGACGTTGCGAGACACTAGTTGGAGTAGGGATAGACCCTCTCCATAGTGGATGCATTTTAAAACCTTGAGAGGAAGTCCGGAAGGGATAGCCCAAAGAGGACAATATTTGCTAGCGGTGGACTTGAGTTATTACAAATGGTATCAGAGCTAGAAACCAGGCGGTGTGCCAAGGAGGACGTTGGGTCCCCAAGAGGTGGATTATGAGATCGCACATCGGTTGAAGAGTAAGGGCGAGGGCTGTTACAAATGGTATCAGAGCTAGATATCGAGTGGTGTGCCAACGAGGACACTGAGCCCTCAAGCAGGGTGGATTGTGAGATCTCATATCGGTTGGAGAGGGGAACAAAACATTCCTTAGAAAGATGTGGAAACCTCTCCCTAGTGGTGGATTTGAGCGGTTACAAATGGTGTCAGAGCCAGCCACTAGACCAGTGCAAGGTACTAGTCGGAGTAGGGATAGAACCTCTCCATAGTTGACACGTTTTAAAACCTTGAGAGGAAAGCCCAAACAAGACAATGAGCTTCAGCTATTACACCATACACCAAACAAGCAAGCCAGACATCCAACTCTTATACATGTATACACATTTTTCTTCTGTTTTGTTCATAAAAGCAATGAAAGGGAGGAAAACAAAACCCAGCATCCAGATTCTATTGAAACAAATTAAGGCATACCTCTACTGGGGAGACGAAAGCCACAAGATGAGTATCAATAAAACCCACAGAATACTCAAGTATTGGTTCACCACACTTGTTCGTGTTCTCATAATTCAATTGAGCAGAAGGGTGTTCCCCATCTTCTCAATCCCTTTCCCTAGCATTCACTACCACTTCAAAACAAAAACAAAGCAAAACCCAGTTCAGATATCAATCGCTCATCACAATAAACGCAAGATTTCAAGAAGAGAAGAAGAAAAGAAGAAACAAACCCAATTATGAGGAAGAATTGCAGCAAAAACAAGCACCCAAATCGAGAATTGAGTGAAGAAATGAACGCACCATAACTTCGACCCATAAATACACAATTTTAATCGATAAAACACTGAATCGGAAGGAACACTTCCAATTTTCCCTCTTCCTTTTTGGGTTCTTTCTCTTCCCATCCCCTTCCCTCTTTTGCTTTTACTCTACAGATTTAACCTAGGAAGAGAAGGGCGGGGGGGGGGGGGGGGGTAAGTTTTTAATCTCCAATAAAATTGGAAGATACCAGGGGGCGCGGGTGGAGAGTGGAGACTTTATTTATAATTAAACATAATTAAAAACTTCGTTTTTTCGTACAATTGCGAACTCTTCTTGGTCGTTTATGCCCTTCCCATCCACCAATAATTTCACTCCACGTCATACTCCTATATTGTTTTTACTCTTTTAACCCCAACAATGAAATATTTGGATTAGGTGGGTTCAAATATGGTTTAGGGTTTTAGTGGGTGAGCGACATTGCCTTCTAACTTGAGTTAGTTTGAGATGATGAGCGGTGCGATAATGGAACATGCAAGATTGAATGAGGTTGGGTGCCTTCAAGCGTGTGGCATGAACATCGTCGAGCATGGTTGATTTAAGAGTAAATACAGTGAGGGATACAATAGCAAAAATAAAGAAGTTGAAGGAGCAAATAGCAATACCATAAAATATAAAAAAGATAGGGTGTGCCAGCGAGTATACTGGGCCTCGAAAGGGAAAAACAAAAAATGACTATATCTACTAGTGGTGGGTTTGAATTGTTACAAATGGTATAAGAGCCAGATATCGAACATTGTGTCAGTGATGACGCTGAACCTCGAAGATGGTGGACACTGGGCAGTGCGCCAGTGAGGACACTAAGCCCCGAAGGAGGGCGGATGATAAGATCCCACATCGATTGGAGAGGAAAACGAGTGTCAGCAAGGACGCTAGGTTTCAAGGGGTGAATTGTGAGATCCCACGTCGGTTAGAAAAGGAAATAAAGCACTCTAAGAATGTGAAAAAAACCCAAAAACAATAATACCGACTAGTTGTGGGCTTCTACAGTTACAATTAAGGTTTTGATTTTTTTTTTTTTCTTTTTTTAATTAAAATTAAGGCATATAATAAATCCTCATTCTTATTATCTGGTTTGAAAACAAAAGAAAATAAATATTTAATTTTAACACTATTAATTCAATTAATAGAAAATTATAATGATCAATTAATATATATATATATATATATATATATATTACATAGTTCTAAACTCACATTTCACATAAATAACAAACAATTAGGCTTATTTTAAAATTTTAAAATTATAGGAATGGAAATTAAATATAAAAAATCAAAATGAATTTGGAAAATTGTTTATATAATTGCGACAATTATAGGTTAGGTTGGTTGGTAGGGAAACATTAGAGTAAATGGTCTGTACTGTCACGTTTTCATGTAATAATAAATTTTATTTTTATAAAAAAAGTACACCTTATTTTAATTAATTAATTTAATCTAATTTCTTAATTAACATGATTAAATCATTTTTCCCTTTTCGTTTAATTTTTTAATACACGTCATATATCGAAACTCGTATCTGATTAAAAAAATTCCTATTAAAAAAAAAACATTTTAATTTATAATTATTTTACTCTATTAATAATAATTATTATTATTATTATTTAGTTTATTAATAATTAATATAATTTGCTTTTTTTTTTCACACAACCCTAAAATTACTCGTATAAAAATTAAATAAACATTATTATATGAATGGTAGGTTATTATAAACGACAAGTTGTAACAACAGGGGTCACATTCTGTTTCGATGACTTAATCGTAAAAACTTCATAGTTAAACATGCTTAGTTTGGAACGGTTCTCTGTTGGGTGAGCTCGTGAGAATTTTCTTGGTGACTCGATAAAAAAAAAACATTTTTGGTGACTCTTGAAACCCTCAAACACGAGATCTTTGAGTATATTTTTTTACTCACAAAATTACTGTCATTCAAATGTGATCTTGACCCATGTAACCCTAATTTTACTCGGACACAGAATTACTCTCATTCAGATGTAGTTTCGAGGCATTAACCCTAATTTTACTTTGACGTTAGGAGTCATAACGTATTTGGATGAAAGAATACGGGTCTCGGGAAACAAAAGAAATTAAGAAAGATATGGTCCCCTCCCAATTTGATGAATGGAAATTGGCATCCAAAACATTCCTAAGTCACAATCTCCAAGGAAGCTTGCTGGTTTTGTTCATCACATTCCTTGTTTCAAGGCAAAGTTACTCAAAGCTCGAAACCATTTACCATTTTATAGCTTTATTTTTAGGGTTTGAGTTTGTTCCCAATGTCTTCTCTTCTTCCTCTTCTCTTTCCTTGTACTCAATTCCTTGAGCTTATTAGGGTTTCATGTCCTATGGCACTGCTTTATTTGTGCAATTGGCCGACAGGTGGCTATTCAAATCAAAACCCTAAAACCTATAACATCACAAAACGGGTCGATCCATCGCTAAACTCCAAAAAATAATATCAAAGCAGGATTCGATACGCTTTACTTATCTGTTGCGTTGTGAGAACGAAAAACTGTTCCCTATAAAGTAACATCTGTCACTAATCGTCCTTTCAACGTCTTTTCTTGAAGGTCACCCAATATATGATCGCTCTAAGCTAAAGTTCACTAGACGAAGTCTTTTTTACAGTATCGGGATTGTTCTTATTCAGATATGATGTTGACTTGTTTATGTCATCTTCATTCTCACAATCGTCTCGTCGTCCGTGATGTTCTAAAAGTCTCACGCAACTATGAGAACTTCTGCTCAAAATGAACACGTTTCAACGTCCACACACTTTTTCTTTTAAGTAATTAGGTTATACGTGTTTGAACGTCGCTAACACTAATTAAAAATCACACCACACACAAAGACCACAACCCTCTCCAAAACTCTCTTTCATATACACAATTTGGGAATTTATCCATCCATCTTCAAGCCTAAACCCCATTAACAAATATTGTCTGTTATAGTCTGTTACGTATCGTCGTCAACCTCACAGTTTCAAAACGTGTCTATTAGGGAGAGTCTTCCACACCCTTATAAGAAATGTTTCGTTCCCCTCTCCAACCGATGTGGGATCTCACAATCCACCCCTTTGGGGGCCAAGCATCCTCACTGACACATCAGTGACACACCGCCGTGCCTAGTTGATCTATACCATTTGTAACAGTTTTATCTCACCGCTACTAGATACTGTCCGTTTTAGTCTGTTACATATTGCCATTAGCCTCAGGATTTTAAAGCTCGTCTACCAAAGAAAGGTTTCCACACCCTTATAAGAAACGTTTCGTTCCCATTTCCAACCGATGTGTGATCTCACGTTAAGTTAACAAAAAAAACTGATACACGATTCAACTTTCCCTTTACCTTTTCCATTCAACAAGAGAGAAGGAAAAAAAAAAAAAAAAAAAAAGACGTCAAATTGAAGATGGGTAATGAACATGATCAGAAGGACAACAATTTGAGCCAACCTTCAGCGAAAGTGCCCCACCGACCGCAGCCGGCCGGCCATGGGAGACCCTAAAAAAGCTTGGTAACAACATATTTATGCCAAAGATCACAAAAAACCTACTCAAAATCATCATTAAAACTCCATAAAGCTTCAAACTTTGGACAAAACTTCACAATCCATATCATGGGTATGCAAGATTTTGGCCATTTTTAGTCAAAATTTAGCCTAAATGGATTCTCAGCTAGGTTTTATTGATGGTGTTAGCAGTAAAAGATTCAAAAAAATGGCTGTCGGGAGGGGCAGGGGATGCCATGTGGTGAGCACAGAGATTAGCACATGCCATCTCTCTAATTTCCATAGGTTTTGGGGTTTTCAAGAGAATCACTTGCGGAATAACACCACCAAAAAAAAATTAAAAACTTTCATCCTCAACCCACCACTTACAAAACCCATATGATCATCTCCTTCATGTTCATAAAAATGGAGTCTTTCTCAACCCTGTTTGTTTCCTGAGAAAATATTTCACCTTTTTCCCGAGAAAATTACTAGGATCAAATGGCTGATCTTTCTTTGAGAAACCCATTAATTTGGTTGATTTCATTCACTTTTTTCCTCCTCTCATTGGGTTTTTTGGGATTCTCATCTCTTTTACTTACCTCAATACCTCTGATTATATCTATGCTTTATTTTTCAATCGCCAAAAGAAATTCATTTCCGATTGAGAAATTCATCGAAGAAGAAGAAAAGGAAGTGACTTTTGTCTCTGATCGGCAATCCTCGCCGGCGGCCGGCGGTTTACTGTCGGAGGGTGAATGTGCCGACGATAATTTCACGACCACCGAGGACTCTGTCGTGGAGTGGCGGGTTTTCGACCGGTTTACGGCGAAAACCCTAGACCAGTCCGATGAGGGTTCGATTTCCGACGAGGAAAGTTTGATTGAGATCTCTCTTCCGACCGGTCATTACGTCAGCCACGAGTTCGAGGACGAGGAAGAGGAAGAAGAGGACGACATGTCGTCTTGTTACCGGGAGCTACCGGAATTTGAGAAGCAGAGGAAGAATCTTATGGAGCTGTTGGCTGAAATTAACGACATCAATGAGGAGGAGAATTTGATCGAGATCGACATATCTATGGGCTCCATTAAGTATTCAAGGTTTGAAATTGAAGCAAGGAAGTAAAAAGTAAAAATAAAAACAGTAATTTTGGTGATTTATTACTGTAAATGGGTTTTGATATTTTATTTTTGTGATTTAAATTAGTTTTATTTGTGTGGATTTGGTGTTTTTAATCACTGTCTTACAGTTTTAATGAAAAAAAAAATTAAAAATCTTGGTTACGTCGGTTAAAACCTAGAACTCGAACCCTAGTGTTAGTTACTTTTCGTGGTCGGCCTCATAGTTTTAAAACTCATCTGTTACGGAAATATTTCTACTTTTCTTATAAAAAAATGTTTCCTTTCCCAAATCTAACAATCCACCCCTCTTGGGCCAACATCGTCGTTGGCACACCCTGTTAATAGATGTTATCCGCTTCAATTATGTGTCATCTCGATGATTATTAGTTAGGAAACGTATAAATTGAAAATATCCTTCCGATCATGAAGATATCCCATCAAGATTATTCGGTTCTGGCATTTAAATATTAAAAAGTGTTGGCCATCAAATCAGCCTAATGCGAGTATCTTTGTGACATACTTGCTCGAGTATATGACCTGTCACCTCAACTTGAAGCTAACGTGTAGCGTGGTCTAATTCTTCATGTATAGTTATTTATCTATCTTATCGTGTAAGCGTGTGCAAGTTTTTATTGTTTCGTAGATGATACTCTTCTTCTTCTAATAAATTTTAGATTCGTTGCACGTGATAATCAAATGCTTTACCATATCCGAATTTTGACAACAATCGTATAGTCACGATTTAGTAACAATATTCATTATTTTACGTCTTAATTAAAATTTTATTAAGAACATGGTTCTATATCTACAATATGATAGGAAAAAAAAAAACAATCTTGGTAAGAGAGAGAAAAATATCTTGAAGCAATTATATTGCGTGGGCCATATACAATTAGATATTTATTGTTTTCTTTTATACTATTTTCGTTGTTACTATATTAAATCAATGATTCAAACCATATAATAAAACAAAAATACATGTCACCTAATGTTAAGATTCATGATATTTATATACCGCCTAAAGATATTTTATATTTCCATGGAAAATTGTTTGACACGTGGACTTTTTTTTGGTGGAATGACGTCATAATATGCTAATTACTACAGAGTGCTAATTTTATAATTTTCTTCTAATTATAAGATGGATTATGTAATAATTATGTTAGAATTTAATTGAAATAAAATTATGCATAATTAATTTATTTAGAAAAATTAATTTAATTTCTATGATTTTCTCAATATTTGTTAAAAATTAGATCTTAAATTAAAATTATATCCGGCTTAATAAAAATTTAAACTACTTGGCTAATAACTAGCGGCTGAAGCCGAGCGAAGCCGATTGGCCGTCCGAGATATTTAAAAAATACAGATTTGTTCAGTTGCAGTTGTTCTAACGGAAAATTAAACGAACAAAAAGCGACAAATCTTGCTCGCCACGTAGCGGAATGCAGACCGTTAGATCTCGGCTATTCCTGAGCCAATCCAACGTTGGAGAAACCTCCACAAAGCGCACTCTTATCGACAAATAAACGGTGAGCAACTAAACACGTGTCGCTCCCGATGGCATTATTAGCCCAAACGACGCGACGGACTCTAACAAACTCCCCTTCCCTCAGTTACCCTCCACCTTGTTCTCTTGGGTGTTTCTTCTCCGGCGGCGACTTTCCCGATTCTCCTTCAGAACTCAGGCTCCGGCGTCCGTAAAAATTCTAGTCAATCCTTGACTGAAAAACTGAACTCGGCAGTAATCATTCATCTTCTCTCTCTTAACGAAATTCGATTTTTCTTCGTGTCTCTTCAACTGCAGGATTATTGACCGTTCTTTTCCGTTCGAGTCGCGGGCGCTGGAATATCGTTTCTCGTATCTGATTCTTTTTCAATTTGTTGACGGAGTTTGTGTTATTATTATTATTTAAGTCGAGGAGTTTCCGGCGCAGAAGAAGAACTTCACTGATGAAGAAGATTTGTTGTTTTGTAATGCGATTCTGGATTTGCAATTAGGCGTTTTAGGTCAACAGAGTTTAGCAATTCGATTTCTCTACTACTCTCTTTCTAATTTGTTCTGTGAGAGGATGATTCGTATCCGTCAATTTTTATAGCGAAAAATGGACGGATTCGGTCTGTAATCCTCTTTTACCTAAATTGATAGTTTCGTTCTTGTGAGAATGGATCGAGAGAAGGAAAATTTTAGAGCTATATGTCGTTGAAGTGTAATTTCAGGAGCCCTAGGAGGAGGAAATTGTTGTGAGATTGAGAAATTAGCAGAGTCGGAGAATTAAAAATTACTGTGAGAGAGGCGTGTTTTTTGAGATTAGGAAATGGCGGATTCGGATAACGAATCGGGAGGTCACAACAGCAACGCGAACAGCGAGCTATCGGCGAAGGAACAGGACAGATTCTTGCCGATAGCGAACGTGAGCAGGATCATGAAGAAGGCGCTACCAGCAAACGCGAAGATCTCGAAAGATGCGAAAGAAACTGTACAAGAGTGCGTATCGGAGTTCATAAGCTTCATAACGGGAGAGGCGTCAGACAAGTGCCAGAGAGAGAAGAGGAAGACAATCAACGGCGACGATTTGCTGTGGGCCATGACGACGCTAGGATTCGAAGAGTATGTGGAACCGCTCAAGTCATATCTGCAGAAGTACAGGGAAATGGAAGGAGAAAAGAGCACTATGGGTGGAGGAAAAGGGGAAAAAGACGGTGGTGGTGGTGGTGGTGGTGGACCCGGCGGAAGTGGGGCAAATGTTGGTGGTGGTGGAGTCAACCCTGGTACTGGTGGTGGTGTTAGCGGCGGTGGTTTCAACGGAGTGGGTGGAATGTATGGTGGGATGATGATGATGGGGCATCATCAGGGTGGCGTTTATGGCAGTGGTGGATTTCACCACATGGGAATCGGCGGTGGAAAGGGAGGAAATGGTGGTTACGGCACCGGACACCGATAGTTCCGGCGGTGGTGGTGGTGACGATGTGGACTCTGCTGCAAGGTCAAGCTAAGTGGTTGCTAGTTGGACGCTAATAAAAGGTTCTCCAACTTTTGAGCATCATTGATGACTTTTTAGGAAGTTAATAATAATATTTTTTTTTTCCCTTCCTTCCTTTTAGGGTTTCTGCCAAATTTCTCTATTTTTCTTTACTCTTCCTTTTTTCCCCCTATATATAAATGTAATTTGTGTATCTTGTGTGTAAGAGGATATGATAATGTGATGCATCAAAATTAATCGACTAAATTTTTAGTTTTAGTAAGCAGGGTCAGCCACTACCAATAAAGATGATCGATCGTCGACTGAAACTGGTGCAGGATTTCATATTTTGAGTGCAAAATTTTATATTTGTAGGTATACTTTAGGTATATAGTTAGGGTAGTTGGATATTAAATAAAAAAGTGGAAAAATCATGAGTATGAAATGGAAAAAGGAAATAGAAAAATAAATAAAAATATGAAAATGAAACATTATCCATATAGGGAGAGAGATGGGTGAGAGTGCATAAAAGGGCCATTTAAGGAGAGAGAAGGTAAAGTTCAGATTGGTCAATTCAATGCTTTTATTCTGTTTTGGAGTGACAGTAGAAAGGCTCTACAATGGTTATTTTGGTTGGTTTGGGTTTTATTAAGGAAAGACAGGCGGAGTCTGACACGAAATTTATTTTCAAATTGCCTCTTTTTTATTCCTTTTTGCACCTAAAAATGGATGGTTTTGGTTGGTGGTTTATGTTTATTTAGGGTTTCTTTAAGAAAAGAGGACATTTTAATAACTAACTTGAATCACTCCACTAGTCCAATGATAAAATTGTGTGCACCTCGAAATTTAACACACGGTTTTCGTCTGCAACAACGCGGGTGGACCATAAGCAAACCTACTAATGGCAACAATGAATGATGGTACTAACATTAACAATAATGGTAGACAAATATCTGCAGTGAGAAAACGTGAATTAATATCGAGAATCGAATTAAATAAAAATAATAAAAAAAAGTAACTTACACGAATTGTAGGATGTTAGATGACACTCGAGAATGATCAACGAAGATATGATGATGAAAGAAACACTACTAACACATGATTGTGAGAAAAGTCAAGACGATGAACCATTTGAATGTTGTTCAAGCAAGACACGCTGAAATGAAATTACAATCACTGCTGATGCTAAAGTCGAGATGAGGAACTCATAAACCCTAGTTCAAGCTACTCACTTCCAATTATTACTCATTAATATATTTTATATTTCATATTGCTTAATATTCGTTTTAAATTTAACACAAAACTAAACACAGAAATTTAATTTCAAGATACTAATCAGCCCTTTATTTAAAAAAAAAAAAAAAGAAAAAGAAAAAGAAAAAAACTCGAAATACACACATAATCACACCCATCATGGGAATCGATCAAATAACCACCGTCAACTAGATTTACCATTCTCGCTCACACGGGAGTGAAAAAATAGATATCCCCCAGCCGATCATTGCTCGGCGAATTTCCCCCATAAACCAGAAGGCCCAATTCCCCTCCCTTCCGGCCCACTGAAAATGCACACCACCCTCTCGGCCCAGGATGATTCTCCAAGCCCAGCCCATCTTCCACTCTACTCCACTCCAACGCCTCCGTGTCCAACACATACACCTCTCCCGCGAACTTTCCGGCGCCCAAATGCCCCAAGTCACTGGGGTCCACTTCCCCACCGTAGATATACACGTACTTCCCAATCGCGCACGTGGAGAACACGCTCCGAGCCGTGGGTCTTTCCCCTGTCGTCTCAACTTGGGCCCATTTGTTTTGGGCCGGATCGAAGTAGTGTACGTCGTCCATTTCCATACCCGCGAATCCGTACACCACCCATATTTTCCCTTGGGCCACAGCTAAGCCCGGCCCACCTCGGCCCTTTAACCCCTCCCCTGCCGACGGATACGCGATCCATTTTCCCTCTATCGTATCGTAAGCCCATAAGTCATTGAGGCGGCCGGAGTTGCCGCATCCGCCGAAGATGTAGACGCGGCGGTCATCAGCGGTGGTGGAGTGGTAGCTCCGGTGAGGCGGCCCGGACTCGCCGCCAGAGAGCAGCGTCCATTTGTTGATCGACGTGTCGAAAGAGTAGAGTTCGTTAAGCTCCTTATGCTCCAAATCCCTACCGCCAAAGACGTATACGATTTGGCCGACGGCGGCCATCGTGACGCCAACACGCGGGGGAGGAACGTCGCCGGAGACAGAAGCGACCGTCCAGGTGTGTTCGTCGAGATCGAATACGTGAAGTTCGTTGTCGACGGGGATCCGCGGCGAAAACTCGCCGCCGAAGGCGTAGGCCTTTTTCCCTACGATTGTGATCGCGTGAGAGCTTCTTGCGCCTGGTCCTGCGCCGTTTTGATCGATCTACAACAAATTGATCAAGATTTCGAATAGTAAATGAAATTTGTGGCAATAGAAGTTGAAATTATGAAGATGAATTCAGAAAATGGTGAATTGAGGGACTTACCTTCGTCCATTTTCCGTTCATCGGAGCCATTTGTGGAAAGTCCAAAGCTGAATCGGCAGATAGCAATGGCGTCGAGTGTGACTAGGGCAGTCTTTGGCGCGCGTATTTATACTAAATTTAAAATAAAGTAATTAATTAACTTGCTAATGTGGCCCTAAACCTGATTAATGCGACAAATAATTCTGTTAGTGATAATCCTCACCAGATACCAATGTCCTCTGATACGACCTAAATTCATTGGATTAATTAGATAATGTCCCACTCAAAATTATTTTTAACTCAAATAAATTATGTATATTTTTTAATAAAATAATTAATTATAACATCAACTAGTTTATTATTTAATTTCGATAATGATAACGACAGTTTAAAAAATTATTAAATACTAAATTAAAAGTTTAAACTTCTAACACTCAAAATTTAATAACATAAAATTTAAAATTCAATAAATTATTAAAAATTTACAAAAAAAATAAATAAATGTAAAATATATAAAATATATAAATATATTTGTCGTCAAGGCCATTTCCATGCCGAGTGCTTTTAAATAATTTAATAAATATTAAATGAGACTAAATTCAAATAATTTAACCTAGTTTTTATAAAGTAATTATTCGCTAATTGGGATTTAATTTATAAATAATAATTATACTTATTCACTATTCATTAAACATTAACAATCCATCTGTTAACAAACGTCAGGATTTGATTGGATTATTACTCTATTTTCGGGTTCGTCGTGTTAACCTAACTAAAAAATGTCAATTTATGGACTGATCCGAATTTTCGACTTTTCGAAAAATTAAACTTAACCCATATTCGAAAATAATATAAGTCAACCCAAATGGTTTGAATTCGGTAGTCCGAATTGACTAAGTTATTCGATTATATAAACACCAAAAACAATTTTTATCCATATTTTAAACTTTTTAAAAAAAGGTTAAAAAATATTAATTATTGTTTTTGAAATGATTTACTATAAATAGCACAGATGAGCGACATTAATAGAAATGTAATTGAAATTTATCATTTTCCATTTTTTTCATAAAATCAAATGACTCAGCTATTGCCTTTATTGCTATTTATATTTTTTTTGAAAAAGGTTAAAAATAAAATCTAATTTTTTAATTCCCAACAAATTAATATTTATGGTAAAATATTTCATCAAAATTAAAAATTAAATTTTATTATTTAATGTTTTAGACTTTGTAACTTATAACATATCGGTGGCTAATTAATTTTTTTTGATGTTCATAAATAAATTTTTTTTATTAAAATTGAAGATAAAAATTAAATTATTACAAATTTAAAGACTCAAAGAAAATTAAAGCCGTACAAATTAGGGACCAAAAATGATTTTTAATTGTTTAAATTAAAAAAAAAATACTTTTACAATGTTAAATTAAAAAAATATTTATGAATTTTAAAAATAAAATAAAAAATCAACATCAAAATCAAAATACCTGAATATATCTTAAAATTTGGTAAATAATATCAAAGCAACAACGAGAATGTTAGCTAAATTAATAAAAATATTCTTAAATTTTACATCAAAACTTTTAATTTTCTTAATAAGTATAATTGATATTTTAAAAAATTAATAATATTTTTTATTATGATCGTGGAAATAAGTTAAATTACGCTTAAATTGAGTTAGAATTAATATATTATATAATTTAAGATAAAAAATTTAGTAGGATGACATAAAATATTATACCCACCTTTGTAAAATCTAATCACAATTTCCTTTTATATTTCGAATTAAATAAATAAATAATTTTGTTGAGGGCAAGTGGCCTCGTTTCCCACCACAAGCTGGCTCGTTGGAAATCACAGGTTCATAGGTGGCCACGCATTCCGTGTTCATCAAACAATGGCTCAAGCCGCTCAACGACCACAGTGGCCACCAGTAGAAACGGACAAGATGGCCACCGCTGTCTGACTCTAATACGCACCAAGAATCTGAGAGGTTATTGTTCAGACTCTGGAGATACTATTTCATTTCTGTTTTGATCGTTAATCCATTTGATTTTTGGACCTCTCTCCTGGTTTCAGTAGAGCTTGGACGCTGAGAATTCGGAAAAACAGGCGCACCCAGTAAGCGTTTCTGTCACATCTTTCTTGTTTTCTTTTTGCATTTGTGACAGTCGTTCCACTTAAGATTGCTCAATTCGAGTTCAGATACTCTGCTGTTCATTTCAGTTGATTTTTTTTGTGTATTTTCATGCCACTTTGATTTGGATTGTTCGTATTTTCTGGGAATTTTCTGTGCGTGATGAGTTCACTTGATGAAATCAGTGAAATTATTGAAAAGATTGATCAAACGAACCAGTTCGAGGATTTCTTTACTTTTTTTAGCCTCTTTTTGATCGATTCACGTTGAACAGATTTAGCAAACCAAGATTCACGCGCTATTTATTTGATAGAGTTTCAGTTTCGTTGATTCCTGACCATTATTTTGCTCGAATGCTTTGAGCTGCCACAAACTCTGTAATCTCAAGGAACATATTAGCTCCTTCTTATGCGTTTTGTGTTCTTGTTTAGCCATTTCACAAGCTAGAGATGGCTATTTACCATTATATTCGTTTAATCTTTTCAGGTCACAATTCTTTGATGGCGGCAACACTGGCTTCCCACAGCTGTTATTTCTGTGAAGCAAAGTTAAATGAAGGAAAAGGGAGACAAGCTTATGATCTGTGTTTTTCAAGATCAATTTCACTTAATACATTCAACAAGATCGAGAAGTCGACTTGGAATCCTCCACGTTCTCGACATTTAAGGATTGGTAATGAATTGCAGCATAATACATCGCCTCCAAGGTTAAGCACCAATGGAAGAGCCGTTAAGATGGCACCTATAAATGAAGTAGTGAAAACAAAGGCTGTATCTGCCAATAAAGTGGAGAAAATAAATGGCAAAAGGCAGGCTATCAATGGGGCAAGTATAATTAAGCGCAGCCCGTCCCCTCCGTTGATTAAGAGAACGAATGTTATAGACTCCCAAAAGCTTCCACCACTTGAGGACCTTAAAATTTTGCCCTCAGATGAAGGTTTCAGTTGGGCTAATGAAAATTATAACTCTGTGCAAAGGAGTATCGATGTTTGGAGTTTCATCGTTTCCTTACGAGTTCGTGTTTTCTTGGAAAATGCAAAATGGACGTATGCAGAAGGCTTCTCAGAAGACAAGCAGGTTGAATACTTTCATGTGGTTGTTAGTTATCTCTTAAATTACCTCATTTCAGGTTCGTTTTATGACTTTCTAGACTGGAATATAGTATGCTCCTTTAATTCTATCATCACTCTCCCCATCCAGAAAAAAAGAAGGCAAAAGACCGCGTCTTGGCTGCGGGAGCGTGTGCTGCAGCTTGGTCCTACTTTTATCAAGCTTGGACAGCTCTCCTCAACAAGGTCGGATCTATTTCCTCGTGAGTATGTGGACGAGCTAGCTAAGTTACAGGTATCAGTACTATTTTAATTGAATTTCCAAATGGCTATAGCCTTCGTGTCACAAGGATATTCAGATATCGAAATTACAGAATGGTGTGATATCACTGCTGAATAACAATCAGAAGATTTATGTTTCTGATATTGTGTAATCAGGATAAAGTCCCTGCATTCTCTCCAGAAAAAGCAAGAGGATTCATTGAGAGTGAACTGGGTGCCCCGATCGATACTTTGTTCAAAGAATTCGAGGACCGTCCTATTGCTGCAGCAAGCCTTGGCCAGGTGCATTAAAAAGTGATAGTCACCTGCATTTAGTTCAAGTCTAGTTTCTTCAGCATTAATTCGAGTAATATTGTCTTTAGGTCCATCGTGCAATACTGCATAATGGAGAGAGGGTGGTCATCAAAGTTCAAAGACCTGGTCTCAAGAAGCTTTTTGACATTGACCTGAGTAAGAATTCAACTTTTATCGAGTTTTATCGAGTTACCTGCATTTAGTTCAAATCTAGTTTCTTCAGCTGATTGGTCGGACACGATTATGTAATTTGGACGTTGAGTTTGAGACGTGCTATTGAGGTTACATTTTGAGTTTTACTATTGTTTGTATGTCATCAACAGAGAATTTGAAGCTAATTGCAGAATATTTTCAAAGAAGTGAAACCTTTGGTGGCTCTACAAGAGATTGGATTGGTATATACGAAGAATGTGCTACGTAAGTAGTAAGCTTATCTTTAGTGGCTATCTTTCATTGTAATAAAATGAAATGGTGTTATTGTGTGCTGGAGACATCTATATAAATACATTGAAACCATGAGGTTAGGAATCACGACCCTCTACAATGGTATGATATTGTCCACTTTGAGCATAAGCTCTCATGGTTTTGTTTTTTGTTTCCCAAAAAGGCCTCATATCAATGGAGATGTATTCTTTACTTATAAACCCATGATCATTCTCTAAATTAGCCAACGTGGAACTCCCTCCCAACAATCCTCCCCACGAACAAAGTACACCATAGAGCCTCCCTTGAGGCCTATGTAGCCCTTGAACAACCTCTCCTAAATCGAGGCTCGACTCCTTTCTTTGGAGCACTCGAACAAAGTACACCCTTTGTTCAACACTTGAGTCACTTTTGACTATACATTTGAGGCTCACAACTCCTTTGTTCGACATTTGAGGATTTTATTGACATAGCTAAGTTAAGGGCATGACCTTGATACCATGTTAGAAATCACGACCGTCTACAATGGTATGATATTCTCCACTTTGAACGTAAACTCTCATGGTTTTGTTTTTGGTTTCCCCAAAAGGTCTCATACCAATGGAGATGTATTCCTTACTTATAAACCCATGATCTTCCCCTTAATTAGCCAATGTGGGACTCCCTCCCAACCATCCTCAACACATGATTCTTCATGCGGTAGCTTATTAAGAGCACTAAAAGTTTCTGATTGAGGAATATGCACTTGTTTTTTCAGTCATCTAAGATGATATTTCATGTGCTGTAGTGTATTATTCATTTTAGCTGGATTTCATGACTTTATTCACGTTTCCTTAATTTGCACCCTTCTAAGGGAGATGTCCCCAAGTTGGTTCATCATGAGTTTTTTGTGTGCATAATCTATAGCTCATTTTTCTTCATTAAACGATGCTAATTATGATGTTTTGATTAATTTTTTACTCACTTTCTGATTCATGGTTGCAGTATTTTGTATCAAGAAATTGACTACATAAATGAAGGCAAAAATGCTGATAGATTCCGCAGGGATTTTCGTAATATAAAGTGGGTTCGAGTACCCGTACGTTTCTTCATACATAAGTCATTCATCGATACTTATCTTACGTACAGAACTAAAATGTGCTGTACAAGTGTTAACTAAATAAACTTCCTCTTTCTTCTTGTAGCTTGTCTTTTGGGACTACACTGCTTTGAAGGTATTGACTTTGGAGTATGTACCAGGTTTGACCCCGAGCAATGCGTTTCTGAAATAACACAACACAATCATATTTTGGCGTGTTTCAGTGTTACTTAAGAATAACATTGCTATCCTATTTGTAGGGGTTAAGATAAATCAGCTGAATGTTCTAGACTCACGTGGCTTTAGTCGCGCTCAAATTTCATCACATGCCATTGAAGCATACTTAATTCAGGTCTGGTCTGTCAGTCTGATATAAACTGATCCATATTATTAGCTATTTCTGGCAGTGAATATGATGAAAGCCAATCTATTATGATTTAGTCAAAGCATACTTAATCTTTCAGATACTGAAGACTGGTTTCTTTCATGCGGATCCTCATCCGGGAAATCTTGCTATTGATGTTGATGAAGCAATCATATATTATGATTTTGGCATGATGGGGGAAATCAAATCCTTCACTAGAGAGCGGCTGCTCGACCTTTTTTATGCCGTTTATGAGAAAGATGCAAAAAAGGTTTTTTACTGCACATTCTTTTCATTTCGTAAGTATCAAATGACTTCAATGTAAGACTGTTACGTTACTCTGCGTCCGTGATAGGTCGTATGGAGAAATGATCCGACTTTTATGCTTTCCTATCAACATTACCAGAAATTCTTGCTCCTAGGATCCTGATTCATGGAACCCTTATTTCAAACAAATCAAATATGATAATCGAACCAACTGCTTCCCCTCCCCACTCCTTATGCTGTAACAGGCCAAGCTCACGTTAGTAGATATTGTCCTTTTTGGGCTTTCACTTTCGGGCTCCTTAAGGTCTTTGAGCTTTCTCTTATGGGCTTCCCCATTATGCGTCTACTAGGGAGAGGTTTTCCACACCTTATAAGGAATGTTCTGTTCCCCTCTCCAACTGATGTGGGATCTCACAATCCACCCCCTGAGGCCTAGCGTCCTGGCTGGCACACCACCCGGTGTCTGGCTCTGATACCATTTGTAACAGCCTAAGCTCACCATTAGTAGATATTGTTCTCTTTGGGTTTTCCCTTATGATCTTCCCCATTACGCGTCTACTAGGGAGAGATTTTTCGCACCCTTATAAGGAATGTTTCGTTCCCTTTCCATCTCGAAAAAGAGTAATACAGATTTTGAGGCTCATGATGCTATAGATTATAGTAAAACGAATGCAAAACATATTTATATCATGTGATTCATGGGGGTGGTGCAAAACTGTTGATGCATCTGTTGTTATGGTAATTACTTTTACGGACAATGGATGCAACCGTGCAGGTTATGCAAAGGCTCATAGATCTTGAAGCACTTCAGCCAACAGGAGATCTGTCTGCGGTATATAGTGTGCAAATTGAATATAAATCTACAAACTATTTATGTTTTTGGCCTTATCATTTATCGAATTTTTTTTATTTAGGTGAGGAGATCCATTCAGTTTTTCTTGGACACACTCTTGAGCCAAACACCAGACCAGCAGCAGACTCTGGCTGCAATTGGAGAGGTGTGCACATATTCAATTCAGCAAATGTTGAAGGCTCGGTTTTGTCAAATTTGATATCAATATCATCTTTTATAAACTCAAGCGTGGTTGTCTGGCAGGATTTATTTGCAATAGCTCAGGATCAACCTTTTCGATTCCCCTCCACCTTTACCTTTGTATTGAGGGCATTTTCTACCCTGGAAGGTTGATCTCACTCTCTTGTGCTTTTGTAATTGAGCCATCATTTTCTTTGTTTTAAAGTATAGAAGCTGACCAACTTCAACTAGATTACGTTTCTGCTCTTGACTACGGAATCGAATGTCGTTTCAGGTATAGGCTACACACTCGACCCAGATTTTTCCTTCGTGAAGATTGCTGCACCATATGCACAGGTTTGTTATGTTGTTTTTGTTGAGAATTGTTGGGAGAGGAGTCCCCGTCGACTAATTAAGGGGTTGATCATGGGTTTATAAGTAAGGAATACATCTCCATTGGTATGAAGTCTTTTGTGAAAACCAAAAGCAAAGCCATGAGAGCTTATGCTCAAAGTGGACAATATCATACTATTATGGAGGGTCCATGATTCCTAACGTGGTATCAAAGTCATGCCCTTAACTTAGTCATGTCAATAGAATCCTCAAATGTCGAACAAATAAGTTGTGAGCCCTGAAGGTATAGTCAAAAGTGATTCAAATGTCGAACAAAGAGTGTACTTTGTTCGAGGGCTCCAGAGAAGGAGTCGAGCCTCAGTTAAGGGGAGGTTGTTCGAGGGCTATATAGGCCTCAGGGGAGGAGGCTCTATGGTGTACTTTGTTCGAGGGGAGGATTGTTGAAGATTGTTGGGAGAGGAGTCCCACATCGACTAATTAAGGGGTTGATCATGTGTTTATAAGTAAGGAATACATCTCCATTGGTATGAGACATTTTCGAGCAACCAAAAGCAAAGCCATAAGAGCTTATGCTGGACAATATCATACCATTGTGGAGAGTCCGTGGTTCCTCACACTTTTTTTAAATGATCTATTCATAGTTCTTTTGGATATCCATAAAGGTTCTTCAAGTGGTTTCTATGAAAACTATGTGCAGGAGCTTTTAGACTTGAAACAGAAGGAGCAAAGCAGAACACAACTTGTGGAGGAGATAAGGAAGCAAGCCAATGAAGTACAATAGTTTCTTTGCGTTTTTCTTCCATTCTCTCTTCATATAGCGAAAGTTCTCACAAAATATAGCAATTCATTTTCAGGCCAGAACATCCACCATTTCCATGCCATCCAGAGTCCAAAGAATAGAGGAATTCGTACAACAGCTCGAGTCGGGGGACTTAAAGCTTCGAGTCCGAGTGCTGGAGGTACATATTCAATTACTTCTTAAACTCTTACATGATCTAATTACTATGACTTCAGCAAAGATCAAAACTTCACTATATTCTGATGGAAATCATAGTCCGAAAGAGCAGCAAGGAAAGCAACAATACTTCAAATGGCAACGATGTACAGCGTGATGGGCGGTACGCTTTTGAACCTCGGAATCACTGTAAGCTCTCAAGGCAACCAAGCCATTGCCGGTGGATCATTCGTCGGGGCAGGTGAGCTCGAGCTCTTTTTCTTGTTACGTAAGTTTGAATTAGAAGTTCAAATTTTAGTGTCAATTGTTTGGCGAAATACAGGAGTGTTCTTGGCGCTTGTTCTTCGGAGTATGCAACGGGTTAAAAAGCTTGACAAATTTGAGGAAATGATCTGATTTTTGACTCTCCAAACATCAACTTTCTTATATATACATACATATATTCATATAGATATACAATCCCTTCAACATGGGCAAGTCCCAGGCAGTTTGGAAGTGAAAACTGCATACAGGAAGGAAACAAGAACTGGTTATAGGTTTGGAGGAGAAGCTGCTGATATAAACTTGGGTTAGAATTTAGAACACTGTCTTCCATTTTAAATGTATCATATTGTTTATTCTATTTGATCCAACGCAGTTTCATTCTCCATTTTTCTCTGTTTCTTTCGTGGGAATTACTCGTTCGAATCATGGACGGAGGTCTCGGGTGTTTAATAAGTCATTGAATTTTTTATAATTCACATGTTTATTTTAAGAACGATGAAATTTGAAAGGAAAAAAAAAGAAAGAGAAAATAAGTATTAGAGATGTACACTAACTTTTGGATTGGTTGGGTTGGTGGGCCCGAGCAACAATAGTAGAGTTCACAATTAATCTCTCTGTTTTTTTTATTTATAGGCTACTCTATTTGATTTCTTTATTTTTATTCCATACAGATCCAAAACTTTAAAAAATTGTCTCGTATTAAGTTTGACTGTATGAAGTAAACTTTAGATATTATAAATACTATAGTCGTTGTACGATATCTCTATTATATCTACTGCGGTTGCTCGTTTAATGGTGTGTACGTCACTCATTTTTTGTCATTTTATAAAATAACGATAATTACACGAACAAACCAAACACAATTATCCAAAAAAGATAATTGAATCAAATATTTAAAATCAAATATTGAATTGAAAATTAGAAATGTGATTAAGGGAAGAATATAAAATAAATATTCGATTGGAGGGAAAAGGTTGAACTAATTAATTAATTGTTTATAAATAAATAAAAAGAAAAAAAAAAGTTCGTCTGTTTCAACGTCTGGGGGTTGGCGCTTGGGCATTACACAGCTGGAAGTAACACACCATTAAACGGCCTTCGAAGTTGCTTACACGCCGGGTCCCACTCTCCACTTCTATATCATCCCATTAGCCAATTCCTTGTTGGTCCCAGTCTTAGCCCTTCTTCTTCCCCTCTCTCTCTCTCTCCTCTTCTCTCTCCTCTTCTCTGAATCAATCATCGACCCCTTTCTCAAGGCGGCTTTATCCTTCAGCATCTTCTTCTTCTTCTCAGAGCTCAGTCATGGCGGTAAGAAATCCACGCACACCCTTCATTTATTTCATCGTTTATTTCTTTCAACTTGACTAAGATTTTGATTTTAGGACTTGATCGTTTCTGGGTTTGAGTTTTTTTGGCTTGATTTGATTGTTACCGTGCTTTCCATGTCTTTTTTCCTTTGGATCTTCTTGTTCCTGTCAAAGGGGTGTTCTAAAACTGGAGGGTTTTATGGCCTCTGCCTTTTGCTTTCTCTCTGATTGTTTTGTTTCTGTATTTGGAACTGTGTTTGTTGCCTGTTCTTGCCCTTGTGCTCACTTTCATTGTGGTTGAACGAGTGTTTACTTGCGTTTAGCCCTTTCTGCATGGTTTTGTTAGTAATTTTGCTGAGGGATTGGTGGGGTTTTTTCACTTGGGAATGTGGGGTTTTCACTCAATCAGTTCTTTTAAACGCTTGTAAGTATGCTAAAGGAACAATTGGAGTTTTTTTCTTCTTAGGCATGTTTGAACTTTGAGAGGTTCATTCAAACAAACAAAAGAGCCCAATTCATATCTTGTGATGCTGTGTTAAGCTGAGCTTTTGACGAACTTGGTGAATATCTCATGTATGATTCTTGGAGTGCGCTGTATTTAGGTTGGGGATGGATGTTGTTTCTAATGTGAGCTTTCTATGAAGGTTGAATCTGAGTTCTTTAGACGATGTGAACTCCCTTCATGAATTCTTTCATGTTCTTCTGTTTTTACCAGTCTCTGCATGAGTTTTAAGAGATGTTTTCTAAGATTTTATTCTATAATTGTTGATTAGTTTGTTAGGAACCACGAACCTCCACAATGGAATGATATTGTCCTTTTTGAGCATGAGCTCTTATGGCTTTACTTTTGTTTTCCTTAAAAGGCCCGGTACCAATGGAGATAGAGTTCCTTACTTATAAACCCACGATCTTTCTCTTAATTAGCCAACGTGGAGTTATTCCTCTCAATAATCCTCAACAATCCTCCCCTCGAACAAAGTACACTATAGAGCCTCCCCTTAATCGAGGCTGACTCCTTCTCTAAAGCCCTCAAACATAGTACACCTTTGTTCAACACTTGAGTCACCTTTGATTACACCTTCGAGGCTCACAACTTCTTTGTTCGACACTTAAGGATTCTATTGGCATGGTTAAGTTAAGGGCACGACTCCGATACCATGTTAGAAACCACAAACCTCCACAATGGTACGATATTGTCCACTTTGAACATAAGCCCTCCTGGCTTTACTTTTGGTTTCCACAAAAGGCCTCATACCAATTCCTTACTTATAAACCGTTGATCTTCCTCTTCATTAACCAATGTTGGGCTACTCCTCTCAATAATCCTCAATATAGTTTGAGCATATCTCACCGTCGAGTTGGCTCTTCATAACGCGAGGTTGGTTAGCTGTGAGGATTTATTGGATTGTGACTTAGCTCATAAATGGATAAGGATATAGCTAAGCATATACTTGCACACTAATATGCAAATATTGCCTTGAAATGTCTGCCATTCATAAGCTTATTGATTATGCAGGAAAAAGGCAGTAGCAGTCCCTTACCAAAGTTCGGCGAATGGGATGTCAATGATCCCGCATCTGCCGAGGGATTCACAGTCATCTTCAATAAAGCCAGGAACGAGAAAAAGACTGGTGGCTTACCTGACTCTCCTGCAAAGGATGACCCTTCATATAAGCATGGCGCTGTTCTTGGAAAGTCTCAGCCTGTAAGTTCTTTGCACCCAAATCTTTTCAATTTCTTTGATTTGTTTTAGAAGCAACCGGCTCCCAGAAGGGAAAATCTAAAGAGGACAGCTGCTAGCGGTTGACTTGGACCGTTACAAGATTACTGGTAGAGCAACCGTCGTAAATATAACCATGTTTAAACCAATTCCATCTGTTTTTGAAGTAAGAACACAGTCATTTTCTCATGATTGCGAGTTGGGATTTGCAGAAAAAATGGTTTTGCTGCTTGCAAGCTGCAGAATCATAAGCCTTACGGGCGCTTGATAGAGGGGTTCAGCAGAAAATGTATAATCTGCAAATTCTCAAGACGTGACCTTGTCTGCATGATTGAAGCTGTATTTAGAGCCTGTGATGGAAAATGCTGGACTCCATTTGTTAGAACCTTGTCAATAATTTGGGGTTTGGGAATGAGGATATGCTTAAAACATCATTGTCTTGTTTATGTTGTTCTTCTGCTGCATAAATGACAATTGTCGGAGATTGTTGCTTATCATCATCATCCCGCCCCCTGTTCTCTAGTTGTGAAATGATGTTGTTTGTGAACAGTTTCTTTCCTGAATGATTTCAAATGTTTCTGTTCTTGTGTAATCTAAAGGTTCATGTTTTCTTGAAAAACTCTTCATCCACAAACTTACAAACCAGGGGAGCCAAAGAATTGACACATGTAAATACAGAAACTCGCACTCAGGCTGCAATGAATCAGTGTTGTTCGACACTTGTAATTCCATAATCAAGTCGGCCACGAATTAGTGACGGAAACACAGAGATATATTACTTATAAATTCATAGAAACATATGAAGCCTTCGAACAATCTCTCCTTAATCAAGTCTCGATTCATTTTTTTAGAGTTTATCTCTCGGCAATAGCATGATATTATTCCGTCTCGTATTAATGTAGATATAAATGTATTCCTTTATGGGTATTCCCTAAATTAGCTTCCCACAACCTAGATTACTTCCTCAAATCATACCCTTCATGCCCCACTTCCAACATTCGTCGAGATTCAAGCTCCAGCAAAATGGGTTTGCTTCAAAAATGGCGGAGAGCATCGGGAAATCAAACTGCAGGAGACCCAGTTGGGGAAAAAGCGAGCCCGATAGAAAACGAGCGCGGCGGTAGCGGCGACGGCGATGGCGGCGGATATGGTGGGGAGAGAAGAGACTGGACGACCTCGATTCTGCTGTTTTCTTTCTGGGCTGGTCTAATGTTTTATGTCTTCAATCTCGCTCCGAATCGGACTCCGGTAAAAACATGATTGTCTTCTTCTTCTTCTTCTTCTCTGTTTTTCTTCCTTTAGTTCATCGAATGCGATTGTATGTGTTTTGCTGCAGTCAATGGACATGTATCTCTTGAAGAAGCTTTTGAACTTAAAAAGTGACGATGGCTTCAAAATGAATGAAGTGCTTGTGTCTCTTTGGTATATTATGGGCTTGTGGCCACTGGTTTATGGCATGCTGCTGCTTCCTTCTGGCAGAAGGTATATAGAATTTGGATTTCTTGCCTTTTCAGCTCAATTCAAATTGTTTAGTGACATGATTCTTGTATCTGCAGCTCAAATAGCAATGTTCCTGTCTGGCCTTTCCTAGTACTGTCGTTCTTCTTGGGTGCCTATGCTCTTCTTCCATATTTTGTACTTCGGAAGCCACCGCCACCTCGTGTTGAAGAAGATGAACTCAAGAGATGGCCTTTGAATTTCCTCGAGTCCAAATTCACTTCTGGGGTATGGAAAATTCTTCCCCTTACCCTCCCTTTATCTGGTTACTATAGTATACGTAATTGTTCGAGCGCTAGCTGATATTGTCCTCTTTGTACGTTTCCTCAAGGTTTTTAAAACGTGCCTGTTAGTGAGAGGTTTCCACACCGTTATAAAGAATGTTTCAGGGCCCAACGTTGGTAGTCGTTCCTCTCTCTAATTAATGTGGGATCTACAATCTACCCCCTTCGGTCCAGCATCTTCGCTAACACTCGTTCCTCTCTCCACTCGATGTGGGATCTCACAATCCACCTCCTTCGAGACCCAGCGTCCTCGTTGGCACTCGTTCCTCTCTACAATTGATGTGGGATTTCACAATCTACCCCCTTTGGGGCCCAGTGTCCTCGTTGGCACTCGCTCCTCTCTACGATCGATGTGAGATCTTACAATTCACCCCCTTCGGGGTTCAGCGTCTTTGTTGGCACTTGTTCCTCTCTATCATCAATGTGGGATCTCATAATCCACCCCCTTTGGAGCCCAGTGTCCACCCCCTTCGGTCTCGTTGGTACACTGTCCGGTGTCTAGCTTTGATACCATTTGAGGGAAAGTTCAAAGAGTACAATATCGATTAGTGGTGGGCTTCGGCTGTTAGAGTAGATACAGAACGTCGTTGTCCTATAATCCGAAAGAATTGTGAGGATTTGCTAGGTTTAAAACTTTTAGACATATTTACAGCAAGAACTAGTTTGAAGGTTGCATAATGGCTCAGAAGCACCACTACATCACTGCTTCAGCTGTTTCTATCTTTTTTGGCCCTAAAATTTGATTCAAAATGAAAGCTAACCATGTTGGAATCAGATAACATTTGCTGCAGGACTCGGTATACTATTTTATGCTGGATTAGCTGGTGAGAGTGCGTGGAAGGAATTCTACCAGTACTTCAGAGAGAGCAGATTTGTAAGTCTACCAATTCGACTTTCACGTACTATCGTAGTTATTTTGCGCCCGTGTCTTCATGTCTATGGTGGTTCATCGTTATCTGATGCAACGTATCGAATATGTCGTTAAAATTCTTCATTTGTAGACTAGTTGTAGAACATTTTCTTGCTGAATCAAACTGTAGTTTTACCCTGGTCTTAAAACGTTATTGATGCAGATAATTTCAGTGTTTCATTGAAACTTAGTCTTACCCCGGTCTCGAGACGTTATTGATGCAGATAACATAGTCTTACCCCGGTCTCGAAACGTTATTGATGCAGATAGTTTCCGTGTTTCATTTGAAACATAGTCTTATCCCGGTCTCGAGACGTTATTGATGCAGATAACATAGTCTTACTCCGTTTCGAAACGTTATTGATGCAAATAGTTTCACTGTTTCATTGAAACATAGTCTAACCTTGGTCTTGAAACATTATTGATGCAAATAGTTTCAGTGTTTCATTGAAAATGTCATTATCTTACCCCGATCTCGAAACGTTAATGATGCAGATCCATGCCATGAGCATCGACTTCATGCTACTATCTTCATTTGCTCCATTTTGGGTTTACAATGACATGACTGCTCGAAAATGGTTCGGACTACATTCTCATGTGAATCCTTACTCAATTCCATTTAGCTTTGTTGATAACATTGCAATGAACTCATTCCAGGTACGACAAAGGATCTTGGCTCGTTCCGTTTTCGGTCGTGCCATTTTTAGGTCCTGCCTTGTATCTCATCCTGCGACCGTTGCCTACTACGACGACGACTACCATTCCACACAACGCAGCTGCATCTTAACCAAAGTAGTCATGTTCCTAAAGTGAACCAGAACAAGGAAGCTTAGCTGCAATGGTGGAAAAAAACAGGCTTTTAAGGTACAGGAGAAGTTTTGTATCTCAAACATAGTAGATTAGGATAAAGTGACAGTCAAATGATGTTTGTCGTGTTCTTATGTTAATATGTTTCTTTAATAAAAAAAAGGGTAATGTCATATTGAGCTTGTTCTTATGGAAGAACCAAATGTATTGAAGGTGCAATCCTTGGCCTGTTAAGCTTACGGTAGATGGCACAGCTTAAAACTATCTGTTAGGGAGAAATTTTTACATCATTATAAAGAATGTTCCGTTCTCCTCTACAACCAGTGTAGGATAGCCTAGCATCCTCGCTGCTGGCACACCATTCTGGCTCTGATACCATTTGTTACAATCCCATCTTCCTGTATCCGACTTTTCATCATTTATTACAGTGTTAGCCTACCGCTAACCGATATTGTTAGTCCCACATCTAATGTCAGACTCTTCTGATACCATTTGTAACAGTTCAAATTTATTAGCAATAGATCTTGTCTTGTCAGCTCCAGTGTCGGGGTGTCTGGCTCTTCTTTCTTATACCATTTGTAACAATCCAATGTCAGCTCCACCAACTAGTGTCAGGCAATTTTAATACAATTAGTATCTCATTCTTCAAACTTGTAACTTAAGAATGAGTCTTCACTCAACCAGTTAATATAAATGGAAGGCATAAGAAGTGTTTCCTTTAATTACGATATTGCCACTGTCGGTGGCCGAAACTACCGAATAAACCGCTCCAGCTCAGATGAAATCAACGAAGTAAAATCGAGGATGTTTCGTCCACGCCATTCATATAGACACGTGGAAGCATCGTGTGAGTCATGTGCAGTTCACCCTGTGGTTACCGTAACATTATCAAAATTCCCCTTTTTCAGTTTAATTATTATTTATTTATTATATATTCCATTTCTCTCGCCGACTACTCGGTCGTCACTTTGACTATTTTGGGGCTCAGCGAAATCTAGCATTTCCTCTGTTCACTCTCAGCTCGCATCTCACGCTCACTTCAAGCCCATGGTGTTCGATTGCTCGAGTCATCTTCTTCCTTGAGTCAGGTACGAGTTACAGAACTTTCTAATTCGCTTCTTCCAGATCAATGTACTTGTGGAATTGAAGCTTTGTTTTCTTTGATTTGTGCGGATTTGGTTGTGGGTTTTGTTGGATTATTGAACTCAGGGAGCCTCATTTTGTATTTTCCTTTTGTTCTTCCACATTTTTGTTGAGATCTATGAGATTTCCCTTACTTTTGTTGTCGATTGTTCTGTAAATGACTTTTTGGCGTTCTAGGTTTCAGGGTTTTTTCCGAGTTGTTTGATAGTTGTAGATTTGGGGAAGTTGATGCTTGGAAAGATGTTGGGTCGGTCTTCTCTTTACAGAAGTGGAAGTTTTAGACCAGAGAATCTGGGTCAGAATGCGCTTGCTCTTATTGGAAATCTTTGTTTCACTCTGTTTGTGGTTGGGGTTTTGATTTTTACTATAATCGCGGCCACTTACGAGCCTGAGGACCCACTTTTTCACCCATCGACCAAGATCACTACCTTTCTCACGTCTAACTCCAATGCCACTTTTAAAACTGATAGCACTGTGATGAAGACTGGGGAAGATTTCATGGCTGCCAATCAAACTGCATTTGCAACATTTCTTAATGAAACTGATATTGTCAAAATCATTGATGCTGAAAACTCTGCTTTGGGTTCTGCTACTGAAGGAGCTTCACCTGAGTGCAATAGCAATGTGGATGACCCCATCGATTGTCGCGACCCCGAGGTTTTCCATATGATGATGGAGACCACCATAGAACGATTCAAGGACATTCACTTTTATCGGTTTGGGAAACCGGTTCGTGGTTCTAACGACAGCACCTGTGATATGGCATGGCGATTTCGACCCAAGGAAGGGAAGATTGCTTCTTTTTATAAAGATTATAGGAGGTTTGTGATTACTAGATCTGCTAATTGTACTCTTAGTATCGTTAGCATAGGTGACTACCACAGTGGTGTTAATGCAAGGAAGAAGAAAAAGAATCCGAAAAATAATTTTGAGAAGAAAATGGAGCAGCTAGAGCATGCAGTGTCTTTGCCTGTTGTTGGGGAAGTTGTGAATGATTCACTACCGGTGGTCGAGTCTGAAGGCTCATTTAGTCAGGGGAAGTACTTGGTTTATGAGATGAGCGGAGATAAATGCAAGAGCATGAACCATTACTTGTGGAGTTTCTTATGTGCTTTAGGTGAAGCTCAGTATTTGAACCGCACATTAGTTATGGATTTGAAAATTTGTCTGTCTTCGATCTATACTTCATCGAAGCAAGATGAGGAAGGAAAGGATTTCAGGTTTTATTTTGATTTTGAGCATCTGAAAGAGTCCGCATCCATCTTGGACCAGGGTCAGTTTTGGTCTGATTGGGAGAAATGGCAAAAGAAAGATCGTTTAGGCCTTTATCTTGTTGAGGACTTTCGCATCACACCTATGAAGCTTGCCAACGTAAAGGATGCCTTGATATTCAGAAAGTTCGGATCTGCAGAACCAGATAATTATTGGTATCGCGTCTGTGAAGGAGAAACGGAATCCGTAGTTAAGCGACCATGGCATTTGATTTGGAAATCAAGACGTCTGATGGATATAGTATCTTCATTTGCATCAAGATTGAACTGGGATTATGACTCAGTCCACATAGTGAGAGGCGAGAAAGCAAAGAACAAGGAGCTCTGGCCAAATCTTGACGTTGATACTTCACCTGATACGCTTCTTTCGACGTTGCAAGAGAAGCTTGAAACTGGAAGGAACCTTTACATTGCTACCAATGAGCCAAACACGGATTACTTCGACCCCTTGAAAGACAAATTCTCTACCCATTTCCTCGACGAGTACAAGGATCTTTGGGGCAAAGACAGCGAATGGTACACAGAAACAATGAATCTTAACAATGGGACACCAGTTGAATTTGATGGATATATGAGAGTATCAGTAGACACAGAGGTGTTCTTAAGAGGCAAAAAGCAGCTAGAAACATTCAACGACCTCACAAACGATTGCAAGGATGGAATCAACACCTGCAGTGTTGCATCTAATTAGTCCGAAATCTGTTAGTTGTTTCTGTTGCTTTGAGAATCAATTGATAGATTAAGAAATGTTTTAGCTTAATAATGAGTTTTGTTCTTGCAATGGTAACTATCCTTCACTTGGATCTTCCTAATTTTCAAGTTGTTGAGCTTCTGTATTTGCTGAGTACCATGTATTATATGTGTCTTTCAGAATTCTGATGATATTTAAGATTGCTTATAAAATTTAATGTTTCTTATAAATGTTCGATTCTCGTTCGAAAAGTAAAAACAAAAACGTGCGCAGGAAGCAGAGATTATTCAGGTTTTTAGCGATGTAAAAGGCAGTCTCAAGACTGTATAGACACAACAAAGAAGACAAACAGAAAGCTTCATATTTACAATGAAATAACAGAGGGTCACACACTCATCACGCTTCAAGGTACAAATTCTATGGCCTGCGGATGCACTTTTAAGATTATCTATACACTATGCTGCTGTACATGGAATGATATTCCTTAACCATAATGTGTTCATAATGTTCATAATGCTCACCAGAAGCAGGAGGCTGTCTCTTCTTCGGGCATTAATGGAGTTCGACACAGTGGGCAAGTAACGTTCCAGTAGTCCAGCCACTTCTCCAAGCACACTCTGTGGAAAACATGGCCACAAGATAAATGGTTAATCTCTGATTCAGGTTCAAATTGGGTAAGGCAGACGGAGCAGTCGTGTTCTAGCCATTTGCAGCTACGAACTTTGTCGAACAGAATCGCTGGGATCCGACTACGAAACTCTTCAATGTAGCCTCCATTTGGATTAAGACAGAAGTCTATGGATTCAGGAGAATTCTCCATGGAATCTGATGATGATGGTGCCGAAAGATGGATGCCAACGACATGGAGGATCGACCGAACTATGCCTTTGAAGATGGAAATCGATATTGCCGTATTCACAAGGATCACTCCTAGTACTCCTTCAGAAGGGGCAGGAAGGCTGGAGAGACCCATTTCGATCAAAATCTTAGATACAAAAAATTCTTTGAAAGATGAAGAACTGGGATCGGTCCGAATGAATCAAATATTGAGTTCAAAGTGTTCTTCAGTTTGATCCTTCTGTTTATATCTCATCTGAAAATGCACAAAGGTCGAAGAAGGATCAGAAATCCATGCAGTAAACAAAGAACAGAAAATTTTGCAATGGAAATGGAAACATCCTTGTGTGGAGATCTGTTCATATACAAGAGCCAAGAACATAGAACAAAAGCAGCAAAACCATCTTCCACAGCCAGTTTGATATCAGAAGTAATGAAACAGAGAGAAACCCATTAATCAGCGCACACATACATACAGTATAGAATACGTTTTAGTTTCCATTTTTCAGCATCAAGATTTGGAGCAATAGATTTACCCAGAAACGATCCAAAACGTTCGAGAAAGTGATCAAAACCCATCAGAAGAACACCAAATGAAAACCCCGACGCTTCTCAGATCAAATTCAAAACCACCCAGAACCTATCCTTACAAATTCAGAAAGAAAATCCAAAAATCCCAAGAACCCAGAACAGAAAACGAAAGGAAGATCACAATCCGAATCCGAATCAAGAATTCAAGCCAAATAGTGCGCAAAGCAAGAAGAGAACATACCAAAAACTCTGAGGCACACCAGAGATTATGAACAGAAAGAGGTAAGAGATCAAGAAAGAATCGATGAGACGAGGTTCATATCTGTTTTTGTAAGGGTTGTTAATGACAAAGGGCTCATCTGGGTGGTTTTATACGCAGCAGCAGCCGAGTTGTGGACAAACCCAAACCCACATCTCCGGTTGTGAAGGAGACTAACCCAAGTTCTGTAACCATGGTTAGATTTCATAGCGAAAAACCCCCAAAACCATGGTTACTTTATATCATGAGATGAAGCTCATTTTTTCCAATCCTTTCTGGGTTTGTATGGAGACAAGAAGTCCAGGCGTTGGTCAATCAAAGTTTCCAACTTTACAAGTCACAGACACTGCCGCGAGAGAAGCATTAGTAGCTCTGCAATCTGTGATGTTATCTCTTTACCTGTAATTCTGATATGCCCAATTATAAGTTTGCTACCCAACTCCTCCTTTACTTTTAATGTCAATTTTTGTAGGTTGGATGCTTTTCCTTCATAATTCTAAAACAGAAATTTGAAAACGGAAAGTAACATTACAACGTTTTTAGAAAATCTATGAGGTGTCGATGTACGGGTTTGTCCATATATTGATAGTAACAAAATTTTTGAATTTTTTATAAAAAAGAAGGTAAAGGGTGTTCTTTAAATATAGTACTGACATTAAAGGGGGCGCATACATTAGGCCAGTTGGAACAAAGTCGAAGTCTTAAGCTTTGGACCGAGACTACAATACAGAACAAAGAAGCTTGACCGAGCAAAGAAGTCAAAGAATGAAGTTATGTCTCTAATAATAACCATAACCGTTCATGTACGGTGGTTCGGGAGCCCTAGCACAGAGACTTAGGTCAACGTTTATTTAATAGTTAGTAAATAACTTGGAAGTGAACAAGATGATGATGAATTGCAATCGGTCAAAACCTCATATTTAGAATTTCATTTTTTTTTTTTAATTTTTGAGTCGTAATTCAAAATATAATCCGAATATTATTTTTAGAAATATACCCATCAAATTGAAATTAAATTAATATTATATATTTTTTAAAATGATTTAGCTCCTCTCATGAATAATGGATTTTCTATGCTTTTGTATGTAGTTTGAGGGAGTGGAATTTTGTGATTGGGAATTTATTTATTTATTATTAATATTTAATAGAAAATTTAAATTATGTTTGATAAATAATTTACATTTTAATTAATTTAATATATTAGTTAATTTTAAGATGAAGCAATCATTAATGAAGAATTCATTAGTCAAATAATTTTAAAGTTAATTTTAAATTATTATAATTAATTAAATAGGAAATTGGATGCCATATTCTGATACGAAATAAATACTCTACAGAATATCATGAGCTATAAATATCATTATGTGATTGGTGGATGTGATGATTTAGATTTTTCTTTATTTATTGCTTAATTATAATTTATTTAATTATTTTTAAAATATATTATATTTTTTATATATATATTTTTTAATATATTAGATATTAAATTATATTATCTGTGTTATTTCTTTTCCAGGGATCTCCACAAGTCTTGGTATTTTGTTCGAGTTGTAATAAAGAAAACAATATGAGAGATATTCGACCTCGGTTAGAGTTTTAGCAAGAAGGTTAAAGACCCACCATAAATATCTTCGTATTTACTTCCGTATAAATTTGTTGATGTTGTAAATGAAGTATTCATTCTTATTACTGTTAACCTACAAATATGAATCCCAAGGAGAAGTTCAGCGATAGAATAAATTACGAAGCCACACACAGTAGAGAACTAACAAAGGAGAAGATGAGGTCGGGAGACATTCAAGGAAGATAGAGCTGAGAGTGAAATCGAAATGGGAGAACGAGCTATCGAGAGTAGCTGCAAAGAAAGGCGAAAGCACGAAAGCTATTTGGTTAAAGACGGGCCATAATCACGAAACTTCCCAACAAAAGATCGAGATCTGCACAATTTCGACAGATAGTAGACGAACGGATTAGACACAAATATGAAAATTAAAAAATTTAAATTTCTTATTTATTAAAAAAAATAGCATTAATTAGTGGAAGTGATGTCAAACATGATAATTGACAAAAAGAATATTAATTTATCCGTAAAACCTAAAAAAATTGAATTTAATTTTGTGATAATATGAATTTTAAGAGAGAGATAAAAAAATAAATAATCCAGTACGACACTCACACGGTGTTCTTATCCTGTGCTGGATTCTGGATGAATCATCTTGTCACGATGCCAACGTGTCAGCTTTTGGTACTGACTTGTCCTTTTAATACAAATTTCACTTACGACAATCCTACTGTGCCACTTGTCCACGTGTCATTTGTCGTATAGCTGGCCGACAGAGCATCCCCATTATTGCACAAGTGGCAACAATTTTGAATCTTTAAAAATATGAATTTCGATTTTTTAGATTAAATTATAAATTCATTTTCAATTTAAACTTAATTATAAGTTTATGAATTGACTAAATAAAAACAAAATTTTTAATTTTTAATTTTATATTTAATATATCAATTAATTTTAAAAAATTATATTTTTCTAATATATATGAGACATAAAATAAAAAATTTTAAAATAAACCAAATTTAAAGTTTTATATTTAATATATTTAAATTTATTAGATTAAATAGACAAAAAAAAAATAAAAAAAAAATTAAAAAAATTGTAATTTAATTTCTTTTTTATTTTTAAATGATTATTTGGGCTTTTAGTAAGATCACATCATTTTCCATAGACGCGCATGACATTGAACAACCGTACCGACTTCCCTGCTCCTAATTTCGCATTGTCTCTCTCTCTCCCCCGAGAAAAGTTTTGTTTAGACAGGAAAGGGAGGGCGGAAAGATTTCTCACTGTCAGCTAAACAAGACTGAGAACGAAGATTATATTCTCTGTTCCTAACTTCGTCTTGTCCCCTCTCCCTCCCGAACATCCTCATCCCATGATCCCCACGTATTCCCCCCAAAAAAAATTCGCTCCAATCTCCACGATAATTAAAAAATTTATAGGACTAAAGATTGAAATAGTGTCGGTCAATAGGGTACAAAGAAGATAAATTTACAAGGTATGAATACAATTAACAAATCTCTCTCAAATGCATATGCAATCTATCACCTTACATTTAAAAGTGGAAAAGAGAAAATCTTAGGTTCAACCTTGGAACTCAACCGAACCGAACCATATTTCTACTGCTACTAACTCAACTCAACTCAACTCAACTCCACGTGTCGTAAAATATTCTGACTCTGTGCTATACAAACAAAATAATATTTCGGCCATCGCGGGCTTTTCACCCGACACCAAGCCAGGTTTCATCAGATCAACAACAAAAAAAAAAATGTCAGGTAAGTATAGTTTCTGACCAACAAGGGATCGATGAACAGATAGTTTCAGAGGAGCTGCCCTCAAAGCTTGACCAAAATCTTATGGTGACTGTCTCTTATTGAAGCTCTGATCTATACACCCTTTTCGACTTCTCCCCGGAAAGTTTGGTCGTGGAACCTTCCGAACCGCTGTTCTGGACGCGACCTTTCATCGAACCTTCCTGTGATATAATGAGACAGCTTATCATCATGCATCAAAATCATCCACTGGTTAGATAAATAAAGTATGTATCTTTCCAAGCAGACATCAGAGTGATTCATTCCTTTTTGTAAAGCATAGTTAAAAATTGTACTCAGCAGCTTCTAGTCTGGCTCAACGGGTCGTAATCATACGCCTCTCCGGCCTTCACAAAGCGTCCCTTCACTCGCCTTCTCACATCGGCTCGAGCTTTGCGTGTCGCGTATCTTACTCGTTTCTCAAATCTATAACGTGTTTAAATTACAAGTGAGGGTCGAAACTTATAATGATCTAGTCTGTTCAACAATCAGAAGGGCAACAAAACTTACTTGCGTGTCTTCTTTTTCTCCTTGTAACGTAGAACAGCATTGTTACGATCAGACGACGGGATCGAACTTTCAGTGCCAGGAGCACACCAAGGAGGAGGCTCTCCCATTAGAAGCATGGAAGAAGCTCCACAGTCTTGATAATCACCAGCACTACTCTCACCCGTAATGCCAGAAAACGACACACCCGATGCTTGCCTTGAATTAAAACAGAGAATCGGTTCGGTTTTAGTACTCACAACCGAGTCGGCAGATGCACCATTGCTGCAGGCTGGCTGCATTGGTTTGACCACTCCAACAGAAGAGCCCTGTGGGAAGCCATTTCAGTTCCATTCAGTAAAACCAAATAAGCATTAAGGTCCAAAATAAATAAATTCAAACAAACACCTCTGCAGCAACTGCACTGTGGCAAACTGAATCTTCAAAGCCTTTCGCCTCGAAAAGGCTATCGATTCCACCGTTCTCGAAAAGATCTTCAGAATGATTAAGGCTCATACCAAATAGCTCCTCGTAATTTTCGAGATTCAAATCCATTTCATCCATGTCAAACTCCTTGTAGATGTCGTCGTCATCGTCGCCACAGAATTCGGGAAGTTTCGTTCCAGGACAGCAAAACTGCATGCCAAAAATGTGATGCTTCAAAAGATCTTTGACAAGAACCAATAAGCAGAAATTGGGAAATCTGCAGCAACATGCATATGGTTCCATATAATGACAGTCAACCAAAAAAAACATCTAATAATGAGTTTTGCAATATAAAGTTCAAGGCTCGAAATTCAGACTCGAAGTATTGCCGATATCATTTACGATTTCTCAAGTATATCTATCGAAGAGAGTTGTGAGAAAAATCCCTCATTCCAACAAATGTGCTATGTCTCGTTACCTGTAACAGCCCAAGCCCACTGCTAGCAGATTTCGGGCTTCCCCTCAAGGTTTTAACGCGTCCACTAGGGAGAGGTTTCCACACCCTTATAAGGAATGCTTCGTTCCCCTATCCAACCGATGTGGATCTCACAATCCACTCCCCTTTGGGGCCCAACGTCCTCGTTGACACATTGTCTGGTGTCTGGCTTTGATACCATTTGTAATAGCCTAAGCCCACCGCTAGCCGATATTGTCCTTTTTGCGCTTTCCCTTCTAAGCTTCCCCTCAAGGTTTTAAAACGCGTCTGCTAGGGAGAGTTTTCCACACCCTTATAAGGAATGCTTCTTTCTCCTCTCCAACCGATGTGGGATCTCACAATCCACCCTCCTTGGGGACCCAGCGTCCTCGCTGGTACATCGCCCGGTGTCTAGTTCTAATACCATTTATAACAGCCCAACGTTAGCAGATATTGTCCTCGAAGGTTTTAAAACGCGTCCGCTAGGGAGAGATTTCCACACCCTTATAAGGGATGTTTCGTTCCCCTCTCCATCTGATGTGGGATCTCACGTTACATATGCCAAAAACTATATTTTCACGTTCCAACGATAAACTTAGACAGAAAAATCAAGTATAAGAAATTCATCCTTCACCTTGGGTACAGCCATATTAGCCAATTCAACTGGCTGATCTGAAGTGTGAGGCCTAGAGCCAAAGTCAGAGAGTGAAGATGATCCAACCAAAACATTTGATTTGTCCCTGCTGCAAACATCTCTGGCTTCAGTCGACTCGAGCATTCTTCGACAGGCGTCGTTATTCTCCGAAGGGCTCCAAGCTCCCGTCAAGTCGGTCTCAGAAATGCTCATCAATCCCATCTCTGTCTCACAAGCATCATTCACAGAGGGAACCTCCAAAACAAAGGACCAGATGGAAGAAAGCTCAGCAGCTGATGGACAACCAGAGTAACAATTGATGGCTTGCCTCTTGTGCGATGATGAAGTCGTAGACGTGCCATGACCCGTCCAGTCACAATTTTGACACAGAGAAACCCTCTCATCAATACATCTTACTGAGGCAGGTTGCAAATGGCATCTTTCACATAACAGCGTTCTTGTATGACGCCTCGACAAGGCGTTAGCCGAGTGAACATTACGATCACAAGATAAGCACAAACAAGCAACATCAGATCGACAGAAAACCATTGCCCTTTGATCCCCACAAAAATCACACATGACACCCATCTTTCCAAATGAATTTTCAAATCTCTCTGAGCTTAGATTATCAGAGCTCTTATCAAATCCAAGCACTGCCAAATGTGTTGAATTTCTTCCTAAAACATCCAAAATGATACAGATTAGCACTACATATCAAACAAAATAGCAGGATGCTTCAAACAGAAAGGAACCCAATTCATAAACCAACCATGGAACCGTTTACATCATTTATTTTTCTAACCCTTGCAACCATTAACAAACCAGGTCAAAACCCACAAAAGTAAAGAACAAAAGAAACCCAGTTCAGTTTATTCAAACATTATTTCAATGTTCTACACAAATAGAAGATTATAAAGGTAGATCCAGAAGGTTTGGAGCTCAAAAGCAATGAAAACAGAGCAAAAAAGTACAACCCAGAACAAGAACAAGCCATACCAAATATAAACACCAAAATTTGAATGAATTCATCTCAAGAACAGGAAAGGAATATATAAACAATAAAGGGTCATCAAAGGAATAAAGAAAAAGGGAGGGGAAAAGGTAGGAAAGGCATGAGAATTCAGAAAAAAGGAATAAAATGAACTTGCCTTGAAAGGAAAAAAGAAAACAGAGCAAAAACTTCCATTTGGGGAGCATGAGAAACAGAAAAACCACAGATCAAACAACAAAAAGTGGATGAACTTGATGATCATAAGCTTTGAAAATGAGAAATAAGCAAAAAGAAAGCAGGAGAAGTCCATGGAGGAAAAGGGTATGGGAAAAAAAGGGAGAAAAACAGGATCAAAGACAAGAACCGTACCAAATGAGGAGCTTTTGAGAAGAATTGAAGAAAATAATTGCAGGAAAAAAGAAGAAATTAAAAAGGGGGGAAAAGAGAGAAACCCTAGAAGCAGGGAGGAGGTTGGTTTGTTTGCTCTGTTGAGACGGATAGAGTCACAGAGAGAGAGAGAGAGAGAGAGAGGAGAGGGCAGATGTGGATGTGGATGTGGGCATATGATGATGAGTGTACAGAAAAATGTGACAAAAAGGGCTCAAAAAGCAAAAAACTTCTCTCTTTTGGCAGATAAAAAGTGCAAGGGAGAGAGAAATCAAAGCTACAAAAAATGAAATTTATGAACAAAAGTGGGGCCATGTCCTTTTCCTTGTGAAACCATATGTTAGGCCCTTTCCCCATCTCTCTCTTTCTCTTTTTAATTACTTTCTTGGATTCAATTGGATTGCATTCCAAGATTGGTATTCACCCAACTCCAATTTTAATAAACTACTTTTCTCATATAATCCACATTCTTCCCGCCTTGGTAGACTTTTCAATTCTAACACTCCTACCAGAATTGAGATGCTATAGCACTACTTCTTAAGAATAACGTGTCTACTAATTTCATTAGTCCAAGTAAAACACGTTTAACCCTACCGTTCCTATGATTGAGACACTGAGATGCTATAGCACTACTTCCTAAGAATTTTCGTTGGACTAAGTAAAACACGCTTAACCCTAGAGTTCCTATAATTGAGTCACCTAGATGTTCTAACACTACTTCCTAAGAATAGTGTGTCTACTCATTACTTTGGTCCCAAGTAAAACACATTTAACCCTAGAGTTCCTATGATTGAGCCACAGAGATGTCATAGCACTATTTTTTTTTTTAATTTATCCAATAATAATAATAATAATAATAATAATAATAATAATAATAATAATAATAATAATAATAAACTATAAACACATAGAGGAATTTTTTTCTAATAATATATATAGAAAAATTAAATTTCCAATCTTATCTCCTTGCTCTATCATAAGATTGAAAATTCGAAAGGATCTTTTCAATTTCGTTTATTGTCTCGATAACGATTTATCGCCGTCTTCATCTACGTGCTAATCAAACAATACGACTTACTCGTTCGTATTTTTCATATCTAAGAAAAGTCTTCGTTTAAAAAAGAGCTAACAAGGTAGGCAGAAAACATATTATTCATTTATATTAATTCATTTTTAAAGTAAAAATAAATAAATAAATAAATTTATATTCGTATTTAATTAAAATATATTACCAATAAATATATATATATATATATATATATATATATATATCATTATAGAATAATTTTAGTTGATTAATAACGGAGAATAATTCTCCAAAGAAAAAGGAAAAAATCCATTAAAGATGAACACGTGGCAAAAGGAAAAGGAGAGTAGGGTAAATTGGTAGTCGAGTAAAATATTAATTTGTACGGATAAGCATCGATTTTTTTAAATAAAAAATAATTAAATTGAGAGCCCACTTGGCTGATTATGATTGGACAGCTCATTATTAATCAACTGCCCACTTTCGCTTTATAAAATGTCATGTTTTTTTTGTTCTTAGGGTTTTTCAACATAAAAAATTAATTCTTTATAGATTCGTCTCCCAATTTTTTTAATGATTAAATAAATTATTAAAAAATTATTTATAAATTAAAAAAATTAATTTAAATTATCTATTTCTTTCGACATATTATTGACTTATCATCAATGGTCGAAGATAGATTCTTTCTAGGTTAGGTTGGCTAAAAGTCACTTCTTTATTAACGTGGTACCAAAACATTTAAATTTTTAAATATTTTTATTAACTTCATTTTAATTGATAAATTTTTATATATTTTTTTAAAAAAAAAAAACTTGTCTACAAATATCTAATATATATTTTATTATATTGAAAGTCAAGTTTATAAAAATAATAACCATTTTATAAGGTTGAGAATTAAAATATCTATATTTCTTTAATACGAGTAAAGGACGAAAATTTCTTGTAATGACTCAGACTCACTGCTAGTAGATATTGTTCTCTTGGGCTTCCTTTGTTAGGGAAAGCCCAAAAAGAACAATATCTGCTAGCGGTGTGCTTGGGTCGTTACAAATGGTATCAAAGCCAGACACAGGACTATGTGCCAGCAAGGAGGCTGTTACCTAAAGGGGGTAGACATGAGACGGTGTGCAGTAAGAACGCTGGACCCCAAAGGGAGGTGGATTTGGCGGGGGTCCCATAACGATTGGAGAAAGGAACGAGTACCAGCGAAGACGTTCGGCCCCGAAGGGGGAGTGGATTGTGATGTCCAACATTGGTTGAAGAAGAGAATAAAACACCATTTATAACGGTGTGGAAACATTCTTTTAGTAGACGCGTTTCAAAACCTTGAGGGAAGTCCAAACGGAAAAGCCAAAAAATGACCATATCTGCTCGGGGTGGGTCAGAATTTGATGGGTTTTGGCGATGTAAAATGGGAAAGGAAGACCAAATTTGAGGCCAAAACTATGAAAATTGAAGAGGGTCTCATTGATTGTGTTAGAGGCCAAACCCCACCAAGAGGGGCGTGAAGATTATAGCGTTGACTTTCAATCCAACTCTTCAATATTTGTTAGCTTACGTTTATGACCTTCACGTGACAATAACGCTAAAATTCGTTTGAGAGAAAAGAATATGATCTGTAAAACTAGTAAAACCTTTACATCGATGTAATCCTTGTTGTTACAATCGTACATTTTCAACTATGCAGCATCATGAATTTCACACGCCATCATGCATATTCAATCGTCTACAACCTTAACTAACTTGCCCTCTATACTAGGCCAAGTCACCTGGCTCGACTTTGTCTATCACTATGTGAGGGTGACAATCTATTCTTTTCATACTATAGCCGTGACATTCTTCTCTGCTTAAACTAGTTATTGCCCCGACAAGAGTTTAGGGTTTAAAAAAGAGTATTGGGTCGAGCCCAAGAGTCCAAGATTTTTGTGCCCTAAACTCATGAAAGCCCAAATAGATTTTTTTACATTTTCCTCCCAATGGACCATTCTATCCCTCTCTTTCGTGTAAACTAATTATAATTTTAATTTTGTGTCTAATAAGTTACAAATTTATTTTTTTAAAACTAAATAAATACAAACGTGAAAATTTATAGAATAAAATTAGATAATTTGTTACATTAATTAAACAATAAAACTAAAAATAATAATAATAATTTCCAAACTATAATGACAAAATAATATAAAATAAAAAAAAATTGGGGGATGTCATTGGGTAAAAATTCCCATCAATCCACCAATTTACCAAACCATCCCACTCTAAGAGCTCCCCTTGTTTGATTTCTTGTTGGCTTTCAGCTTTGAATAAAGCACCTTGGTTCTAAACGCCAACCAAATGTCCAAAACAAACCCAATCACACAAGCTAAAGCCATCACAACGAACACAATTCTGTAACAATGCCCGCCGATGCACGTGTTCCCACCGCCCGGGGTCGGTGTCGCCTCCATGTCGTAGAGGAACCCGGCGAGTAGCCCCGAGAACAGGAACGAACCGATCGGGAGGTTGAGGATCAGAATGTTGTAAATTAGACCGTAGTATTTGAGCCCGAAAAGCTCCGACGCGGTGGGGACGGTGATGGAGAGACGTACGCCGTAGCAAATCCCGACGACCATCGAACCGATGTAGAGAGACCCTGGCATTGCCATTGCCATTAGAATGTATCCAATTGTCATTAGAATTTGAGATGCGGCGTTCCATAAAGGCCTCGGTGTGCCGGATTTTCTGAAATGTTTATAAAGATTCTGTTAGATTTGTCGGATTGAATTTGAATTTTGTCGGTTTGGAAATCGGAAACTTACTTGAGAAAATGCTCGGAAATTGTGCCGGCGAGAATCCGGCCGAAAAAGCCCCAGATGCTTGTCAGAGAAACGAACATGGAAACATCGGCGTAACCAAGAGCTAATCCGATCTGACCCATGTTGTTCATCACCGCCAATCCTGTCCCCACGCCGCAGAGAAACGACACGAACAAAACCCAGAAATCCACCGTTTTCATCGCTTCAAAAATCGTGTGTTCTTCACCGATCACCGGCGGTGTTCTCTCCTCTGTTATTTCTTCCTCCTTCACCACCGTACTCTGTTCAGCCGCCGCCGCCGCGGCTTCTTCCTTTAGCAATGGCTCCTCAATTTTAGCCTCTAAATCCAATTGGGTTTGATTCGAATTCCAGCTCTTGAACAACGAGTAAATCGGAATAACCAAAGGGGATCCGAGGAGAATCAATAATCCGACAGAGAACAACTGGGAAACGACTTTGCCGGAGTTTTTGATGAAATCGAAGCCTAAGAGATAGACGGCGACGACGACGGCGAGGGCGTTAAAGACGGCGAAGAAACTGGACTCTTCTTGGGCGTTGGCGGTTGCTGTAGACGGAATCTCACGGAGGAAGAACATGGCGAAGAGACAGACGGCAAAGGGGACGACGGCGAGCATGACGAGGAAGGAAGATGGGTCATCGGAAAACAGAGCAGTACAGAGGTCAGTGAAAATGGCGGTACTAAGGCCGACATAGCCTTTGAGAATACCGGAAACCGGGCCGCGATTCTTTCGGAAGTTCCTAATACAGGTTACCAGAACCGCCGTGTTCATCCACGTGGTGCTGTTTCCGCCCAAACACAGAAAGAAACACATCTGTTTCAACGGACAACCATGTTTTTCAGTGAAATTGAAACCGCTACGCAATCAAGAAGTAATTCAAATTCATTGTAAAGAGAAATACCTGCCAGTAAGGAAGAGGGGAAATTCTCTGGCTAACGACGAGCCATTGAGCGCCATAGCCAATGAGACCTTCAAGGGATCCGATGAGCAAGATGACCCATGTCGGAAACCGATCAGAGGCGATTCCGGCGAGAAGACCAAAGGCTTTACCGACGTCTTTAGCGACGGAGAGATTGTTGAGCTGAAGTTGGGTGAGATTCATGAGAGATTTGAGGGCGTCGGAGTAGTTGGAGAAGGTGTAGTTGTTGCCGGAAATGGCTTGAACCCAGACGGCGGAGACAAATCCCAGCCATTTCAGCACCGTCGTGGAAGGAGGCAGCTTTGAAGAACCCATTAATTAATTTGATTACAGAGGAGAACGGAATTGAATGGCGGAGGGAAGAGATGTTATCGAGTTTTTAAAGAGATTTTGAATGCTTCACTCTTGATGTTCTTTTGGTATTTATAAAATAAATTCCATTTTTTCCTTTTCTTTTTCTTTTTTGGGAATTCTTTTTTTCGCTTTTTTCTCCTTTTTGCTGTCTTTTAAGATGACCTACACGTTGTGCGTAACATCTTGGAACCCTCCCGTGGTCCCCGAGTTTTTATTAGTGGGGTTGGGTTGGCTCGAGACATCTCGGACTCACTCTTAGTAGATATTGTCCACTTTTTCTCTTTTATGTATTGCTATCCGTCTAACAATTTTAAAAATATCATTCCCCCTCTCCAACTATGAGTTCTCACAACCCATTGTTTGGGGATCAGCTTCCTCGCTGCTGACACACCACCTAGTATCTAGCTTCATTGTAACATCTTAGCTCAACGATAAGTCTGACATTGTCTTTTTTTTAAAAAAAAATTAAAGTTTTTCCTCGAAGTTTTAAATAGCATCTACCAATAAGTTACCCACTAATAATTTCCGTTAAATATTCAATTATAATATTTGAAAAGTTTTAAAATTTTATTTATATGGAAGATAGAATTTTATGATTTATTGGGTTTTATTTTTTTCTCTTATTTAGATATTTTCTATTTTCAACAAACAATTTTATTTATACTAAATGTAAAATTGATATTTTTGAAAAATGGTAAAAACTGAAATTAGCAAGTAAATCAAGGGCATTAACTTTAAAATAAATATTATTTTTGGTATATTTTAATTTGGTTGCATTCAATTATAATATTGGCTCACTTTGGTCGGTTATCTATCAGCCTCAAAAGCCCACTGTTAGCCTATATTGTCTACTTTGGCCCATTATGTATCGCTCCTCGTGATTTTAAAATGCGTCTCATAGAGAGATTTTCGCACCTTCATAATAAATATTCCGTTCTCCTCTTCAACTAATATGATATCTCACATTTTCTTTAAAAATCCTTAGTTCATAAAAATTAATGTCGAACCTTTTGTATTTTTTAGGAGAGGTTGCTCGAGCAAAATTGGTTTTAAAAAGGGGTCTTTCTATAATTTTTGAAAATTTGGAGGACTAAAAGAAAAAGAAAAAAATTGCTTTCAAGTTGCAATCGACAGCGTTTGTTAAATTTCGGCGGCGAAACGCGGGGTGTCCACAGTTTTGATTTTGGGATACAATTTTTAATTAATTTTATTTTTTGTAATTAAGAAAGAAATAAATAAATAAGGATAGGACAAGTCAATTGCTTGTATTTCTAATGCTGTTGGCCGCGTTCTAATGCTACAACCTAATATATATATATTTTTATTATTTAATTACTTTCAAATAAAAAATATATATTTACTTTTATAACCTTAGATAAAAATAATAATTGACTTTTTTTTATTATTATTAAAAAGTAATAAATTAATAAAAATATCTTGAAATTTGTATTTATCTAAAATATAATACATTTATTTCAATTTGTACTTAAAAAGTGGGCGCGTTAATGCTTTAATAATTAATTATTTCAAGCTCTTGCAAGTTGTCAATTTGCAGGTTACTATTTTCAATAAATCTATCACTTCCTCATTTTATTATTTTTATAATAATTCAAAGGCAGAAAATTGGACGAGGATTTTGGGCCCACCATGGCTTAAGGGTGAAATAGTCTTTTCCAGTTCCTTAAAGGCGACTCCATTAATGTTTTGGAAATGTCAGATTGTGTGTACTTTCCGTCAAAAATCTTTTTCTCCCATCATTGCCCCTGACTGATTTAAGATTTAAAATAATATTTTTATTGACCATCCTCATCAGAGATGTTTTGTTTTTCTCTCTAACCGATGTATAATCTCATAATCTACTTTCTTGGAGCTCGGTGTCCTCACTGATACAATGCTTCGTATTTAGCTAGACCCTTTTCATAATAATTACGTTTTAAAATCATAAGGCTAATGATAATACATAACGTATTAAAACGGACCACGTTTGTTAGTGGTGGGCTTGTGCGAATACAACTAAGTTCTTAATTTTCTAAACTATTAGTTTATACGGTGTGAATCCAATTTATATTCTAATTCGATGAAAATATACCTTTAGAATATGCTATTTATGTTCTATTTTTCAATTATATAATTTCAAAATGATGTGGACCACGTGCTAGTTAACAAAAAAAAAAAAGTACTTTAAAACATAAAATATGATATAAATTTAAAATTATTATATTTTACCAATCTAATCTTCAACTTTTTTACCATTGCCATAAAACAAAATAAAATAAAATGTCTTCCATCAAATTAAACTTTAAATTTAAATAAAATTATATCAATTTTGAAAAGGTAAAAATTTAAAGTTAATATTATAATATTAATTTAAGTATAAGGTAAAATTGGATAAATTTAATAACAAAAAAAAAAAAAAAAGGAATATTCTTTTCCCCGTATTAAACAAATGGACTAAAAAGGTAAATTAGAGAAAGTTTGGGGGCTATGACGTAAAGTTGTTTAATTAGTTGAGTGTTGGAATCTTGAAGGCTGTCCGTGTCGTACGCTCACGTTCTAGGTCAGCGGTCAGGTCAGTACATGTCCTGTCCTATGTGGGGCAGGGGCACCGGGCAGTGTTTGATAAGCGACCTTGGCTCTTTTTATAAATATTTACAAAATGCCACAAAAAAGCGTTCCCATTTATTAACAAAAAAAAAAAAAAAAAAAAAACTCTTGCTTATCACCAACAGTCGTATAAATAAACACATATCCACGTCACCTCTTTTCTTCGCTTTACAGCCTGGCTTTTTTTTTTTTTTTTTAATGTATAATATATAATAAAACATAATATTAATTAGTTATGTGTTAAAATTTAAGCACCGTACACGTAAGCCGTGATGATAATAATAATAATAATAAAAATAAAACATAACCACGGCTCTCCCTGTTTTTTTTCCTGTCGTTGGATTGTCTGGCGGCTGAAATCGTCCGTCGATTTGAGTATCAAAACCATTGCTTTGTGTGCTCACTAAGGCCTTTCACTTTCCCTTTCTCTTTCAACAATTTATCTTCCACTATCATCTCTTTGTCATTTTATTTACTTTGTACAAACTTATCTAAATTAGTATTATGAACTTTTGTGGCTTTGTTGATATAGGAATTTCGGTCGGGCCTCCATGTCAAAGACGAGTCGTGAGATGATGGTAACTTACAAAAGAGGTTCGTATTTGGATGATAGTGCGTAAATTGTAGTGTCGAATTAGAAACAAATAATATTGTCGGTCTTTATAAGAGAACGAGTTCTTTCTATTTATGCATTTTCTTCCTGCCCTTTTGAGATGAGTACTTGGTATGATAAAATGATAACATATATATCAGATCTAGAGATGTTCACTGGACTAGGCAGAAATGGGGACGTCTTCTCTGATCTCGTCCTCGACTCCTATTTTTACAGAGTTGGGACGTGGTCATGGTCAAAGAATGTAATTTTTATCTCCAACCCGTTTAGTGAACAGGGAGAAATTCCTTCTCGCTCCTTTTCCCTCTCTATTCTTTGTGGGTTTTGGCCCTGCAGGTTAAATGGACACGTCTGTTAAAATCAGTTGATTTTAAGTTCGGATGGGTTGCTTGCCTTATCCGTTCTTCTTGGGTGATGAGAGCAAGGGCAATTTTGGAATTTTTCTTTTTAAATGATGGGATTATTTGTATGAATTTATGATGCAAACAAAGAAATTGAAGTCGTGGGGAAACGGCGTGGGAAGGGAATTGGGGCAAGGAAAAGAGTTGCTTAATCAAATACCTAAAAGCTTCCTTAGCCTCAATTTCCTCATTTAGCCTTTCCAATCACTCATCCTATCTCATATATAAACAAAATCTACCCAATTACTAAAAGGGTAATAACGTAAATGACTAAATCTAAAAAATATCTCGTACCCACCACTAATAGATCATCAGTCTCACAGTTTTGACACACGTCTAGCAAGAAGGAGTTTTCACACGTTCATGAAAAATGTTTTATTCTCCTCTCTAATCAATGTAAGATCTCATAATCCTCTACCTTGAGAGCCAACGTCCTCGTTGGCGTATCATTCAATGCCTGACTCTAATACCATTTATAACAGCCCAAGCCCACCGTTAACAGATATTGACGCGTTATATATTGTCGTTAGTCTCACAGTTTTAAAACACGTCTATTAGAGAAAGATTTCCACACTTCTGTAAGAAATACTTCATTTTCCTCTCCAACTAATATGAGATCTCACAATATCAGTATTTACACTGCTTGTATCTACAACGGCACTAGTACCATTTCATAGTCTTTTTAGATTTAGTCTATGATATGTCGTGTACTCGTATTTATTATTATTATTATTAATATTATTATTTGGTAGCTACCTATTATAATTTCCCTTCCAATAAATTCTTAGCATATCCACATGAAGCCTATATGGAAGATAACCACTTTCCCATGATAGGCCCAACACTTGGGAATGCCCAACCATTCTTGGGCTTGAAAGCCCATTTACCAGCCTGGGCTTTTATTAGCCCAGTTTGATACAAATGGTCATATTTATACATTAAAATAAAATAAAATAAAATATATTATTACTAATAATTTTATTAAAACAAACAAATCCTCGTTTTAATTTGTAACTAATGGTTTAGGGTCCTAAACCTTAGTTATTAAATTTTAAATTTTAAATTTACGCTTAAAAATAGATATTAATACAATATAAATCTTTAATTTTATTTTTAATTACTTCGTGCATTTTTATAAAAATATTAAATAGGTCAATAACCAATAAAAAAATTGATAATTTAACCAACTTAAATTTCGGGTTGTTTGGATTAGTAACTAGAATGACCTGAACAAAGTTTACAATCTAATCTAACTCTTTACTTTCGGGTTCGGTCTCGAGCTTTAAATTTAGGGTAAGTTAAGTTGAGTTGGGTTGGATAGCCTTATTTTCGGGTTGATTCAATAAAAAAAGTTTGAACCCATAAACTGAATCATATCTGTGAGAGCTCACGTCCCCTAGAGAGGGAAATGAACAATTTCTTATAAGAATGTGAAAACCTCTCCCAAGTAGATGTGTTTTAAAATCGTGAGGTTGATAACGTTACTTAACTAGCCGAAACAGACAATATCTACTAGTGGCGCGCTTGAGCTGTTACAAATGGTATTAGAACCACACACCGAGCTATGTGCCAATAAGGACACTGACCCCCAAAGGGTAGAATGTGAGAGTATACGTCCAATTGGAGATAGGAACATAGTATTTCTTATAAGGGTGTGAAACTGACGGGGTGACGGAAACAAATATTGTGGTGGGGTTGATTGGTTAGTGGGAGAGTGTGTTTAATGGTAAATACAAAGGGAAATAAAAATTAATAAAGAAAGAGTAATCGGGTCGGCTCGACTTCTCCATTTCTCGGTCTGCACAGCCTCCACCGCGCAATGCTTCCAAGTTCCCGCTCCGAGCGGTGACTGAACATAATCATTTCATTTCGTACCTTTTTTTTTTTCGATCAGATTAGTTGAAGCGGGTGAATCGAGATCCGCAATGGAATTCCGAGGATGCGGAAAATTGTTGCTGATCCACTGAGCTTGAAGAACTTTCAGGTATAGAGAGCCATTAAGGATGCCTCGAGGATTCTCTTTTTTGTATCAACCGCGATGCCTCCTTCTCTTGATCATCTTCCTTATCTTCCTTGTTTTCACGCTGTTTACCCCCAAGCAGGTATGTTTTTGGCACTTTTCAGGATTCGTATTGCTGCTTCTCTTTTGGATCTGATTGCCAATTTCTGAAAGTGGCTGGTTATTTCACTGTAATTTGTGTCTCTAAAGAAATAGTTGCTTTGGTTATGGTGAATTAATGTTATTGTAACTTTTCGTTTTCTGTCACCCCGATTCGTTCTGAATCTTGTGATTCGTGTTAGGCGTTTAACCATGTTTTACTTTCCCCATCGTGTTGGATTTGTAGGTTTAAGTGTAAGCTATGCTTCTATTGAGCTTCACATTGTCCCAAACTCTAGTTTGTTTCCGTACGATCCGTGTCAATTTTGTCAAATCGTGTATAACGTTACGTTGTCCAAGACTTGGTTAACTTCTCATCACTAAATCTTATACGTGGGTTTCTGGTAGTTTCAACCATGTAGGAACATAATGGCACGCATTGACCTATAGAACATGGTATTGGTGGTTGTGTTGTGGGGGTTAATGTGTTGTAGGCTTGATCTTCGTTGGTTTGCTTGTGCAAATTGAATGGGCGAAATTTGGCTGTTATGGTACTATTGTGTGTTAGTGGCTCACTGTTCTTTCAATCTGGGGGCTTCTGAATTCGTGTGTTATAGTGTTCGGGAGGGAGGGGATCTCTTTTAGAACACCTTCTTGTATCCAAATGGGTTTTAGTTCTGTTTGTGATAACTAGTAAATGAGTTTGTAAAGCTGTTTCCTCTTTATACGATTTCCATTTCATGTTCATTGGACTTATTGCTCTCTGAAGAAAAGCTATTGGAATAAAGAAATTGATCCTGTCTTTGGCTTCTGTTAATGAAGTACCCCTGGAATACCCTGTTTTGATCATAAGAAACATGATCGTTAAGAACAGATGAGAGGTGTTTCCCTATGTGGTTGGTTATAGTGTGATGTCCAGGGAAATAACATTCCCGGAAATTTGGACACATAAAATTGGAATCTATGTAGCTTCTCTGTATGTTTGTTTGTTATTATTATTATTATTATTATTATTATTTGAACTGCGGAAATCATCCCTTTACTTCCAAAAAACAATATATTTAGCCTACATTAGTTAATTAACTAATTTAAACGTTTCTTGTCATGTGATTCTAGAGGGAAGAGAAACTAGAAGAGGAGCCGGAAATCACCCACAGGGTTTACTTGGATATTGATATTGATGAACAGAGATTAGGTAAAATCCTTGTGCCTATACTTTACTTTGTTACTAAGTGTAGAACTATTGACAAATGGCAAGGCTATCTTCTCTTGTGAGTATTAAGTGTTTAACCGAACATTTGAACTTGAGCCATGGCCCTTCAAATTTTATGAAGTTTTTGTTTGTGAAAGAAAACATGCAATCTTTACATGGGTTGCCCTCCTTTAATCCCTGTTATAAGTTTATAAATTCTCTCTCTTGTTTCTTCTTCTGATTGTTGATTTTGCCTCATCTTTTGGCATATTGTTACATACATGGAACATGTATACTTGCATCACATTCTTAAATTACAGCTCTTATATGATGATCCCAGCAGATAGTTTCAAGGTCATTGAATAAATTTCCTACAGCCTTGAAAGTCCGTCTTTTATTTTTTATTTTCCCTTTGTGGATGAGGCTTTGCTTGTAGGCCATGGTAATAAAAGACACCAGAGCATTTCATTTTTAATATTATGAAATTAATTTGTGCTCTACAAGAGTTTGGATGACACGATAAAAAGGGGCTATTAATTTTTTCATATCTGTTTTTAACCTCACAAGGTTCACTTTTCTTTTCCTTCTCTCTCTTTGTAGGTAGAATCGTGATTGGATTATATGGCCAAGTTGTGCCTAAAACTGTAGGTATGTCCTTCCATCACCATATCATAAATGATTGGAAGCTATATGCCTCCTTTATGCATCTTCAAGTAAGTTTTTTGTTCTATGAACGCATGTTCATGTACACACATGACCCAAACAATGTAGTAGCCAGTTTGACGAGGAAATGTTAGGATTTCAATGCCCGCAATCAAACTGGTATTTCCAGTGGAATTGACATCTTTCCTTGACTTCCACCTTGTTTGGAAAAGGGCAGATTAAATTCAAGGTTAAGACTTCCCAGTTCTTTATGTTTCATGGCAATGACATGCAGTCTCTAGGTAACACCTACCCAGAGTTTGATTGATGGTGAGAGCTTGCTTAATAAGAAAAAACTTGGGCCTAGGGACCGTGCCCCCCAGGTTAGTGATGGTGTGCCCTCAGTGCCAAGTTATCTGATAAAAACAAAAGGTTAACATCAAGAAGAAATGATACCTAGGAACTCAAGAGTAGTCCTGGAACTGTGACCAGAATTTATGCTTGCTTCTTATTTCACTTGGCCTTCTGATTCACTCCAGAACACATGAAGATATTTCAGTTACCTTTAACTTACATTTCAGAAATGGAAAAATTTGCTGATCTCGTTGGTGCATGATTGTTTTCGAGAATGGAATTCTGAATTTTTCAGTTTGAACTTGCAACAATCCTATTACATTATGATCACATTTTGTTTTAATTCTAAATTGTTTTTTTCCGTGCAGAAAATTTTAGGGCTCTATGCACAGGTATGATGAATCTTCTATTATTAACATTCTACCTGGTTTGGCTTTCTCATTTTTCTTTAACTTGCTCAAAATTCAGGGGAGAAAGGTAAAACTACAAGTGGAAAAGCACTCCATTATAAGGGAACACCACTCCATCGTATTATATCTGGTTTTGTGATTCAAGGTGGTGACATCTTATACGGCGATGGAAAAGGATACGAGTCAATCTATGGTGGCACATTTCCTGATGAGAACTTTAAAATAAAACATTCACACGCAGGTCTTGAGCCCAAATCTTTTAAATTTCACTTTATACTTAGTTTGTTGACTCAAAAGGTTTCATAATTTTCTAGTTTATGGCCATAGTTCTTATGAATGGATGCCTTGTTATATATACAGGTGTTGTCTCCATGGTAAACTCAGGACCTGATTCAAATGGCTCACAATTTTTCATTACCACCATTAAGTCCAGCTGGTAATATTTTCTTCCCTCTTGCAAGAAAATATTATGATATTTGCATGTTGGAATTGAGAGTATTGAATATAACTTTTTATTTTTTTGAAAAGTTCATATTTTATAGACAATAAAGGTAGTATAACCCAAATGAAATATTTATATCAACCCACTCCTAACAAACTCCTTAACTAGTTACTAATATTGTTTCTAACCTCCATAATGCCACTCCTTTTATTAGAAAGATTTTGAGCTATTAATATTGCTTGAGATCAAGATGCTTGGTTAATTCTTAGAACTCGAGGTCGGTTGAGGGGAAGATGCTTGGTTGGTTAATTCTACACTGGCCTCGATGATTTCAGCTGCCATATATGTGTACTCTTTACAGGTTAGATGGGGAGCATGTTGTGTTTGGCAAGGTTATCCAAGGGATGGATAATGTATATGCAATTGAAGGCGGAGCTGGAACCTATAGTGGGAAACCTAGAAAGAAGGTAACCATTGCTGACAGTGGGGAGATACCCAAGAGCAAGTGGGATGAGGAAACATGAAGATCAGATCGTTGCTATTAACAACAGCAAATTTTCGTATATTAAAATTCTTTTTCTTTCCTTCTTTGGGTTTCAAGTTTCTTTTTGATAGTCTACTTTGTATAAACAATATTATAGAAGTCGTCAATATGAACCCCCAAGATTCAAGAGGTTTAGACTCTCAGTTGTATGTAGCATTCATCAACCCACATGATCTATCAAGCTTAAGGTTTTGTAGTCTACTGATGTTCTTAGTTTGATTTTTTCTCTGCTGAATGCAACCATGAACCTTTAATCTACTACATAATGTGCAATTTAGAGAAGTTAATTCTCTTCATTTGTTGTCTTGAGGAAATCTGCATCGACTTTCTCGATGAACTGGAATAAATATTTTTCGAGAGAAGATGTAACTTATGCTAGAAAGTTGGGATTCTTTACTCGACCGGTTCATTCTCCTTCTATAGAGGAATGATGGATGGAATAAATAAGTTTGTGGAAGGAAAAAGACCCTAAAATTGTTAAACAAGATAACTTAATTAGTTGAACTATACTAAAGACGAGGTGAATTGGAGTGAGAATCCTCTTTTGGAATCGGTCCCTTCCAAAAATTATCTTCATTTTTTATTTTAAATGGTTTACTTAATGAGAAATTAAATAAATATTTAAATAATAAAATAGTCAACATTTTATTATAAAATTGAAAATAAAAAGTAATAATACAGAAAAAATAATATTAGGTTATTACACAACACATACAATTAGGAGACCAAGAAAAAGGTGATGATTGAAACAGAGATACGTGCCTTCACTGGGAGGAGCCGACATTACAGCTCTTCATCCCATCTCCATCTCCACCTCCACTCCACCTACCTGCTTTCCATGGAGCTTCACCGCCGCCGCCGCAACCGCCGCCTCTCCTCTAATCTTCCTGCCCGCCATCTTGCTGGATAATGGGTCCAGGTTTCACCTCAACTCGTGCTTCACGTTTCACTCACTCTGCTTCGTTCATCCATTTTCATCCCCTTCTTTACCTCCTCTGTAACCTTTACCTTCTCCCTTTCCCCTTTTCCTCTCCACTCCCATGGCCGCCTCTGAAGAACCCAACGCCGCCGCTTCCCTTCACGGCTCCTCATCGGCTTCTCAGCCCCTTATCTCAAACCCCTCTCCTCCGCCGCTTCTATACCCTTACCCCACCATTGACGACCCACCACAGAGCAATCCCTCCGAATCTGACCCTTCTCAGTACCTTCAAATTTCCTACAACTACGGCCACCGGCCGTTCAAGGACATACCCATCCTTGTTCTTTTCATTCTCTTCGTTTTATCCTCTTTTGGGTTCGGGATTTTTGCCACTTTCAATCGAAATATCAGTTACTCTAACCTCTCCTCCTATTACTATGATCAGAAAACCTCCAATTGTGTCACGGACTCTGTTTTTCCTTCATCCCCCATTTGGGTTTTTCTCTACTCTTTCTCCTCTTCTTCCTCTGTTTTGAAATCCTTGATTTGGACCCTTGTAGCTACTTTGATTTTGAGCTTACCCATTTGCTTTTTTTTACTTCTCTTGCTTAAGCACTACACGAGGCAGATTGTATACGCCTCACTTCCTTTCTTCGTTCTTCTTCCTATCTTCATCAATGTCTATTGGTTCATTGCCTGTACGGTTAACCCCACTTGCAGCTACAACTTCCCTATGGTGTACAGAATATTAGTTCTGATCTTCATGTTCTTGGTGATTGGGGTAATCGTGTGGATATTTATCGTTAATTGGCATCGAATTGGGCTCACCATTAGTATAATTGGGGTTGCCTCGGATGCATTGTCAATGAATCTGGGTTTGCTTGTGGTTATACCGAGTATGACACTGGGGCTACTGATTTATTATGCACCAATTGTTCTGTTCTTGGTGTTTGCGAGGTTGAATGGGAAAATTGTGCCCCATCACCATGGATCGAGTGGAGACTATACTTGTGTTTGGAAGCAAGATAAGTGGGTACCTGCTTATTATGCATTGGCTATTCTTACGATGTTGTGGTCTGGTGCTGTAATGGTTGAAGGACAAGTTTATGTGATTAGTGGTACCATTTCGCAGTGGTATTTCTCGAAAGAAGAGGATGACACTCCAAGCCGGAGCATTAGAAAGTCTTTAAGGTTAGTAAAGATCGTGGCTTTGTTGTTTTGAATTGATTTGCCAAAGTATGTTTCATTTTGCCATCAAATTCATGTTTCTCACTTAGATTGTGGTCAAGTTCTTTGAGATTTCTTGTTCTTTATCATTATCTTCGAACTCACTGGCAATGAGGATGAAGTTGTTTACATTTGTATGATTTTATATGGGCTAGGTGAAGAGTGATTAGTGTAAGTTCTTCGAGCTCAATTGAGTGAAGCTTATAACTATAGACAAATGGTGGCAGTAACTGTCCAAGCCCACCGCTAACAGATATTGTCCTCTTTAGGCTTTCCCTTTCGGGCTTCCCCTCAAGGTTTTAAAACGTGTCAACTAGGAAGAGGTTTCCACACCCTTGTAAAGAATGATTTGTTCCCCTCTCCAACCGATGTGGGATCTCACAATCCACTCCCCTTCGAGGCCCAGTGTCCTCGCTGACACTCGTTCCCCTCTCCAATCACCGCGAGACCCCCGATCTACCCCCTTCGGGGTTCAGCCTCAATTGAGTGAAGCTTATAACTATAGACAAATGGTGGCGGTAACCGTCCAAGCCCACCGCTAACAGATATTGTCCTCTTTAGGCTTTCCCTTTCACCGTGAGACCCCCCGATCTACCCCCTTCGGGGTTCAGCCTCAATTGAGTGAAGCTTATAACTATAGACAAATGGTGGCGGTAACCGTCCAAGCCCACCGCTAACAGATATTGTCCTCTTTAGGCTTTCCCTCAAGGTTTTAAAACGCGTCGGCTCGGAAGAGGTTTTCACACCCTTATAAAGAATGTTTTGTTCATCTCTCCAACCAATGTGGGATCTCACAATCCATTCCCCTCCGGGTTCCCGCGTCCTCACTAGCACTTGTTCTCCTCTCCAATCAATGTGGGATCCCCCGGTCCACCCCCGTTCGGGGTTCAGCCTCCTGGTTGGCACATCGCCCGGTGGTTGGCTCTGATACCATTTGTACCCGCCCAAGCCCACATACAGCAGATATTGTCCTCTTTGGGCTTCCCTTCAAGGTTTTAAAACGCGTCAAGTAGGGAGAGGTTTCCACATCCTTATAAAGAATGCTTCGTTCCCCTCTCCAACCAATGTGGGATCTCAGAGTGCCCTTGTTCACATTGATATTGATAACACCCATCTCTCGAAAAAAAAAAAAAAAAGGTTTGGAACACCCTCATAACATCCTCTTTAATGATTTTTCAAGCCTTTTTGATGAAGTCAGCGGTAGAATCATCAACTCCTTTTCTCTAGGATGGTGCTACCGAACCAGCCTCCCGGTAAGAACCCGTTCTGCTGATCTTTAGCATTGAGATGAACAAAGAAGATGAGAATCTCTGGTTCAACATCCTTTTCAGCAACTAGAGTTACCATTAAACCATTTCCCTTAATGTTAAAAGCTGGATCCTTATTGTTTGAATCAGCTCCCTCTTGATTCTAAAATTACTCGAATGGCAGTGAATAGCGAATGAACCAGGGGTAGACTAGGGTCCAAATTAGTGGAGAAGCCAAGGTTTTGGGGGACCTAGACCAAATGTCGGAGCAGAACCCCACCCGAAGGCTTGAGGAGAAGACTAATGGGTTCGATATCAAAGAGGAGACAAAGTCGTTGTTCGATGAAGAGAAGAAGGAAGGTGTTAAGAATAACCTGTATTACTAAAAAATTGACTTGAATAGATGTGTGGCTAATGAAGCAACGAATGCAAGAAGAAAAGGTATATGATATGATACCTGTTCGTGCTCTCTGTCCAGCATTTTATGCCATTCATTTCGATCTTCAAGCTGCAAAATGTAACCATTTTAAGTCATCGAGTCATTATACGACATCGTTTATGATTTTGATGTTATGTTGGCCATTGCCCACATGCAGGAATGCATTTGGTCCCTCTGCTGGCACTGTATGTTTATCTGGGTTACTAATTCTTGTGGTGCGTGTCGTTCGTGCTATGGTCGATAGTGCACGACAAGAAGATACTCCTGGGATGTTCAAGATCATTTTACGTTGCTGCGTAAATGCATTTCTGGCAGCTGTCGATTATCTGAACAAATTCACAATAACTTTTGCAGCAATAACTGGTGAAGCTTACTGCTCGTCTGCAAGAATGACATACGAACTCTTGAAACGAAACCTCCTTTCGACGGTTTTTGTCGAAACAATCTCCACACGTTTATTACTTGGAATTGCCTTCGTCCTCTCGGCCATATACGCAATTGTGGTACGTAGACACAAAATGGGCTGTAGTTTTGTTTTATGGTCTACCTTGAACACTTTCCCATTTCTATTTGCAGGCTTGTGCTATCTTACGAGCTGTGAGCCATCTTGGGGCCGATACGTACCTTGTGGCTTTTGCGGCATGGCTGCTCCTGATCGTGATACTCGAATTCTTTATCCACGTGTTGGATAATGTGATCGAAACTGTTTACGTGTGCTATGCCATTGATCGGGACAGAGGTGAAGTGTGCAAACAAGATGTTCACGAGGTTTATGTTCATCTACCCATTAGCAGAAATCACAGATCTTCCCTGGTAACTACTTCACTCCTTGTATAATAAATTAGCCCTGCAATTCACTTAGCATATGCGATTCTGTCTATAATGAGATGTCACCTTATACATTTTGAGCCTGCAGAGCCTTGTTCTTTATATATTGCATCGTGCATGAACCTTTTGTGCACCTTTCATGTTCGCGAGCCTAATGACTCGATGAATACTGTTCTTATGGGAATCGGTATTGAATTCTCTTAGAACAGTTCACCGATTAAAGACACTAGCTAGCTCAACTAGTTAAGACGTGTATTTTCGGCCAAGAGGTTAGAGGTTGGAACCATAGAACAAGAGAAGAGTATACTTGTGTAGGAGATGCTAACCGGATTAACCGAAAAATGATAGGTCAAAGGACTAATCAATGATCTCCGACCCTACCTAAGATAGAGATGTGAGCGTGGAGCTAAACATTTTATCACATTTTGCCCCTTCTTTTGTTCGTTCTCGAGGTTGTAATCGAAGAGAAGGGGCGACTATTTAATGGGAGTCACCTAGCACATTCAACTACCTTTTCTTTTGCAACTCACTTTTATTTTATTATTTTATTGATCAAAACATAAGTTTCAAAGCGATGTGTAATAGCCCAAACCCGCCATTAATAGATATTGGTCAATTTAGCTCGTTATTTATCGCTATCAGCTTCACCGTTTATAAACCCGTGTACTAGGGAGAGGTTTCCACCTTTACTAGACCCCTCTCCAACAAATGTGGGATCTTACAATCGGGGCCAGCGTCCTTGTTGGCACGCCGCTCGGTGTCTAGCTCTGATACCATTTGTAATAGTCAAAGTCCACCGCTAGCATATATTTCCATTTTGGCCCCGTTATGAATCGCCGCCAGCCTCATGACTTTTAAACGCGTCTACTAGGGAGATCCCTAATAAGACTCTCCAACAAATGTGGGATCTCACAATCCACCCCCTCTAGGGGCCAGCATCCTCGTTGGCATACTGCTTGGTGGCTAGCTCTGATACCATTTGTAACAGCTCAAGCTGACTACTTACAAATATTTCCACTTTGATCCGTTACATTTCGCCGTCAGCCTCATGGTTTTTAAACGTGTCTACTAGGAAGAGGTTCCACATCCTTATAAGACCCCTTTCCAACCAACGTGGGATCTCACAATCCCTCTTTTAGGGGCTAGCGTCCTCACTGGCACTCTGCTCAATGTTTGGCTCTAATACCATTTGTAACCGCCCAAGCCCACCTACAAATATTTCCACTTTGACCCGTTACGTTTCGCCACCAACCTCACGATTTTCAAATGCGTCTACTAGGAAGAGGTTTCCACACCTTTATAAGACCCTTTCCAACCAACGTGGGATCTCACAATCCCTAACCCTCTTATACACACGGGATTAGGGACACAAAACAAACCGTCCATATTCATTCTAAAGAGCTGATGGTTCTAGTATGGTTGCTACAATGGAATTGGATGTGTGATGCCATTGCCAACCAGAAAAGCAAATATAGAGCAATTCCATTAGAAAGAAGCCATAAAGTAGAGCCCAAGATTTGTTAAGAACACAGCTAGCAGATAAACATCACAACCTCCTCATTCCATCACCTTCATTATTTTGCCCACAAACTTGTAAGACTAAATCTCCTCAACCATTGCCCCACCTCCACCCCTCACTTCTCTCCCCTTTTCCCCTCCTTTTACTTGGACTCTTCTCTTTGTAATCTCACTTCCCCACTCTCTTCAATCTTATCTCGATCGCCAAATCCGGCTTTCAACTCCTTACTATTTACCCTATTTCCACGACGATACAATACTGCCCACTTGAGTCGGAATCTACACGGGCATGTTTTTCAGTTCGTTACTATTTACCCTATTTTCATGATGATATACTACTGCCCACTTGGGTCGGAATCTACACGGGCATGTTTTTCAGTTCGTTACTATTTACCCTATTTTCACGATGATATACTACTGTCCACTTGAGTCGGAATCTACACGAGCATGTTTTTCAGTTGATGATATAATACTGTCCACGTTGAGTTTGAACCTACATGAGCATGTTATTTAGTTTGTTACCATTTACTCTCACGATGATATAATATTGCCCACTTTGAGTTGGAATCTACACGGGCATGTTTTTCAGTTCGTTACTATTTACCCTATTTTCACGATGATATACTACTGTCCACTTGAGTCGGAATCTACACGGGCATGTTTTTCAGTTCGATGATATAATACTGTCCACGTTGAGTTTGAACCTACATGAGCATGTTATTTAGTTTGTTACCATTTACTCTCACGATGATATAATATTGCCCACTTTGAGTTGGAATCTACACGGACATGTTTTTCCGTTTGTTACTATTTACCCTATTTCCACGATGACATATTACTGCCCACTTTGAGTTGGAATCTACAGGGGGCATGTTTTTTCAGGTCGTTACTATTTACCCTATTTCCACAATGACATATTACTGCCCACTTTAGTCGGTATCTACACGAGTATGTTTTTCAGTTTTTTACTTTTTACCCTTTTTTTCATGATTATATAATACTGCCCACTTTGAGTTGGAATCTACACGGGCATGTTTTTTCATGTCGTTACTATTTACCCTATTTCCACGATGATATATTACTGCCCACTTTAGTCGGTATCTACACTGGTATGTTTGTCAATTCTACGATGATATAATACTGTCCACTTTGAGTCGGAATCTACACGAGCTTGGCTTTCCCTCACCCCAAACGACTAACTACAAATGAAAATGTTGTTATTTACATGTATACCAAAGACCTTACTTCTTCTCGTTAACGTAGAACTATGAACCATTTTCCTTTGAACAAGAACTATCAAACCTTCCGTTTGTATAAAATAGCATAACGTATCACACGAGAAACGACTACGTTATTCACGGTCCATCTTTTTTTCTATTCCATAGAATTCCATCAATATGAGTAAGTGATAACATAGTTTTCCGCTACCAATTATCAAAACATTATTCACATCGTCTCGAACTTTACATCCCCACACAATGGAAAGATGGCCGGAACTTTCTACCAGACAAATTCATGGAAAAGCTCGAAACACTTTTTAGAACCAATAAAGCATTGAAATTAGAGAACAAACATTGAATCATAATAATAACAATAATGGCCAACTTGAACCTAGTCCTCTTATGCCACATTGCTTTGCATAATTCAATGCCTCATTTATCTCAATTAACTTTTTTTTTTTTTTTTTTAATTACACCGATAATATTTTACTAGTAAAGTTTCAATAATATTTTTATCGAACTTTCGTCTAATAAATTTATGAGTATTTTTTTAAATAAGATATTAATTTATAAGAATATTTTTAATTAAATTTGAATTAAATATAATATGAATATCTGTAAAAAGGAATTAAAAAATTTCAATATCTAAGCTTAGAACATTTTTTAATATTATATAATTTTAAGTGGTGAAATGTTTGGATCTACACATGGTTTGATGATGGAGGACAAAAGCGTAATTAAGTGCAATTGATGAGGGCATTTTAGTAAGGCGATCGTTATATAAAGCCGCGGACTTCGTTCACTCTTCACTCTAAGGTAGTCGATTTTCAGTAACTCAGAGCAGTTCCCGACGAGACCTCACAAATTCGCAATGGCGATGGCTTTCAAGATGGTATTAATTTATGCTCTTCGATTGTTGCTTTTTCTTCTTTTTTCTTTCTTGATTCTTGAATTTTGATCTTGTTAATGGCGAATCTCAGGCAACCACTGGAATGTGGGTGAGCGATGAGTGTAAGAATTCGTTCATGGAAATGAAATGGAAGAAGGTGCATAGGTATATTGTTTTTAAGATCGATGAAGGATCGAGGTTGGTTACTGTGGACAAGGTCGGCGGTTCGGCAGAAAGCTACGATGATCTCACCGCCTCATTGCCGACTGACGACTGTCGGTATGCTGTGTTCGATTTCGACTTCGTCACCATTGATAATTGCCGGAAGAGCAAGATCTTCTTCATCGCCTGGTATGTTGCTCGATTCCTCTCTGTTTTTCGTCGATCGCGTCCGTTCTTCACTCATCTAGCCTCTGCTTCAGTTGAATCGTCCAATTCTCTCTGATTACTTGAATCTTGCGAAATGCGCTTCTGTTTGGGCGGGAACTTTGATAACTGACTCAAAATTTCCTCAAATTCATAATCTCTTAATTCTGTTATAGATCCTAACTAATTACATGTTCAGAACAGTATAATCGCACATCTGAAATCGAATTTCTCTGGAAAAACTAACCGATTATATGATTATTCGTTTTCTCGACAAAGAATTTATCACTCGAGCACTGTAATGCAAGGATTTGGAGGACGGATCTGAATCTAAAACTGAAACAGAAATTGATCCTTCGGTTAATAAATCTGGTGCAGGTCACCGACCGCATCAAGAATTAGAGCAAAAATTCTATACGCAACTTCAAAAGCTGGACTGAGGAGAGTGCTGGAAGGTATACATTACGAGGTCCAAGCAACCGATCCAACTGAGATGGGGATCGATGTGATCAAGGACAGAGCCAAATAGATAAAAAGAATTAGAAAAAGAAAATAGCTAATCAATCGTTCTTTAGGCATCTTTTACTTCGTTTTTTAATAATCAATGACCACTCCCAATCACTATATGTTATCTGCTCTTTCCTTCTTTGTTTGTTCATCTTTATTTTTCTTTTTTGGGAACTAATGTAAGTAAAAATAAAAACTAATGTTGTGGACAATCAAAGCCCCTTTTCTTGTATTGGCTTTGATCTTGAAAAGGTGAGCTGCTGCTGATAATTTATGTAGTGTGTAATTTGATCTTATGTATATTGTTCTCTTGCCTTCTTAAAATTTCCTTCCCCACTTCTGTAGAAATAATTTAGTTTATGTTTATCTCAGCTTGAATCTGCATAATTCATCATGTTTTCAATGTTGATTTTGATGAAAATATCGAAATATTAATACGAACATACTCCTAAATAAATAATTGATTCATATCATAATCATTTGTTTGTTTGCAATGGAAGTTAGAATATGTGACACATGAAATTATAAAATAATGATTCATTGGAACACTTTAGTGATAAGGTCTAAATATTAGTATCCTTTATTGTGTGACAATATGAGCAATTATTGCTTGTGGCTAATCACGGATAACGACTTACCAACATAAATGTGTTGAGCTTCAGCCAAAAAAATAAAAAATAATAATAATAATAATAGTTACAAATAATGTATAGCAGCCCCATATTTTTTTTTATTGTTTATCGTATCTCTCATATATGTATATCTTTGTTAGGAATTAGGACTCTCCACAATAGTATGATATTGTCCACTTACTTTGCTTTGGCTTCTTAAAAAATATTGTCCACTTGCGGTCTTGTATCGTCTCAATGAAAAAAATAGTATTTCTCACTTATAAACTCATAATTTTCCACTAAATTGAACTCCACTTATAAACCCATGATCTTCTACTGAATTAACCAATGTGAGACTCATTCCTAATAATCCTCAACAATCTTGTTGTATAATAAACAACCACATTGAGTATTGTTATTGGTATATTATTATTGTTTACTTCTTGATGAAGATTTGAACTTTCATTCTTTTGATTTAGGACATTATGTTTTAGTTAGTTGAGACTTTAACGTGTATCATTCATTTACCTGAAATTTTATATATATTTCTTTTGATATGATTTGATTTTTTTTTTTTTTCCTTTTTAGCATTTTGTTACATATTTAAGTCCTTAATATTTTAAGTTCATAATATAATGTTTTAGTCGATTATATTAAAATATTTGAGGAATAGTTTTTGCATCATTATATTTGAGAGTAATTAAAGATATAAATAAGTGAAATTCTGAATTCAATAATTTGTGTTTTTATACATTGTTATGCTTAAATTGGCCAATTTACATTATTTATGTCATTTAGTCCGAGGAATTAATTCTTCTTTGTACTTTGATATTGATATTTTACTTGCTTACTAGTACCATACTATAAATAAGTCATTCATTTTTAAATTATATGAACGGGTAGCTCCATAATTGTATTTAAGTCATACATAACTATTCTACACGTATCATATTATGTTAAATAATTTTTTAGTTCAAGAATCTGTTCGGTACAGATTTGAACCCCTAATAATTTAATATCTCGATCCGTCCAATTAAACTAAATGAAAATGCATGTTTTTTTTTAACAATAAAAGGAAAAGATTTAAAAGAATTAAAAAAAAAAAAAAAAAACTTATCAACCTTTAATATAAAAATGAAAAGTAACCCATAATTTTACATAAAATTTTATAAAGGCCATGGGCCCGTTTATGATTAGTTACTGGGCCCCTTGAGAGGCCCAAAACAATCAACACCAAAGATGTCATGGGCCTCAAAATCCAAATGGTGACATTTCTACCTTAAATTTTTATTAATCAATAAAAAAGCAATTTCAATTATTAAAAAATTTTATTTAATAAATTTATCGTCATCTAATTTTATAATTATTTTTTAAATACCTATTAATTAAAAAATAATTTTTTTTTAAAATGCCAAGATTATTATTAAAAAGAATCATCCAAAATTTTGTTTTTGGCCTTTTATTTTCCCTATAACTAAGTAACCTTAATTTATTACTGCGGAAATAAATTAATTTAAATAAATAACTAAAAATAGCGCCAAGCACGAAAAAAACATTGATCCAACTTTCCAGCAAATATTCTTTATATAAAAAATAATCTAAAAATATCTATCTGAGTCTAGGACCCACCAGTGTGGGATCCAATGAGATCAGAACCGTCCATTTAAACGAATGATGATTAGATTTAGGGTCTAGTGGCAATAAACGGTTGGATGAATGGGAACATGACATTGATCATTGAGATCACTAGCACAGGATCTCCTCTCCTTCACTCTGCTGTTCCCTGCTTTTGGCAAAAAAAAAAAAAAAAAAAAAAAAAAAAAAAAAAAAAAAAAAAAACTGCACGCTTTCTTATGCCACGCGCTTCATGGCACGTGCTTATCAAGCACTCTCCAAAATCCCGGACTTTTTTCAACGTTCGAGTAGAGTGAGATTCGAATATTTGAACTCTTTATCGATGATATATGTTTCAATTAGCTTAGCTAAACTCGAGTTGACGTAAATATCTAATTATTTGAGTTATTTTAGTATTTTTTAATTATCGATTGGTTAGACAATACTCAAATTAATTATATTTTTTTAAATATTTTTAATAAATTTTAAAGTGCCCAGTATCAATTTGATCTTAATAAAAATTTCTTCAAAAACTATATATTTAACGTGACATTAAAAAATTAAAATTTGAGTTAATCAAAGGACAACCAAAATTAAAAAATTAAAGCTTTACTTACAAAATATAATATAATTAATTAAAGACGTTTTAAATTATATGAATCTAAATTTATGTAAAAGAATCGTCACGCTTTAAATCCGACCTACCTACTAATTATCATGCATTAAATATGTACATTGGTGTATCACTCATCAAATATCCATGTCTCTATTTTTCTTATAAAAAAAAAAATAAACATTAAATTAATAATTAAGTACATTATTCATTATTATCATCCACGCAAGCTAATGCATCAATTATTCCACTTTTCCCCCTTTTTTAAAAATAATTTCTTAAATACCCATCTAGTTTTAGAAATTTACGAAAGCAACCCCACAGTTTTTTTTTTACTTTTCCCTTTTATTTGAATTTAAATAAATAATTTTGAAATATAGCAATAATAAATAATATTGCACGAGACGGCGTCGTTTAACGACAAATTGTACTTTCCACCGGTCCCGCAACTAAAAGACGCTGACTCATCAAATCTCCCTTAACGGCGTCGTTTAGTTCTTAATTTTATATTTAACAATTAATTAATTTAAATTAAAGGAATTGAACAGTCGTCTCTTTTATATTCCCTCCCCCCCAGTTCTGCTCGTCGGCGTATTCAGTTCCATTTCCACTCTCTAATGGCCGCTTGTTTCGCCGCTTCTCTCTCCTCTTCCATCTTCTTCTCTCTACTCCTGTTAATCCATGGCTCTACAGTTCCGGCTGATCCGCCATTGAAGACCTTCATCTTCCGTGTGGACAGTTTCGCTAAACCCTCTGTTTTTCCCACCCATTTCCACTGGTACACTTCCGAGTTCGCCGAATCCCACAAAATCCTCCATGTTTACGACACCGTGGTTCATGGATTCTCTGCAACTTTCACTCAAGAGCAAGCTGATTCCGTCGGAAAACACCCTTCTGTGCTTGCTGTCTTTGAGGACCGTCGCCGTCAGCTTCACACCACGCGTTCCCCTCAATTTCTCGGCCTTCGAAACCAGCGTGGTTTGTGGTCTGATTCCGATTATGGGTCGGATGTAATCATTGGAGTTTTCGATACTGGGATTTCCCCTGAACGGCGGAGCTTCTCCGATGTGAATTTGGGGCCGATTCCTCGCCGGTGGAAAGGGGTTTGTCAGACTGGAACTAAGTTCACGGCCAAAAACTGTAATAGGAAGATCGTCGGTGCGAGGTTTTTCTCTAAGGGTCACGAAGCAGGGGCCAACGCTGCTGGTCCGATTATTGGGATTAACGACACCGTTGAGTACCGATCTCCGAGAGACGCCGACGGCCATGGGACTCACACGGCATCGACGGCGGCTGGGCGTCACGCGTTTCAGGCGAGTTTGGAGGGTTATGCTTCGGGAATCGCGAAGGGTGTGGCCCCTAAGGCACGTTTGGCAGTTTACAAAGTCTGTTGGAAAAATTCGGGTTGTTTCGATTCCGATATTCTCGCTGCGTTTGATTCTGCTGTTAACGACGGCGTCGATGTCATTTCGATCTCGATTGGTGGCGGCGATGGCGTTTCCACGCCGTATTATCTTGACCCAATTGCAATCGGGGCGTACGGCGCCGCTTCTAGGGGCATTTTCGTTTCGTCTTCGGCTGGCAATGATGGACCCAATGGGATGTCAGTGACGAACTTAGCGCCGTGGATTACGACGGTCGGAGCTGGTACAATTGACCGGAATTTCCCGGCGGTGGTGATTATGGGAAACCGACGGAAGATTCACGGCGTTTCGCTGTACGCCGGAGCGCCATTGAACGGTACAATGTATCCGTTGGTTTACCCTGGAAAATCAGGGGAGCTCTCTGCTTCGCTCTGTATGGAGAGTTCGCTTGACCCTAAGATTGTGACCGGAAAAATTGTTATCTGCGACAGAGGAAGTAGCCCCAGAGTGGCGAAAGGTTTGGTGGTGAAGAAGGCCGGCGGCGTCGGAATGATTCTGGCGAATGGAATTTCGAACGGTGAAGGACTCGTCGGCGATGCCCATATCCTTCCCGCCTGCGCCGTCGGCTCTGTAGAAGGCGATGCCATGAAAGCCTACGCATCGTCCTCTGGAAATCCCACCGCCACCATCGCCTTCCGAGGCACACGAATCGGAATCAAACCGGCGCCGGTGGTGGCTTCGTTTTCTGCAAGAGGGCCAAATGGATTAAACCCTGAAATTCTAAAACCGGACATGATCGCACCAGGGGTTAACATTTTAGCCGCTTGGACAGACGTCGTCGGCCCAACTGGTTTAGACTTCGATACACGAAAAACAGAGTTCAATATCTTGTCAGGTACATCAATGGCGTGTCCTCATATAAGTGGAGCTGCCGCTCTGTTGAAATCAGCACATCCCGATTGGAGTCCGGCGGCAGTAAGATCCGCCATGATGACCACCGCAAGAATCACCGACAACCGACGGCAGCCGACGACGGAAGAATCCACCGGAAAAGCTTCTACGCCGTACGATTTCGGTGCCGGTCATGTGAATCTCGGCCTTGCAATGGACCCTGGACTAGTCTACGACATTACAAACACCGATTATGTCAACTTCCTATGCTCAATCGGCTACAGATCAAAGATGATCCAGGTCATATCTAGAACGCCGGTGAAATGTCCAACGAGGAAGCCATTGCCAGGGAATTTGAACTACCCATCAATCGTAGCAGTGTTTTCCAGTCTATCAAAAGGGTTGTCCACAAAATCGTTTATCCGAACGGCGACGAACGTGGGGGCGGCGAATTCGGTGTACCAAGCTAAAATCGAAGCTCCGAAAGGGGCGACGGTGAAGGTAAAACCATCGAAACTAGTATTCTCAACGGCAGTAAAGAAACAGAGCTTCGTAGTGGCCATATCAGCTAACAACCAGAATCTGACACTAGGCGATGTGGGTGCAGTCTTTGGTTCTCTTTTATGGTCTGATGGAAAGCATGTGGTCCGAACACCACTGGTAGTTACCAAATTAGAGCCGTTGTAATAGTAAAAACCTTCCAAGTTCGATCATGTTCTTATGATCCATTAAAAAACAACACAAAAAAAAACTAAAAAATTTGCTACTTCCTTTTTGAGCTCTTAAACTTATATCAACTTAGTTTCATATATTTTCTGTATTTCATCTGTAATTTTTATGGGTATTTATGTTGAGGAATCACGGATCTCCACATTGAACCTATGGATGGTGGATTGTACAATTTTTATGGGTATTTATGTTAACGGGTGCCATCGATGACGCTAGCCCCAAAGGAGGGTGGATTGTGATGTCCCACATTGGTCAGGAGAAAACGAAACACCCTTGTAAGAATATAGAAACCTACCATCGTAGACGCGTTTTAAAACCTTGAGTGGAAATAAAAAAGGACAGTATATACTAGCGGTGTGGATGCATGGTGCAGAGTTTTATTACCACTTTATACAAAATTACAAAATCAAAATCTACCTAAACTACTCAAACGGCTAACAAAAAAACCTAGAATGGATATCAAAGATGAAATCCTTGGTACATAATGTTGCAAGCATTGTAATAACAAAATTGCGCCATCTCATACTCGTGTTCAACAAATCTGAAGTGTGATTTCAAGACCTCGAACTCCTTTAATTTCTTCGAGAGCTCGTATTCATTGCAACTTTCCACGTCAAATAGTTGTAACATCTTCTTATGAATCACCATAGCTTTTACTCTCGCACACTGAATTTGAACATATATGCGATGTGTTTGCAAGCCCACGAACTCCTCGAATTTCTTCGACAACCCATACAAAAACCCATCACAAATTTCCGCATTGAAATCATACCGTTGCAACATCTTCTCATGAAGCAGCGCAGTCATTAAACTATCTGAACCAGCGTGATGCTTCAATCCAAAGCGTTTTTGGTCCAGCAATTGCCCTAATTTCTCGAGTCCTAAATTCCCCCCTTCGAGCCCTTCGCAGAATCGCGCCATATGTTTTAAATCCCTCACGGTCCCCACTCTCCTCGCCACGATCCATTCGAATTCGCCCAATGTTTCCGGCAAGCTTTTAACCACACCCATCGCCAACATCAGATATCCAATATCGTATAATCCGTGAAATGTAACCCACCGATATATTGCATGCTTTCGTATCGTATATAAGAATCTTATTGCGAATTTTCTAACCTGAATTCCATCTTTTTTCAGTTTCCCAAAATCCAAGCCGTTCTGTTTCAGAAAACAAATCGACGCAGGGTTATGAGCGTCGATTTCAGGATCGAAGTCAGAGAAATTAAACTCCCATGTACCGCCGATGTTCCCTACTTCATCAGAAACTGTCACACCCAGTTGAATCACTTTGGTTTGGTTGACATTGAATCGAAAGTCTGCGTAGAGTTCTTCATCAATCGTGCCCCAAGGAGTTCTCTTGATACACCCAGGAAATTCAGTGTCGATCGACATAACTGAGTACGATAGCAAACAACGGTCGAGCCGAATGATTTCATGATCGAGATTGTAAGCCCATACCTCTCTAATCAAAGGGTTATCTCCTCTCGGGCCTCGAACAATTCTATCCATTACGTTAGAAAATCTCTCTATTTTTGTTTTTGAATTTGCTGTGTGTGTGTTCTTCGTTGAATCAAACTTCTTCGATATGCGACGAACGGAGAATATTTATAGCAGAAATATAATTATGTTCGAATTTCCTTATCCTAATAGGAGAGCGGTAAGATAGAGCGGTAGATTTGAATTTGGCGCCAAAAATATAGGATTGTTGGGATTTTTGAAAATGATAATATTTTTATCATGGGAATATAAATGCTTTCTTGAGCTGAATTATTAATTTAATAAATCAGACTCCAAAATTATAGCTGTATTTGGACCGTTAAAATGCAATAAAATATATTATTTATTCTTTAACAACAAATTGTATTTGATTTTGTAACTATTATTAATATTTATTTTCACTCATAAATTTGAAATTTAATTTTTATCCTATCTTTAGTTTTCAAAATATTACACTTTTTTATGTTGAAAATTAGTTAAAAACTTAATCATTAAATTAATTAACTAATAGAAAATTAACAAAGATGATTAAAAGTAAATATAGTGAAAACTTCAGAGAGTTTATAAACTTTGATAACTAGACCAATGCAATCCAATCTAAACTGTAAAGGTCAGGTCAGGTTAGATTATTATTATTATTATTATTATTTGAATTTAGTTGAATTTTTTGGAAATGAAAAAATTTGTATCACATATGAACTAAGAGACATCAATCATACACTATATTTCGAATATGGGAAGAAAATGTTGTTAAAATTATCAAAACATATTTCAATTTATGCCACGTTAAAAGAATAATAAAGTTATTTTATTTTATTTTATTAATATATTTTAAGACTTCCTATTTAGTTTAGTTACCTTTACCGCTAGTTATACAGTAGGAATATTATAACTCTTGTAATGAGTTTAACCGTTTTATTCCTATTTAGTTTAGTTACCTTTACCGCTAGTTATACAGTAGGAATATTATAACTCTTGTAATGAGTTTAACCGTTTTATTTTGAGGTTATATAGAGTATGTATGTTGTATTTGTAAGTAACTTAAACAGAGTTTTGTACTTTTCTTTAAACAATGACTAAGTTTCTTTAAAATTTTATATAGTTTAGATTGCATGTATAATCATTAAAGTTTGACAGGATAAGTCTTGTTTATGAAGTGATTCAGATTTCAAACCCGTGTTCTTGTCTTGAGATATTCGATCAACAAGTTAATTTGAATCTTACTCCCGTTGTCCCGTTGTAGTGATTTCTTATTATTTGGTGCGAGAGTTTTATAGTTTGATTCGTTATCATGTGGTATTAGAGCTATTGGACTGATTTCCTTATCATTTGTGATCAGACCTTTCTCTGTTGATTCCATGTATGTTTTATTCGAGGCACCAATTCGAGAATAAGGTTACATCCAAATCTAATTAGACTTTGAACATGTTGTACGATCAAATCAATACAACTAAAATTTCAAATTCATTCAGAAGATTTTCTCAACTTACACCGAGATCGACTTAAAACTACTCCATAATGATAAACAAAAACTCATAGAAATCATTCATAATCCCACAACGAACAACAAATCTGCCCAAACATGATCCTCTGATTCACGTTCATGTCCTTGAACTTGTTCTGAAGCCCATACAAATGGCCGTCATACACCCTGATTCCAAACCGAGCCACCGCGCCATCTTCGCATGCACAAAAGCAGTCAACAAGCTGTCCGAACCAGCATGGTGCTTCATCCCAAACCTCTTCTCGCCCAGCAATTCCCCAAGTCTCTCAAGCCCAACCTTCCCCTGTTCCAGCCCTTCGCACCACCGAGCCACCTCCTTCAAATCCCTCACAACCCCAACTCCACGCGCCACCATCTCTGCAAATTCCTCCATTGATTCCGGCAACTCCTCGGCTACCCCCATCGCCTTCACAAGATACCCAATATCGTATAATCCATGGAATGTGACCCATTTACGAACACGGCTTCTTCGTATGATACGCGAGAATTTTAGAGTGAATAGGCTTAAGGGGATCCCCTGTTTCTTGAGCTTCGCAAAATCGAGACCGTTCTGTTCCAGAAACGAAATCGATGAAGGATTTTGAGTGTCGATTTGATGGTCGAAATCGGAGAAGTTGAACTCCCATGAGCCGGCGACTTGCCCAGATTCATCAGAAGCAGTTAAACCCAGTTGAATTAACTTGGTTTGGTTCACGTTGAATCGGAGATCTTCGTAGACGCGTTCATCGATCGAGCCCCATGGGGTGCTCCTAATGCACCCAGGAAATTCGGTGTCGATGGATAGGATATGGTTAGCTTGAAGGCAGCGTTGGAGGCGGAGGATTTCATGATCGAAATTGGAAGCCCAAACTTCTTGGATCGAAGGTGTTCTTCTTCTAGGACGTGATCGATTTCTTGTACCCATTTGATTCAATCGCTGTAAAATCTCTCTGTTCTTGGTTTGCTGTTATAGAAGAAGACCCTTTGGGGGGTTTCAGAAAAGGAAAATATTTCCTTATATGAACATTAATTTCAGATTTTTGTAATTTTACTTTCTTTTTTCTTTTTATAATTTGATGTTTTAAAAGTATAAAATTAAATTAAAATGATTATTTAAGTGGCGTCTCGTGTAGCCCTAGGAATCGACCTTGACTAGCTAGCCTTCAGTGTTTCTATCTCTCGACTTCGTATTTCCCACTTCCCTTGTTACAGATTGTGCGTGCTCTTAGATAGTCTTCGTCCTACCATCCATCCTCATCTCATTTTTTAATGATTTCTTCTCCTCGCTCTCTCGAGTTTTACCATTGTAGCATCACTCCTCGTCGTTTTTTTTTTCTTTTTAGTAGAAGCATTTTAAAATCGTGAGGACAATGCCGGGCTAAAGCAAACAATATCTATCAGCAACAGACTTGCTATTACAGTAGACGTGTTTTAAAACCGTGAGACTGACGACAATATGTAACAAGCCAAAGCAGATTTAATTCAAACAAAATTCTATATTGCCGTGAAATTATTTTAGACACTATAAAGTTCATTTTTGTCGGAAGTCAGATTGAATTTAATATTCTATTATTATAAAAATCTATTATTTTAACTTAAAAATTATTATCCTCTTAATTTTTACCGTTAAAAAAAAAAAAAAAAAAAAAAAAAAAAAAAAAAAAAAACAATTTTTGGTTTAAACTGAAAAAGGAAAGAACGAAGAAGCAAGTAGAAGAAGACCGCGAGTTCTACGCGGCAACCTCGACGAATGCCACGCGCTCTGTATGCTAACCGACACGCTCTGTATTTCCTTCCTTCCTACGATTTCCCTCTCATAAATATCTGCAACTCTCTTCTCCGGCGATCAATCAATCTTCATTCCGATCATTTCTAAACACTTCTGAATCCATCCATGTCTTCTTCTTCTTCTTCAGTACCTTCCCTCTATCCCGCCGTCGACATGAAAGACCTCGCCGAGAATCTCTTCCCCGAAGAAGACGCCCCTGTTTCCGATCAAAAACACCATGATTCCTTTGAGCAAGTCCTCGTCAAAATTCCGGGCGTTATAGTCCACTTGATCGAAAAACAAAACAGCGTTGAACTCGCTTCTGGTGAGTTCTCGATCGTCGGTCTCAACCAGGGGAATAACGTCGTTGCCGTACTCGCTCGTGTTGGGGATGAACTTCAGTGGCCATTGGCTAAAGATGAGCCCTCCGTGAAACTTGACGATTCTCACTACTTCTTTACTCTCAGCGTTCCCCCTAATGGATCGTTGGAAAATCACGATTCAGTGCCCGAAATGTTGAACTACGGTCTGACCGTCGCGTCGAAGGGGCAGGAGGAGCTATTGAAGGAGTTGGATCGGATTTTGGATCAGTACAGTTGTTTTTCTGTGCAGGCGGTGAAGGGATCGGGGAAAGGGGAGGTTCTGGATGGGTCAGTGGCTAGGGAAATTTCGCCGGAGGATATGGCCGCATCGGAGGAGAAGAAGGAGTTACTGGAAGAGAGATCGGCGGCTTATTGGACGACGTTGGCTCCCAACGTTGACGATTACAGTGGGAAGGCTGCGAGGCTGATTGCGGCGGGTTCTGGACAGGTGATTAAGGGAATTCTGTGGTGTGGGGATGTTACTGTGGATAGGTTGAATTGGGGCAATGAGTTCATGAAGAAACGAATGGGGCCTCGTTCTGATGCAGAGATCAGTCCAGCCGCCATGAGAAGTATTAAGAGGTTTGCAATTGTTTTACCCCTTTTTCATTGTAATTACGCACTGAAAATGATCGTAGTTTAGAGATTGAAGTAATGAAGAACTGGAAATTGATGGGATTATGGTGTTCTTGTGGTTCTGTTTCAGTGTAAAGAAGCTAACGAAGATGACGGAGAAAGTGGCGACTGGAATACTTTCTGGGGTTGTGAAGGTGTCTGGATTCTTCACAAGTTCAATAGTGAACTCCAAAGTTGGGAAGAAGTTCTTCAGCCTTCTACCTGGAGAAATTGTCCTTGCTTCATTGGATGGATTCAGTAAGCTCTTCAACTCTCATCCCTTTACTTGTTCTCGTAACTTATGACTTGAATTATTGCTTGAGATTGCTGTTATCTGTATCTTCATCAAGCTGAAGTCTCTTGATTACCATAGAATATAGGAACTTGGTTGGTATGGATTAGTGCTTAAGTTGTTAGTTTTAGTTGCTTTCAAGAGGCTGATCTTCGGGATCAACCTTGATGAATTATGGGGTTATGGCGTAATGGGTTGGTGTAAGATCTATAGCCTACTTTGCTCTTTAATCGAAACTGGGATTAGGCATGGAATAGCTCGTTAGGAGAATCTCTTTCTATGTTAGCGTGTGGGGTGTCACAATCGCGCTCTTGCGGCAGTGGGATAGCGATGGTGCGGCATTTGTTCTAACTTAGTGAACAAGTCAGCAGTGGGAAATTCAGACTTCGAGATAATATCGGGGCGTATGCTCGAGTCTTGAGTTACGTTTGCCAGAAATGTTTTAGAAAATGTGAGGAGGAAATAGATTTGAAAGGGAGTTTGAAAGCAAGGTCTCAAAAAGTTTGAGAGTCGTTATATAGCTATAAGTAAAGAAAGAAACACCATAGCTTATATATCATATAACTCGGGTAGGAAAAATTAACCACTAGTCACATTTCCCTCTAATATATTTTGGGGCATTTTAGCCCTGGTGCGTGTAGACATGGTTATGGTAACCGGTCATGCACATCACATTAATACAACAGAAGTATTAAGGACCTATCTAAGATGGAAGCATGTAAAAGGGATTTGGAATGGGTATCCGCCATGGACAACACGTCATTTAACTACTCGACACTGGTAGGCCTTTCTTTTAGCTACAAATGTCATTTAACTACCTGTCGGAGATGTTAGCTACAAATGTCACTTAACTACTAGTCTGAGATGTAAAACTCATGAAACAACTGTTGGGCTCCAATCAACTTATCAGTTTAGGAGAAGTTGAAAATGGGCTCAAACAACAGATATTCAATGATCCAAACCGACCCAGTTCAATCCGTCGTGATGGGTTTGGCCTCGAGTGCCTAAACCCCAACATCTGCTATCCGATTTCATTAATACACACGCATTTGATTAGATCATGTCATATCTGAAAACGAACCCTGAAGTGGTTTACTGATTATGAATCTTGTATGATGATGAACAGACAAGGTATGCGATGCAGTTGAAGTAGCAGGGAAGAATGTGATGTCAACCACAGCCGTTGTGACCACAGGCCTTGTTTCAGACAGGTACGCCACTGGAAACTCCCATCTTGGTGGAGAATTTAGTGTGTTATGTTCTTAATAATCTGATCCACAGATATGGAGATCAAGCAGCCCAAGCAACGAATGAAGGGCTTGGCGCAGCAGGGCATGCGATTGGAACAGCGTGGGCTGTTTTGAAGATCAGAAAGGCTCTAAACCCAAAAAGTGCTTTCAAGCCCACCACTCTTGTAAAAGCAGCTGCCCACTCCCATTCTTCTAAATAATACCCCTCTGTTCATACTTGGATTCTTTTCTTTCCTCCTTGTGTGTAATTTATTGTCCAACATTGTGGGTTTCTTATAAGTGTTTGTGGACTCGGTCGAGTGCTTAGAATCACGGACCTTCACAATGCTCCATGATTTTGTTCTTCATATATAGCTTTCCCTTAACTAAAACTCGATTTTCTCTTCGGAGTAGAAGAAATACTATGTTAGAAATCATGACCTTTTACGATAGTATAATAATGTCTACCTTGAAAATTAACAGTCTAATTTTGTTCTTCTTATGCAATGTTCTTTTTATTTTAAGATTATATAATAATGGAGATGAATTTATAACCCGATTTTGGCTACCTAGTCCAAATATGAATGGATACCATAGAAATATGAACGGGTACCACAGGTACTTTGACGGCAAAATAAGCCGTCCATAGAAAAAGGAAGTTCACTTGGTTAACTACACTTCACCAAATTCTTTTGAATCTAGGACTGGTTTATTCCCTACCAAGAATGGTCGTACCCTTTCTCTTGACGGACCACAAGGCAGGGATTACGAGCTTCTTAATAGCGAATGTGGACTCGTCGAAATAATTGAGGGGAAGATCAAGTGGTAGAGAAAACATCACATATCTTCTTTGCAATTTTCTCCAATATTTATTTTCCACCTTATCTCAAGTGGAAAACGATTTGATAATTTAATTTTTATATCAAAATTTCAAGGTATTGGCAACTGCGGTTCGTGGTTCGTGGTTCCTTTTTCATTGCGTAGGTTATACTTTTTCAATGCCAATGAAAATATTTCTCTACTTTGTTCGATCGAAAAAAATCAAAATTGATTGATATGATTCTGAAAGTAATCAAAAAAAAAAAAAAAAATGAACAACAAAGTCAAACCTTCTCCAAAACTTGCTTAGGAAGAAAAAGACTAATCTCAAATAAATTTTAGGGAATAATGTTTGATCTTACGACGATTTTGTAAATATTCTGTTCCAACACGAGAAAGTTGAAAATCATCCGATTTTTTTTTTTTTAAAAAAAAATTGTGGAATTATATGTTTATTAGGTTTTATATTAACACGTGCAAAATTTATGAACGAAAGAGAAAACACGGTTTTAGAATGGATTTGGAGGGCGGGGTGGAACCCAATGTACCCAATCCTTTGCCTCAAACACGAGTTAGGATTTCGAAGTCAAACTCACCCGAACTCAAAACCGTGCTTGCAAACACTCGCTAAATATCTTTTGTTTTTCTTTTTCAACTTTCTACCTTTTCTCGCTAACATTAAAAGAATAAATTTTAAAAAAATTGGAGATTTAAAAAATATATTCACCATCACTATCACCATCACCATCACTCATGGTAATAAAGAAGTTATCAAAACCAAAACATCATATCCCGTGCACATAGATTAGGTTAGAAAACTCTTTTAGACTTATTTGAAATTTCAGGTTAGTTCGATTAATGACCTGAATAACCCGAATAGAATTGACAACCTAACCCAACCCAACCCAACCTTCTATTTTCGATTTGGGTTAAGTAGGTAGGGTTGAGAGGGTTCTCGTTGTTCTTTTTCTAAATTATTTTAAAATTTTTAATTATTCAATATACAATTACATCAATAACTAAAATCTCATATCAAACATTTAGAACACATCACTATCATCAATTACAAACGTTAAATATTATTAATTTTTAAAAAAATATTATCAATTCAAATTAAAAAAAAAAAAAAAAAAAAACTAACCCAACAACAATAAAATTAAAAAATTAAAAATTAAAAAAAAATAATTCTCTTTTTATTTTTTTGTTCTCTCTAAGTCATATTTTTCTCTCACTAAATCATGGACTATAGTATAGATCTTACCAACCTTATTAATTACCTTTTTCTTTTCCTTTCAACTCAAACTTTGTGCTATATTTTTTTCTTTACCTAAACATTATGCCATTAAAGCAACTTTAATGTTATAAAATGTGTAGCTAATCAATATAATATATGGTTGATCATATTACATTATATACATTTAATTATGTTGTTACCTCATTAATATAATTACCTAACTCACCCTATTTCTTTTTAAAAGTAAAAGTAAAATTCCTTCAAAATATTCTACGTCCTCTTCCTATTTAATTATATACAATTTTCATTTTCAAAGTTGTCCCGTTAAACATTTTGTTAAATAATAATAAATATAAATAAGCTAAACTCATATTTTTTACATGATTTTCGATATTTTACTTCGAAATTACTTATTTTTAGATATCATTTAATTATTGAATATATTTATGTAATAAATGAGTTAACAGGTGTTAAATAATTTTGTTAAAATTTTTATTAGTGAATGAAAATTAAATTGGTTAAATTATTTAATAATTTAGCTACAATAAAATCGTTAAAAATAACGGTTGAACCAAACATAAACTCTATTAAAATTTATTTCATCCATAAATATTAAACTAATTTTTTATTATTATTATTTATTTTAAATGATAACCACCCTAATCTAAAGGCTGTAGGTTTTTTTTTTTTTTTTTTTTTTAATTTAGGAAAACAGCCACAATTATAAAACCAAAATAAAAAGAAAAAACATTAATTATATTAATAATATATAACAAAAATAATAAATTAAAGGTTAGGAGTTGACCTTCACTAATCGTGTGGTTCCATGCTGTTCGATGACGTGTCAAATGAATTGTTCTAATCTAATTTGATTGACACGTGGAACATAAAAAATGTATTTTATTTATTTATTTAATTAATAACCACACCAATGAATTTTAAACTATTAAAAATTGTATTATTTAAACGTGTAACAATAATTAGCATATGAATTCAAAGATTAAAAATTTGAATGTTATTGCTCGGTTAATAATTAATTAGTTTCCTATTATTTACCATTTATTTTTTTATTTTTTTAAATTTCGATGTTTTTTTAAACTAAATTAAAGAAAATACATTCAATAATGCTAAAACAATAATATTCTAAAATTAAAAATATTTTAGATATAAATGGTTACTATTTGTTTAAAAAATACATTCTAACTTATAAATTTTTTATTTATTTTTTAATATTAGTATGAAAACAGTTAAAAAAAAATATTCTTAAACCTTTTAAAATTTAATAATTTTTAAATAAATGATAACTTATAATCTTGTTTTAAATTTTATTATTTTTGTTAGTTTTATCTTGAGATTTTGGGCATATAAATAAAATTTAAATATTAATAGATTCCACGTAAGTTATAAGAGGAGGTTGACGTGGCAAAAAAAAATTGAAAATAATACGGGAAAGAAGGTCGGTGGGAGGAGTGGCATGTGATGTGGTGAGAGAGAAGTGGGTCCCACGTAGGGAACAACGCACATGATGATGAATAGAATTAATTACATTATATAATAATAAACCCCAAGAAGAGAGGAGGCTTGGTTTGGTTTGGTTTGGTTTGGTTAGGTGTGGTTAGGTTAGGTTAGGTTAGGTACCCTTCCCGACGCTGACGTTTTGATGTTCACTTCTCCCTTTTTTGCCCCTATCACTTCTCTTTTATTACATTTTTACCCTTCCTCCCCATTCCGTTCCCTTTTCATTATATTTCTATTTTTTTTATGCATTTATATTAGGTTTAAGTTTTTATTTTGTAGTAGTAGTTTGTGAATTTTTATTATAAGTGTTGAAATGACTCGAAAATCTGATTAATTTGTACTACCTAATTTAAATATAGTTTTTTTTTACGGTTTGAGATTGATTGAATTTTTTTAATTTTAAATATTTAGGTCGGTTCACGGATTAACATTTTTTAGAACCCAACCAATCCGAAAATGGGTTACAGCCTAATCTTAACCTATTTATTATTAAGACGATCGAAAATATTTGATATTGTAGACTAAATTTATAGTTTAAGGTTTTTATATAAAATTGGTAATACATTAATCGTGTCGGGACAACTTCTATCAAAACTAGGTAAAAAAGTGTTCGTTGATCTATTCTATATCGATCAGAATAAAATTGTTATGAATTTTAAGAGTAAATTATTATATATTAAAATTTAATAAATATTTTTTACATATTTGAATTTTTTTTTGTTTGCATTTATCATTTGGGAGGTCATCCAATTTTATAGCATTTGTTTTTATATAAATAATTTTATATTTAAAATAAAAAAATAAATAAGAAACAATATTAATAACGAATATCTATTCAAAACCCTAAATTAATTCACATTTTTTAAATAAAATTAGGAGACTAAATTTACAGTATTCCACTACTCTGCCTATAGACATCTCTTTCACTCGTATTTTACTATCTCGTTTATTTTTTCGAACACAGTAAAAGATTTTTTTTATCCTAATGTATTTCAGCGACGAACCGAACAACCATCACAAAGTCCCGAATTCTATAAACCAACCGATCCAAATCTAATGAAATGGGTGAATTTGAAATGAAAAAATGTGGAAAAAAGTGGAAATAAAACCTGGAATAAAATGAAATGAGTGAATTAAACTTTAGAATAAAATAAAATATGTGATATAAACTTTGGAATAAAATGAAATGTGACAAATGGGAGGGGAGGGAGAAAAATATCTAGTGGAAGCTTCTATTCTCTCAACCTAACCCCTTTAGAAAAAGAGACACAAAAGTGAAAGAGTTGTAAAAGTGTCCTCTTTTTGGCCCATACTATTTAATTTTCCCATTCATTTATCTAATCATTTTTTTTATTTATCTTCTTATTATTATTATTATTATTTCTCACATTTATATTTCGTTTTAGTTTTTGAATTTTAAAATTTTTCAAAATTATATTTATTTTTTAAGAAGAGTAAAATAAAATAAACCTAAACATATAGAATCTCGTTGAATTTTTGGATTGTCTGAATCTAATACATATGAAGTCCAGTATATATATTATTCATATTTTATATATATATATATATATAATAAGAAATTAGATGATGAGACCCATAAAAAAAACATAAATATAGTTAGTGAAATCATGGATAAGATTTGGGAGGTGGGGATGACTCATCTAATTTGGTCAAAATTAGACAAATTAATATAAAAAAAACAATTAGTTTATAAAGAATTTTGGGTAATTCTCATTGTTCACATTCACACAAATACCTTATAAAGTAGTGCTCAATCTCAATATTAGGATTACCATTTTGGGGAAATTAGTAAATTATTAAACTTTTTTTTAGCTAAAATTTATCTAAAAATTGTGGCTTTAAAACTTCTTATCGACATTCCAAGTTTACTGACTAATAAGGATGTGGGTCGGGAGCATACCCAATCATTCAAAAATTTCAACTGGACAACCGTAGGAGCCCTAAAGAGAACATGGACAAGAGGGTCGGGGAGCATACTCAGTCGCCCTTTACCCTTTATTGATCAGATTCACCATTGTGAACGACATTCTGAACCCAATTCATGTATTGCATTAATGGGCAAAAAGATTTTAGATAAAGGGTTTCAACTACCTGTAGGGTAATGGAACAGGTTTAGACAATGAGGATTGAAGTAAAGCTGCACTCGTTGTCTTCTTGAATGAAGATTTGAAACCCTGAATTCTTGATTAAGGACGTATATCTTAATCATATTTATGGTATATATACGGGTAGCGTGACGGATATCAAAAGTAGAAAGGGTAAGAGAAATTTGATAGCGACCAAAAGTGTGGTGTATAATGGGAGTTACATGATAAGGCAGAAAAGGGGGAAAAAGGGGAAGAAGATAAATGGAAACAGATATCCAAATTCTAGTGGATATATATGGTAGGTTGAGTCATGATGGAGCTGATATAAATGCTAAGAAGTTTGGTAGACAAAGAATGGTACTACGAACAGTGCTTAGATCCTTCAACCCCCCTTTTTATATTATTTCAATTTCAACCTCTTTTTAACATCATAAACAACAGAGCTTTAACTATGGAAGAGATGGGTCACCCTCCATTCTCCTCCTCATAGAGCTTATCCACACCCTCCAATGGACAGAAAATTGATATCTATGGCACAAAAATGAGTACCCATTTCCCAGAAAATGATATCTACTTTGTTCTTGTTCATCTCAGTCAGCCAAAATGAGTATCAAAAAGAAGGAAAATCATGAACTAATTCTGCAACTGTACTCATAATCATACTATACCAATATGAACTGTAAATCTTACAAATCAGAGGGAGTGAAGAAGTTGGAGAGATTTCAAGAAAAATCAGAAATTCACTTCATCTCCAAGCTTCTATAATCAAGAATCCTGTTGTTTATGGTAAGAAAATCATACCCAACGCTGCTGTTATTCCCACTGGAAGTCCCAATATTATACACAATTTTGCAGTGGCAGTCTTTGCTGTTCTGTAATCCCAAACTACAAGCAAAACAGAGGCTCTTGGCTACCATTTTCTCAGGGTGTGGCTGATATGGTGGGCTGATTCTGAGCTCTAAGTTCAAATCTGGGCACCGTTCTTCATTTGGGGTTTCGATTTCTATGTTTTTAGTATCATCTTCAACAGCCATGGATGATTTCTCTTCCATTTTCACATCATTAGCACTGAAAGAGATCGTGGTTGAAGCCGTTTCCTGAGCAGGCTCGTTGATGGGGCGATGAGAAACAGGGTCGATTCCTCTGTTCAAGAGCTTTCTTCTAATATGAGTGTTCCAGTAATTCTTAATTTCATTATCTGTTCTTCCGGGCAATCTCCCAGCAATCAAAGACCACCTAAATCAAAATCAAACCCCATGAATTAAAATGCTCAAACAAAACATTCCCCATCGAAATTTCCCCCAAACTTACTTGTTACCCAGAAGGCTATGAAGCTTGATTATCAGTTCATCTTCTTCTTCGGTGAAATTGCCGCGCTTAAGATCGGGGCGGAGGTAGTTAATCCACCGCAATCGACAGCTCTTCCCGCAGCGGAGGAGACCGGCGGCTTTAGGAAGAGAACGCCAACAGCCTTCGCCGTGAGCTCGAATATAAGCGATGAGGCGCTCGTCTTCTTCTTTGGTCCACGCACCTTTGTTTGTGTGCGCTTTTTCGCAGCAGGGCGACCGACCCATTTGAGCTCGCGGAAGAACAATCAGAAAAATCGATTGAAACCCAGTAGGGGTTGTGGGTCTGCGCCGCCGTTGGTCGGAGTTTTAGTAAACAATTTCTTTTGCTTTGTGGTTGCTGAAAATGGCGGTTTTCCCTTTCGTGTCGCTGCAGGAACGCTCAGGCCAGCCCTTCTCTGTAATTTGGGCGTACCTTTATAGCCTTTTCACGGGATAATTTCAAAATTATTATTTTTTTATTTTTTTTTAAGCATCTAGAGTAGTTTTAAACATAAATAATCGCCCTCTAGCATTAGTTGGATAGTAATTGTACTACACTCGTTCGACAACATCTGTATATGTTAGGACCTTGAGTCACGTTTGCTAGAAATGTTTTAGAAAACGTGAGCGAAAAAATACATTTAAAAACGATTTGAGAGAATTGAAGAAAGTAACGGTATATGACTATAATCAAATAAAGGAACACCACAACTTAAAAGAGTAGCTACAAATTATTGGGCACGAGGGGAAGAGAAGCTAGTAGGGTTTTGCTGAACATTACAAACTCGTGTATATCGTACAGTAGTTCCATGTCCACAAGTCACACATGAAACACGTTGTGTACATGAATTTCGTGGCACCACTAAATAGGCTTTGCTTCCACGTGCTGTGTCACTTCAGGTAATTTGTGTATCCAGCCCACTCTGTACCTTAAATCGTAAGCACGAGACTCGATTTAGTTACGTAATAGCTCAAGCTCACTGCTAGTAGATATTGTCCACTTTGGCCCATTACGTATCCCTCACGGTTTTAAACGCGTCTATTAGAGAGAGGTTTTCACACTCTTACAAGAAATGTTTCCCCATCTCCAAACGTTACAGGATCTCACAATCCACATCTCTTGGGGGGCCTAGCAACCTCGCTAGCACACCACCCGATGTCTGGCTAACAGTTAAGTCCACCGCTAACGGATATTATCCGTTTTGGCCCATTACAAAAAAATGTTTCATTCCTCTCTCCAACTGATGTGGGATCTCACAAGTTACTTATACGAATAGAACATAAGTTAACTTAACCGTGGTTAATGTACACGATTTAGGTTTACAACTAAACTATATATTCATTTTTAAAAAAGGGGTAATTGCTTCTAGATGTGAGTTGGTGAGATAGGTTAGATAAGAGGAATGGCTGGTGGTGGCCTTTATTTTTCTCTCTCTCTTTGATCATATATATTATAGTTTCAATCATATAATAAAAAAAAATATATGTATATATTAAAGTTTCAAATATTTTAATAACTATTATTTTATACTAATTTAATTAAATAATTAAATAATTTTAATTGCGTCTCTAAATGTTGCTTCACTCACCAGACAGCATGTACTATCATGCACATTCACAGCTTATATATTCTATAAATGACATAAGGGAACTAACTCCCCATTTATATTTTTGATCAATTATTTGGTACACATGCCCCACCCCACATTGTTTAGTGGCCTTTGCATCCTAGACAAGCAAAAGTGGGAAAATATCAACTTTTTTTTCGAGTGGGTTCTCGTAATTTATTATGTTTTTTTAATACGAAAAAGTCTCGAGATCAGATAGATTAGAAGTGAAGATGAATTTAGATCGTGGGTGGAAACGTTTCACTGTTTTAATCAAACTGGGTTTTGATGATTCGTTCTCAAACTATAGGAATTATGGGTATCAGACCAAGGTAACAATCCTCTCACTCGCCTTGACCAATAACAGATCAGCCCGATTAAAGATCGTCACTGCAAAATGGGTTTTTGTTTCTGGCTCAGAGGGGCAAAGGCATAGGTACGCCATCTCCTACAACATGAGTGATTATGTCTAGTATGATGAAAGAATCGTGTGGCACGGTGGGGGTTAACATAGATCATACTAATGTGGAAATTGAATGACACAGGTTGTTCTGACACTGTTTTGTTCAAAATAGGGTTTCGATGAATGATCACGAACTACAGGGATTATGGGGCTGGGACGCTCGATTCAGTGATGGATAAATCGAGATGTAGAGTAATATTTGTAAATATTAGGTAGGTAGAAATGCTCGGAACACGATAACAAATTGTGATCGCTCGTGCAAATAAATATTGTAGATGGTATGGTAGTTGTGGGTCTTTTTTTTCTTTGGTGAATAGGGGGGAGAGCACATTAATAATAATAATAAGGGTTGGGGAAAAGGGTTTCTAGAAGAGTTTGGAGTTTGGTGTGATGATGAAAGAAAGAGCAAAAAAAAAGATATATAATGAATGTGGGTTATGGTTGTGGTTGTGTGGCCTTTGGTTTCTTCTTCTTTTTTAAACCCTTGTGGTGCAAGTTTGTGCAAAATGAGTATAATGAGTTGGGTAAGAGAGATTCATTCTTTGTTTCTTTCTACACTCGAATCGAGCAAAAACGAGCAAAAACGAACAAAAACTTTAGGTTTCACGAATAGTAATGGTGCGAGGTCCCACATCGGTTGGAGAGTGGAACGAAACACTCCTTATAAGAGTGTGAAAACCTCTCCCTAGTAGTTGCGTTTTTTAAAACGGTGAAACTGACGACAATACATAACGAGCTAAAATGGACAATATCTGCTAGTTGTGGGTTTGGACTGTTATAAATGGTATTAGAGCCAAACACATGCGATGTACCAACGAGGACGCTCGCCCCTAATGGGGGTGGATTGTGAGATCCCTCATTAATTGGAGAGTGAAACGAAGCATTTCTTATAAGGGTATGGAAACCTCTCCCTGGTAGATCCGTTTTAAAACAGGAAGACTGACGACAATACGAAAATGGTAAGTGAAATATGTTTAAACGAAAAGAATCAGTATGGGAGAGAATAAGAAAGATGACCACTTGTGTAACGCTTTATATGGTTTCACCTACCATTCTCGGGACGCCTTTTCCCTGTTATAAGCAAAACCCATCAAAACAAATCAACTTTACATTCATATGTGAAAGAGCTATCATCTTTATTCCCACGTCACAACTTGTGCTCCTTTTTTACTTTCAGCCTCATCTACGTTCGTTTTAAAATTACAAAAATACCCCTGTAATACCAAAAGTAAATTACAATTTTAGTACATCAACTTTCACGTACGGGTTACAGACCTATCTGATAAATTAAGTTTCAATTATGTATTATCAGATAAACGTATTTTCGTAAAAATAAAAGGATAATGTTTGAAAGGACATGGGAAAAGTGATTAGCTTGTGAGGGCAAGCTGTTTCCTTGTTGTTTGTCCTAATCATTTAGGTCTAATGTTTGATTATAAATTAATATTCACCACCACACCATCATGTCTCTCTACCCCAACCAAACCTTGTTAACACAATTCCAATGCCTCACCACCACATGCCTTTTGCTACACAAGGAAACAACACACTACCCCACCCTATTTTTTAGGGTTTTTTCCGTTCCTCGAGGTAAAACTTGTCATATTTTGTTTTAACAGATACCCTATATAGCATCGTGTGAACGCAAAATTTGATATTTAGTTCGAAAATAGGTTATCATGCAATGTAGACGTGTGTGAGCCGATGACTAAATAGAGAGATACCGATCAATAAACTAGCTAACCTAAATACCTACGAACAGGGATTGTACCTTCCAGTAGTGATAACCTAAATAGGTTATCTATCATAAGACTACCAATAGTCTTATGCTTGATTTTTACTCCGTTCATTTGGATTCATGGTGGAGTTGTCTCTCTCAAAAACGTCATATTGCTCTTTCGAGTCTATCAGTTCCTCTGAGCTCAATTTGATATCTGGGTTCCTATTCAATAGCTTCGAAATCGAGATATTTTATAAATTTGATTGGATCATAAGAACAAAACGTCGAGCTCGAGCTCGAAATCAATGGATAAAATTTATATATATAAATAAAAGTCAAAAACAAAAGATTAATAGGTGGGTTGATTAATATTAATATTAATATAGGAGTAAGGCCAGCACATGAGCACGTGGAAGTCATGTGCAAAAGGGTATTGAAAAAGACCAATCAAAGTGATCCTCAAAGGCCTTACCTACCTCTTTGGCTGTCCTCCACATGTGGGGCACCTACCCCTTCCAAAAGCAAGAATATAAGGGACTGGCCCCACCATGGTAGATAAGCCTTTAATTTTTTTTTTTTTTTTAATAATTATTTTGTAATATCAATATGATTGATTTCTGAGTGAGACAATTAATTATAGATCTCCCTAGATCTCGATTTTCTTCGTCTTAAGCTTACCGCTAGCAGATATTGTCCGTTTTGACCCATTACGTATCACCGTCAATCTCACAGTTTTAAAATGCATCTACTAGGGAGAGGTTTCCACACCCTTATAAGGAGTGTTTCGTTTCACTCTCCAACCGATGTGAGATCTCACAATCCACCCTCTTAAGGGTCAAAATCCTCATTGACACATCTACTTTGGCCCGTTACGTATCGCATTCAACAAACGCATCTACTAGGGAGAGGTTTCCACACTCTTATAAGGAATGTTTTGTTCCCCTCTTCAACCGATGTAGGATCTCACACATCCCTAATAGATCTTAGTATTTGTTCAACCGAGCTAGTCAGATAAGTTTGTAGTTTGACTTTAGGAATAAGAACGTAATTGGACTCGAGAAAACTAAAAGTTTAAGATTAAAATGTTGTTAAAGTCAAAAAAAATGAAAATGAAAGGAAAATTGATGAAATATTGAAGAGGAGGGCATAGAAAAGCTGAATGTGGAAGACATGAAGGGGGGAACAACAAAGGCTGTGAGCACAGCACCAACCGCGGCGACAAAAGGTGCAATGTTTGGAGATTGGGATGCCCACATTTTTTGACCCACTTTATTTCACAACATCCACATGCCAATGCCCTTGACCCCTCCATAAAATAATACACATAATGCTCGACTTACTTCCACGACGCAATGTGATTTGCGCGTTACCGATAGGTTTTGTTAGTGTTATGAGAATAAAAATACTTACACGAGCCCGACATGCAAGAAGGGTCTAGACCAAACCATGGGAAAATTAAGCTCTCGGTCGACAACAGGTGGTTTGAGGTAACTGGCTCGGTCAAGCCAACCAATTTGATTTAGTAAGGATCGACTTAGAAACCCTAGACCCGAGACTCATTGTGCTATCTAAACTCTTAACTTTTACTACGCCATAACAAACCATCGGAATGCTTTCGACGAGAGAGGAAACTACTGTTTATAAGAATGTCCATTCTTTCCCGGAGATGGAGAGCCCACTGGGAGTAATCCTAAAGGAAGCGAGAAATCTCCGTTTAAGCAGAGAATAAGAAGAAAGTGGAAAGAAAAAAATTGTTCGTGAGCTAAAGAGAGCTGGGGAAGGAAATGTATTCTCCTTTCCTCTATCCCATTTTCTGTCTGGTTTACTTTTTCGGTAAAATTTAACGAAAATTTTGAAACATGGAGAGTGAGGTCGAGGATGAGAAAGCCATCTCCGACACCCTACACTTTTATAGGCCACCCGAACCTATAGTATGTTTCAAGGGTTGAGTTATATTGTGCTCGAGAAGAAGCCAAGGGTTGAGTTGTTGTAGGAACAAGTTCTTCATTGCAGCTCAACCTGGACTGCTTTGTGTTGACCATCACATCCGACAGGCTGATATCTACATACCCCAAACATTCCTTTAGGACATATCAAAATCCTAAGAAGTTTGATTCAACAACCTAGTAAATGGTTTTGGACTACTCTAAGGCTTGAGATTCCGGACCTTTAATGGCTGGCTAACTCGAACTCCCTGTTTCGTTTCAGGGTTCAAGTTGTTGTGTTTCACAGACCTCTTCTTTGAAGGTAACTTATCGTCAACAGAGATCTCCACAAGTCTTTCCCATCTTCGTCTTTGCCTCCTATTTTAATCTTCATTCTCACGAAATTCCTCATCTATTTTTACGAGAATCGAAGAGGACTGAAGTGAAAAATGTATATCATTTCTGTCTCGGACCCCATTTAGACCTTGTAAACATATCCAGATTCGTGAAAGCTCTGAGACCTGTTCGAGCAAACGAACTCAACATAGAATTGCAGGTACTTTCATACCTGTTAAGAACAAAGTTAAGTAGAATTTCTTTGTGTAGTTGACCGTTCATATGATTCCCGAGACATTAGAATTGTCCTATTCAATTTTGATGAAGGAACCAAGTTGAATTGTTGACAAGAGGGAAAAAGGGAAAAACCGAGTTTGAAACCGAAGAGGAAACAAATGCAAAAAACACGTGGGGGAGGACGAAGATAGGCACGTGAGATAGGTTGTTTTCACCCGTTTGACCTCTGTTTGCCAGTTTTTTTATCCGATTTCAATATCACTTCTAGCAAAATGTCAACCTTGTTAACGCGTTTTAAGGATTAGTGGTTTTGTAAGAGTCTCGTTAGGGCTAGTTGTTGAAAAGTTATGAGTGGCTATGAACGCAAGCGGTCGAGAATATTATGGCTAGCTAGGTAAGCTGTATGGTCCGGACTACTATGGCTAACCAAGTTGGCAAAGCTCTAGAGACTATTGTGGCTAGACAAGTAGGCCAGAATTTGCATGTTTGAAGAATTTAGATATCTAGGGAACTTCAGGGAGTACGAACCACTGCAGTTCGATTGGCAAGCTGTGGATCCTACAGCAGTCGAGTCTTGGCTAGAGTCAATCGACTATCTTTAAGTATAGGAATTGGCTATACTCGTAGATATGCACACCCATAGTGCTTTTAGAAGATTTGGTGGTTGAGATAGATGGAGGAATAAGAGGAAGTTTGATCGTGGTTCTTCGGGATCGCAGCAGCGAGCGTCTCGGAACCAACCAGACCAACAACTGCCACAATGTGAGGAAAGGCATGCTTGCAAACAATGTGGAAGAAGCCACATAGGCCAGTACAGAGCTGGAATTGATAGCTGCTATGGTTGTGGCTAGACTGGGCGTTGTATAACAAACGGCCCGAACAAGAGAACCACAAATCCTAGTCGACCATCGGGGTTGAACAAGAAGAGTAAGGGTGGCGCAAAGCAGACCCAAGGCTATGAGTGACTTCGATGTCATTCTAGGAATGGAGCGGTTGGCAGAGCATCATGCCAACATTAATCGCCACAAAAGATAAACCATATTTCAACCTCTCTCGAGAAAGAGTACTCGATTTAGGGGGTCAACGTCAAAGAGCTTTCTCAGAGTTCTAAACTAATAAACTAGTCGATGTAGGACTCCTCTCCCAACAATCTTCAACCGATATTACCTCAGTTCCAACCGTAAATGAGTTTCTAGACATATTTCTCAATGAGTTACCACTAATGTGATACACCAACTGTAACCGTCCAAGCCCACCGCTAGCAAATATTGTCCTTTTTGGGTTTCCTTAAAGGTTTAAAAACTCGTCCACTAGGGAAAGGTTTCCAAATCTTTATAAGGAATGTTTTGTACCCCTCTCCACCCGATGTGGGATCTCACAATCCACCTCCTTGGGTGCCCAGCGTCCTCGCTGGCACACCGTCCAATATCTAGCTCTGATACCATTTGTAACAGCCCGAGCCTACCGCTAGTAGATATTATTCTATTTGGACTTCCTCTTCCGAGCTTCCCCTCAAGGTTTTGAAAAGCGTCCACTAGGGAAAGGTTTCCAGACTCTTAACAGAAATGTTTCGTACCCATCTCCAACCGAAGTGGGATCTCACACCAACGGAACAAAATGCTCCCAAAGATTCATCTCTAACAAAACAATGACTAGACGTACAATTCAACTGCTATCACGATACGATATATAACCCAAGCACCCATTTAACCACAAGATCCCTAGCTACTCATGTTTTAACTACTTACCTCGCTGCAACGAGGCGTTAAGTGAGTCGGGCTACACAGAACTCTACGACTCTCTATCTAGAAACCGTCCATACGACCTATAACTTAGTGCTACGATACCGGACCAGTCAAATTCCCCTTACAATTCTAGAAAAAAGCCTAATGCTCTGATAGTTTAAGTCCTTACGTTTTCAAATATACCCATAAACTGCCATAGATCTAATTTATCAGACATTAATTCCAAGAACTTCACAGGATTAAATTTACGATAAATAAAGTAATTATATTCCTTAATCACAAAAACATATGAGATTATCAATCAATAACATTAATCTTACTTATAATTACCTTATTTTTTCCGAAATTTCAGACATCAAACAAAAAACCCTCGAATATTTACCTGAAATTCCGACAAAGAATCCGGAAATGCTCCAAATGGCGTTCAGAAAACCCATCAGAAACCTCCCTTTCGCCGCCTAACCAGCCGTTTACTGCCGTGTCGGAGCCGGAATATTCGGTAACGGCCCGCTTCAGACGCCCTCTCGCCGGCGAGGAATTGTAAGCTTCTTACGAAGGGGATTGTTTTTCTTATTTGCTAATCCACCGAAACACGTGTAAAAAACAGAGAGATTGAGTTGAAGAAATGCCTACACGTGTAAAAAATAATATAATTTTTAAAAATTTAAAAAATTATTTATTAAACAATTTGGAGGATTATTCAACAACTGTCCAAATATTACACTTTTCTATTTATTATTTATTTAATTAATTATTAAAATTAGCCCATGGGTTGTTCTAATTTGAATACTGAAATAATTTTCTCAAAAAGCGCAAGATGACGTCAGATTGTGAGAAACGTGGCGAATTTTAAGGACTCCACGTTGGCGAGCGTTAGAAGACCATAACTATGGGTGGGGCCAGCTCGATAACTGTCAAATAACGGTAATAAGGAAGTTATTGCCTGTTAGCAAACGTGTCATTTTCCAATTTATTTATTTTTTGCTTATTTCTTTCTTAAAATATTTTTAAATAAAAAATTGTAAATTTAATTTTTAAAAATTTAAATGTAAATATTTATCCTCTAAGATTAATTAAAATTCTCGTATATAAATAATGTTTTTAATTTATAAAATTATAAACTATAAATTTTAACTGAGTATAAATTTTACGGTTTATTTTTTCTTAAATAAATTGAGATTCAATCATCTAAATTTGACAGTAAATTTTCTTTGATGGTGTCTCGATTACGTCATGTTGTGATTTTGACCTAGATAGGAGTGAACATCTTGGTTAGTGGAATTCAAACCATAACGACATGAATCCAACAAGTACGTGTAAACCTAAATCTAATGATAATATCTTTTTCTTGCTACGACATTTAGTGATTCTTTGATGAGTGTTACAGTTGTTATCGTCGATTAACTCGATGAAGCACAAAGTTGTTATTGACACGAGAATAAGAAGTGAGTTGCATATAAATCGACGTTGTAGAACAAAGTACAAACGTGATATCATTTTAGATAATAATAAAATAATCTCATTGTACTAGTTTATCGACGTGGTTGGTGTTGTTAGTTTCCATTACATTAATAAAAACAATGCAACAATGTTCGAGACTTGATAACTTCTACAACTACTGTAGCGCATCGTGCAATGTTTACCTATCGTAGGTGCAACGTTGCTCGTGGTCACCTACACCCACATCCTCCACTGTCTCAAGCCAAGGTTCAACGTGCAATGTCAAATCTCGCAACCCTACATCGACTATAAGTTGTCAAATTTGTCGATTTACGACCAACGAATGTTTGAGCTTCGTCAAATTTTGTGTATGACTCACATACCAAAAAACCCTGTTGTGAAACTCCACAAAACCGACCGAATAATGAGTCCCCATAGAACTACAAAAAAAAAAAAAAAAAAAAAAAAACTAACAAGAGACTTACTCACCGTTCACTTATCTCCCGTTCTTCATCATCTACACCATATGGGATAGTTGTACATGGCGTGTTCAAAAATGCCCTAGAAGTTTATTTTTATCACTTTAATGTAATGTTTCACTACATTCTTATAAGGGTTTTTTTTTTTCAATAAACTTTAAATATCATGAATTTTAATATATGTATTTTAAAGTTTAAATATATAATTAAAGGAGGATGAAAGTTTGGGGATATTTTTTTTTATAATTTTGGAAATACAGGTGGCAGTTTTGAAGGGGTTTTCCGACGTCGGCGGCGGAACAAGGCGGTGGGAGGTGGTATAATCTGGTGGAAGTCCCCATTACCGGCATGCAGACAAAATGTTTAAGCTCATTCTGTCACCATCATACAAGAAATTAAATAAATAAAAATTATATTTTTCATGAAAATAAAAAGAAAAAGAAAAAGAAAAAGAAAATTACTTTCCAAAGCAAGCACACTGTACTATAATAGGAAGATTAGTTCCCGTTTCCTGTTCTACGTTTTCTTCGTCCCCCTAGGGCTTTCCCATTAATTTCCCCCTTCTCCATTCCTTCAGGGGACATCTTTGTTATGTAATTCTCAATCTTGAACTCAGATTTCAAACGCTGGGAAAGGCTTCAATCCAATCACCGGCGTTTCTCCGATTTCTCCTTGACATTTCCATGGCCGCCATGTTCTAGGTGGTGAAATTTGGTTTTTGATTTCTTTACTTTCTATGCTCTGAAGGGTTTATGAGCAATTCGTGAATTATTGTTTCTGGGGGTGTGGATTCCACATTCTTAATTTGTATTGGGTTAAGGGGAATCTAGGGTTTTCGAATTGGGGGCTTCTGTCAGGAGGTAGCTGGTTTCAGCTAGTTCGCTGTTAATTTATTTTTTGAAATTTTAATTTGGTGCTAGTCAGATGCGTAATAAATTCGAATCAAGAACTGGGTGATCGGCGCTCGGTGGCGAGCGACTCGTCGATTTGAGGGTTTGGGTTTTTGTATGGAAACTCGGAGCAGAAAGCGGGCGGAGGCCTCCTCAGCAGCCCCTTCTTCTTCGTCTTCTGGTCCTACTACTCGTTCTACCAAGCGCGCTCGTCTCTCTGGTACTTCCTCATTGAATCTTGCTGCACCTACTCTTTCGATCTCAACGCGTTCTCGCTCTACTCGAACCCAAGAACCGTCTGCCACCAGTACTCCAATGGACTCCACCAATGAATCATCGGGGTCACGCCGTCGAGGGAAGAACTCTGATAAAGAAAATTCGGATAAGGGAAAGGAGAAAGAACACGAGGTTAGAATTGGGGATAGAGAAAAAAATGCGGAGCAAAGCTTTGGGCTTAATATTGAAGGCAGTGGCGGTGGAGAGGATGACGATAACGACAGTGAAGGAGGGATGGGAGTCTTGCAGCATAATTTATCCACGGCAAGTAGCGCCCTTCAAGGACTTTTGAGGAAACTCGGTGCTGGACTGGATGATTTACTTCCTTCTTCTGCAATTGCATCGGCTTCTTCCTCACAGCAGAGAGGACGGCTTAAGAAGATCTTGTCTGGGTTGAGAGCGGATGGAGAAGAAGGGAGGCAAGTTGAGGCATTGACACAACTTTGTGAGATGCTCTCAATCGGCACCGAGGAATCTCTAAGTACCTTCTCTGTAGATTCCTTTGTCCCTGTCCTTGTCGGGTTACTTAATCACGAAAGCAATCCAGATATAATGCTTCTAGCGGCCAGGGCACTAACCCATCTGTGTGATGTCCTGCCTTCATCATGTGCTGCTGTCGTTCATTATGGTGCTGTTTCCTGCTTCTGTGCGAGATTGCTAACTATAGAATACATGGACTTAGCTGAACAGGTTTGTTCTTCACATTCGTCTTAGTCCTTGTTAAACATGGGAGTACAAATTGAAATTGGTAGCAATTGCGATCGAACTTGTCTTGTACAGTTTGGTGATCATGAGGAAATGAGACTGGATGTTGGCTAGTAGATTATACAGTTTTGTCTCGTTTCGTCTTGTCTCTTTTTAATAACTGATATGTATTCTTTGCTTGTATGATGGTTTCATGCACCTTGTATGTTATGCATCAAAATTCCATAAGTTCATGTTTTCTCTAGTCTGAGATGATGGTACTAATAGTAGTAAGTTTCTATCAACAGTCCCTGCAAGCTTTGAAGAAGATATCCCAGGAACACCCTACTGCCTGCCTGCGTGCTGGTGCTCTTATGGCTGTGCTTTCATATTTAGATTTCTTCTCCACAGGAGTTCAGGTAACTGATGGTAGTTGACCCTACTGCTTCGCGGATTTTGGATACTGTCAAAGATTGGACTTGATTTTCATCGGAGTTATTGTAATTACTTGTTAACTATTATAATTTTGTTGAAATTGTATCATAGCGAGTCGCATTGTCAACTGCTGCTAATATGTGCAAGAAGCTTCCTTCAGATGCAGCCGACTTTGTGATGGAAGCTGTTCCCCTGCTAACCAACCTTCTTCAGTATCATGATGCAAAGGTAAGTGGCTGCAGTCTCTGCTAACAAATCTGAGATTGGAGGTTTCTTTGGTAGATAGAATCGTTGCTTTTTATGGTGTATATTTAGTTATAGTGTAATGAAAGGGGTTTTCCCTAGAGGGTTTGGCTCATTTTTGCATCTCTTTGGGTGAGATCTCACATCGGTTGGGGAGGAGAATGGAACACCCTTAAAAGTGTGGAAACCTCTCCCTAACAGATGCGTTTTGAAAACCTTGAGGGGAAGCCCGAAAGGGAATGCCCAAAGAGGACAATATCTTCTAGCGGTGGGCTTGGGCTTTTAGAATGGTATCAGAGCCAAACATCGGGCGATGTACCAGCGAGGACGCTGTTCCCCGAAGTGGGGGTAGACACGAGACGGTTTGCTAGTAAGGACGCTGGGCCTCGAAATTTGGTGGGGTTCACATCAATTAGAGAAAGGAACGAGTGCCAGCGAGGACGTTGGGCCTTGAAGTGGGGTGGATTGTGAGATCCCACATCGATTGGGGAGGAGAACGAAACACCCTTTATAAGGGTGTGGAAACCTCTCCCTAGCAGATGCGTTTTAAAAACCTTGAGGGGAAGCCGGAAAGGGAAAGCCCAAAGAGGATAATATCTGCTAGCGATGGGCTTGGGCTGTTACACTTTGTGAGTTTCTGCCATCAAACCTATTTGTAATGTTCCTTTTTACTGTTTATTTTCTTCTATTTATGACAATTGACTTTCACTCCTTGAAGATTTTGGAGGTTATTTTTGGGTTCTAGGCCTATTTTTTCTGCGACATGGTTGTTTGTTCTTGTTTTTTAAGGAAAAACAGTCAGCAAATGTGAGATAGTCTTCTTGTTTCTTCATCCATCTGACTTTCTTGTTGGTAGGTGTTGGAGCATGCTTCTGTTTGTTTGACTCGTATTGCTGAGGCCTTTGCATCATCTCCAGATAAATTAGATGAACTATGTAATCATGGACTTGTTACGCAAGCTGCCTCACTTATTTCCACTAGTAGCACCGGAGGTGGACAGTCAAGTCTCAGCTCAGCTACTTATACTGTAAGTTCTATATCCCTTTCATATTCTGACGGTTATTTGATTGAGGATCTGATTGTATTTTCACAATTATGCAGGGATTAATCCGACTTCTTTCCACTTGTGCAAGTGGGTCTGCCTTAGGTGCAAAAACTTTGCTGCTTCTTGGGATCAGTGGGATTCTTAAAGATATACTGTCTGGTTCTGGTGTGTCTACCAATTCACCTGCATTAAATAGACCACAAGAGCAGGTAGGTTCTGCTAATTTTCAAGGTCATCATACTCGATAGTTGGTAATCATTTTCCTTGGGACAACAACTCTTGTCGTTCCTTTGGGTTTTTCGTCTCATTTGTACTCTAACCGTAGAAGTTTAATTCTCATTTGTGATGTGACTAGCACATCCCTTTACCTCATATTCTTCAAATCTTTTTATTTTTAAAATTTTTTCTCAATTCCAAGCCTCAGTTACTAATTTTTTTTCCTTGAAAATAGTTCAGTTTCTTGGGTAAGTCAATTTAAGTGAATACGAGTAGCCCATCCGTCTTCCTAGAAAGATATTATATTCCCATCCTGGATAAGGAATTTTCTTCAACCACTTTTTTTTTTTTGGATGAAATACCGAACCTTGTAAGAGGAGTCGAGGGCATGCATGCTAGCATGGAGACTCATTTATATTTTAAAAAAAGAAATTGTAATTACCACGTCAATATTATTTGTGCCAACTGGAGTGCTTTCTTGTCCTCTATTGTATCTCTTCTTTTTATTTGATAAAAGGTGTTCATTTTCAAAAAGAAACGAAGGAAAATGAGATATAATGGAAATGCATTTGAGATTTCCAAATCAATTCATGAAACTGAGTCTTATGGTCTTGGTAGTGGGAAGAACATTTTTGAAATATCAATAGAATTGAAAGGTGGAATGTAAAACTAAATTAAAATATGTATCTTCAAAGCATTATATGAATATATAAATTGTTAGATTCTTATTTTGTATTATTTGTTCACATGATTGTGTTTTTAAAGTTGGTACTGTTGAGGTGGCCATTATCATTTTTTTTTTCTTTTGAAGATACTTGATCTACAGCAATGGTTGTTGTTGTTAATGCTTTTAGGGATATGATTACTTCTTATTTTGTAATAACTGAATCAGAAGCGTGCTGGACATATTTTGAATCTAATGATAAATCATTGTTAGCAAGCATTGGGAAACTAATTTGGTTCAAGCAATAAGACTAGTGGTATGGTAAGGGTTGCCAGATAAGAGTCCAGGATCTTGGTAAATGTGGTTGAATGTAAATCTCTTTTTATTTCCTTGAAATAGTTTGGTGACTAAAAAAATGTAAATTGCCATCTTCTTCTGTTTTTCGTCAACAGTTATCTGTTGTACTCTAATACCTTATATTGGAGGTCATTATGTTTCTTATTTAGGAAATTGTCGAGAGTTTAACGTCTTTTCCTGTCCTCTAACAGTTTGATTACTATTCAATGTTCAGATTTTTGAGATAGTCAACTTGGCAAATGAGCTTCTACCCCCTCTGCCTCAAGGAACCATTACTTTTCCGCCCAACTTTAATTCGTTTGTGAAAGGACCTGTCGTCAAGAAGCCTTCTACTAGTGGTTCTGTGAAAGATGAAGATCCAACTGCTGGTGCCCCTGAGGTTTCAGCTCGTGAGAAACTCTTAAAGGATCAGCCCGAGCTCCTACATCAGTTTGGAATGGATCTCCTTCCTATTTTAATACAGGTCTGTATAGAATATTGTACTTTTTTTAGAGCCTTAGAGATCTTTTCTGGTTCAGTTAGTACTGAAATTGTGCTCTTTGGTCAAATAGATCTATGGGTCCAGTGTGAATGGTCCAGTACGTCATAAATGTCTCTCAGGAATTGGAAAATTGATGTATTTCAGCACTCCAGAGATGATACAATCGCTATTGAATGTGACTAATATAGCAAGGTAGTTAACTTCAGTCTGCATAAGATTTCTATGCTTGCTTTTGTTGTGGCACTGAATTTTTCATTTCTTGATTTAGTTTTCTAGCTGGTGTTTTGGCGTGGAAAGATCCACACATATTGATTCCTGCTCTCCAAATTGCTGAGATTCTTATGGAAAAGCTTCCTGAAACATTTTCCAAGATGTTTCTTCGAGAGGGTGTTGTTTATGCTGTTGACCAGCTTATCTTAGCCGATAACCAAAATTCTGCTTCCCAAGCTGCTTCCGTTGAGAAGAATAACAACTCTGCATCTGGAACTTCATCACGCACTCGACGTTATAGAAGGCGCAGTGGAAATATGAATCTGGATGGAAGTTCACTGGATGAAAACAAGAATCCTGTTTCTGGTAGTGGTGTTCCACAGGGTTCAGTGGAGGCTCCATCAGTTAATTCTAATCTCCGAACTGCTGTGAGTGCCTATGCCAATGCTTTTAAAACCAAGTACTTCCCTTTAGATCCGGGAGATGTTGAAGTTGGAGTTACGGATGATCTCTTACGTCTGAAAAATCTGTGTGTCAAGTTGAGTACTGGTATTGATGATCAGAAGACTAAATCAAAAGGGAAGTCAAAAGCTTCAGGGTCTCGCCAAGATGATATTATTACTAATAAGGAAGAGTGTTTAACTGGTGTAATATCTGAAATGCTAATTGAATTGGGAAAAGATGATGGTGTTTCCACATTTGAATTTATTGGTAGTGGCGTTGTTGGAGTTCTGCTTAACTACTTTTCCTGTGGATACTTCTCTAAAGGAAGAATTTCGGAAGCTGAGTTGCCCAAGCTTCGGCGACAAGTACTTAAAAGATTTAAATCATTTATTTCTGTTGCCCTTCCTACAAGCATTAATGTGGGAACAGTAGCTCCTATGACAGTCTTAGTTCAAAAGCTACAGAGTGCTTTGTCCTCTTTGGAGCGTTTTCCCGTTGTCTTGAGCCATTCTTCTAGATCATCCAATGGTAGTGCACGTCTTTCCTCTGGGCTAAGTGTATTATCTCAGCCATTTAAGTTACGACTGTGTCGAGCCCAAGGAGAAAAATCACTTCGTGATTATTCATCAAATATTGTTCTGATTGATCCATTGGCAAGTTTAGCAGCTGTAGAAGAATTTCTGTGGCCTAGAGTTCAGAGAAGTGAATCTGGTCAAAAACCTTCAGCATCATCTGCTGCAAACTCGGATTCAGGAACAACCCCGACAGGAACTGTTGCTTCAACTCCTAGTTCAACCACTCGCCGTTACCCTACTAGGCACAGATGGTCGATGACTATTGGAGAAAGAGCAGGGAAGGAATCTTCACAGGAGAAAAACACTTCAAAGGGGAAGGGGAAAGCTATTCTAAAGCCTGCTTGGGAGGAGAAGAGAGGCCTACAAACTAGAAATTCTACCCGTAGAAGATCAGCTGTGAACAAGGATGCCCAAATGAAGCCTGCAAATGGAGAGACCACTTCTGAGGTATTTTTTTTTCTCAACCGGGGGAATAATATAAATCAATAATCCAAAGATGACACAATACTATTGTAAGTCTAGGAGTAGATGACAAATTTAAATGGGGTTCTGAAACAGTCTTCTTTCTGTTGATTCGTTTTTTTATTAAAAAGTATACTATTTTGGAATTACAGCAAAGATTTAGTTTACGATTACATTCTATTGCTGCAAACACCTTCATACGTTATGATTTGCATAAGAAGAAGTGATATGCTTTAGATCATGGGTATGTAGATGCATTACCACTACTCTAGCTTTAGCGTGTAGGAGTATCCCCTTTTCGTTTCCTCCTTCACACTTAAAGTGAAAAAAAAAAAGGACCATTTACAAAGATTTAGTACATGTCAATTTGATAATCTGATTTTGATGGTATGTTTCTTATACTTCGTAGGATGAAGAATTGGACCTGTCCTCCATCCAGATTGATGATTCTTTAGTGATTGAGGATGATGATATTTCTGATGATGAAGATGATGACCAAGATGATGTATACAATTTTATTCTTTTTCTTTTTTACCACAACTTGATGCGTTTATACAAGTCTTCTTTTCATTGACATTGCAATGAAATCACTTTATATGTTCAACTTTTTTTTTAAAGTTTCTTTCATATAATCTTATTACTTTTCACAGAGAGGTGAGATCTGCATGTTAATCTACTTGACTGATTTTTCTTCATGCTTCTTGGTTCTTTCAATTCAGGTGCTGCAGGATGACTCTCTTCCTGTTTGTATGCCTGAAAAGGTGCATGATGTCAAATTGGGTGACGCAGTTGAAGATGGTGATGCTGGTCCAGCTACAAGTGATAGCCAGATTCATTCAGCTTTTGGCTCTGTCAGTAGAGCGGCTGCAGTCAGGGGTTCAAGGGGAGGTATGTCATTTGCTGCTGCTGCTATGGCTGGGCTTGGATCAGCTAATGGCAGGGCTTTCCATGGAAGTCGGGATCAACAGGGACGTCCTCTCTTTGGTGGCTCCAATGATGACCCAAAATTAGTCTTTTCTTCTGGTGAGAAGCAGCTTGATAGACATTTGACAATATACCAAGCTGTTCAACGGCAGCTTGTATTGAACGAGGATGATGATGAGAGGTTTGCTGGTACTGGCAGTGACTTCTTATCTAATGATGGGAGCGGTTTATGGGGTGATATATATACCATCACATATCAGAGGTCAGATAATCAATGCGAGAGGGCTTTAGCTGGGGAATCAAGCTCCTCTAAATCTAAATCTACCAAATGTGTATCAACTTCCAGTTCAAATTCAGAGTCTCAGTTCCATCAAATGTCACTTCTAGACAGTATTTTACAAGGAAAACTTCCATGTGATTTGGACAAATCTAATCCTACATATGATATATTATCTTTACTGCATGTACTGGAGGGATTGAATCAGCTTGCTCCACGCTTAAGGGCACAAATAGTCTCTGATCATTTTGCAGAGGGAAAGATCTCTACACTTAATGAGTTGGGTGGAATTGGTGGAAAGGTTCCTCATGAGGAATTCATCAATAGTAAGCTTACTCCCAAATTGGCTCGACAAATTCAGGATGCTCTTGCATTATGCAGTGGGAGCCTCCCTTCGTGGTGTTACCAATTGACTAAGGCATGTCCATTCTTGTTTCCTTTTGAGACCCGGCGACAGTATTTCTTTTCAACTGCATTTGGGCTGTCACGTGCATTATATCGTCTACATCAGCAACAAGGAGCTGATGGTCAAGGAACAGTAAATGAGCGAGAGGTAAGGGTTGGAAGATTGCAGCGCCAAAAAGTTCGTGTCTCACGTAATCGAATATTGGATTCTGCTGCAAAAGTTATGGAGATGTATTCTAGCCAAAAGGCCGTCCTTGAAGTAGAATATTTTGGCGAAGTGGGAACTGGATTAGGTCCTACCCTTGAATTCTACACACTTTTAAGTCATGAGTTGCAGAGGGCTGGACTTGGGATGTGGAGGTCTAATTCTTTACAAGAGTCGATCGAAAGTAGTGAAGATGAGCAGCTTGGAAAGGCTAAAGATGCCAATACTGATATCATCCAATCTCCTCTTGGGTTATTCCCACGACCTTGGCCACCAAATGCCAATTCTTCCGAGGGCAGCCAATTTTCGAAGGTTATTGAATATTTCCGGCTTGTTGGTCGTGCGATGGCCAAAGGTCTGCAAGATGGAAGACTATTGGATCTACCACTCTCAACAGCATTTTATAAGCTTGTTCTTGGTCAAGTAAGTCAGTTGCATGATATGCCTTCTTTTTTCATTCTTAAATTTTGCTTATTTATTAATTTTAAGCGAATTTTAATTTTCAGGATCTTGATTTACATGATGTCCTCTCATTTGACCCTGAGCTAGGGAAGAATTTACAAGAATTGCAGGCTCTTGTTCGTCGGAAACATCTTTTAGAATCGACCAATGGTGATAATGAAAATACAATTTCCAACTTGTCCTTCCGCGGGGTTGCAGTAGAAGATCTCTCCTTGGATTTTACACTACCTGGTTATCCGGACTATGTTTTGAAGCCAGGAGATGAAACTGTATATTATAAAAACTTTAGTTATCCATCTCCCATTGTCATGGTTAAATAGACTTTTTAACATTAGATACATTTTCAGGTTAATATTCACAACTTGGAGGAATACATATCCCTTGTATTAGATGCCACTGTTAAGACTGGCATAATGCGACAAATGGAAGCATTTACTGCAGGATTCAATCAGGTAACTCTACCAATGATATTTTTTTCTTTAATGTGGTATTGTAAAGTTCCATTAAGATGGGCTATTAAACGACCTTTTAGACACTTACCGAGGTAGAAATATCTCTCTAGTCTTCAAACTACGATGTTGTGAAGCCTCGTATTGGTCTCAACAAACCTACTGAATTGGGGGATTCCACAGTAAATAGATGATGAATTGCATGCTTTGTGCACTTGTGGACTATAGTATGACATTATAACTTTCTTGGCTTCAATTTTTATTGCTTTTCCTACCTTACACTGATTAATCAATCGTGTCTCCCCTTATGATTTATTTGTCTATGTTCATATACTAATTCTAATTTTTAGCTTTCTGAATATAGGCTTCGAGCGCTCTTTTGTTGCCTATGGTACTGTATTCACTGGGAAAAATATTGTCGTTATTTGTCATTTGTAATTTGTGACATTGGTCTCGATATGTTTTATTATTGGTCTTGATATATTTTATTATTGGCTTTTTATTATGTTTGTGACAAAGCAACTTGGGTGCGGGATTCAAACCAGTGATGGACTATTACCCAATGTTTTTAATCATTGATCAACGGGAATTGGGAGTTCTGAACTTGCATATTAATATATAAACTACAGCTTCTGCATATTTTTTCTTTTCCCCCATCTTTAAATGTGCATGTGTTGTCTTCGTCCTTTCCCTATTTTTGATTCTTGATGTTTGAAATACAGGTTTTTGACATATCGGCATTACGCATATTTATTCCCCACGAGTTGGACCATTTGCTATGTGGTCGTAGAGAATTGTGGAAGGTAAACTGCGAAATTTTCATGTTAGACCGACCTACTACTAAAAAGCTGGTTTTGGAGTTCTTATGTTATTTTGTTGTAATTTGCTTGTCAAAACAATAGTAATATTACGTCGTGTTTTTTAGGCTGACACTCTTGCCGATCATATTAAATTCGATCATGGATACACCGCCAAGAGTCCTGCAATAGTCAATGTGAGTTCTTTTTTCCATAACTTCAGAATAGCATGATTTATTGATGCGTGGTGCTCATATATTCTGTTATGGAATACGTGATCCTCGTATGTTCTCTTATGGCGTTCGTAGTTTCTCGAGATTATGGGCGAATTCACACCAGAGCAGCAGCGAGCTTTCTGCCAGTTCGTAACAGGTGCACCTAGGCTTCCACCAGGAGGCCTTGCAGTGTTGAACCCAAAATTGACTATTGTGAGAAAGGTTTGTATGAAGGAATAGTTTATACTTGATATTATATTCACAGAAACGTCTTTTAAGTTTCTAAACACTGTTGGCCTGGTTGTGGCTTGTGTGTGTTTTAGAAGCTCGTAATGATGAATTTGCTTTATTTGTTCAACATTGAATCAATGAGTCTTAGCTTTTATTCACTTTTATCCTTGCAGCACTCGTCAACAGCGACTAATGCAGCCACCGGCGGGGTAGGGGCTTCCGAATCAGCAGATGACGATTTGCCTAGTGTTATGACGTGCGCCAATTACCTTAAGCTTCCTCCATACTCAACCAAGGTACTACTTATTCAAACTTTGATTGATGATGAGAACGTTTTAAAGTGTAGTTTACTCCAACATGGTATGTGAATGAATGATCGGTATTGTTGTATGCAAACAGGAAATAATGTACAAGAAACTAATCTACGCGATCAACGAGGGGCAGGGATCTTTCGATTTGTCATGAGTTCTTGGGACTAACCACAACTTGTGTATACTATTAACATGGAATACTCGGGCCAACGGATCGTGTTTGTCTGCAATAGTTTTGGCAGCGGGTGTCAAGAGAGAGCAGTTCTTCTTTTCCTTTGCTTTTGGAGTTGTACATTCATATTTTGACCATTGTGTTGTTTATTGTGCTCTCTTTCATAGGGGGAGGAGCAATTGGCCAGATTTTCAGGAAAACAAGGTAGAGGGAGTTTTTGAACTACTTTTTGTGTCAGTTCCAAGGTTTAGGATATTATGTAAATAAGTAGGAACTGTTGGATTCCCTCTTCACCTGGGTGGTGGTGGTGGTGGTGGTGGTGGTGGTGTTTGGTTATATTGGCTGTAAACATGCATCTCATAAAATATGATTGGAAGGGGAAATAATCAAAATTCAATATTCATTGCATTCTTTTTGCTTCTCACTTCAAAGCAGTAGGCTACAACATACTCACATTTGTTGTATCACATGGCCTGACCCTTATCTTTCCAAGCATGCTTGTTTTATGCACCTCTGTTTTTTCCTTCCTTTCTATTGTCTTTCTAAGGCTCGCCCAAGGAGGAGGGTTGGTAGTTCAAAAATCAAACTCATAATTAATGTATTTTGTTCTTCCCTTCTAGTTGACGTGCGATCTTATCTTATATTCTGTCCTCACATACTCTACTTAATGATCGACTCTGAGACCATTTGTAATAGCTCCAGTTCCACCCTCTTTAGGGGCCCTCACTACCAGACAAACTAGTGACTGGTTCTAATATCATTTGTACTCGGTGAATGTCTATGATACCATTTGTAATAAATATCTCAAGTTCCATCCTCGGCCTCTCATTGCTACACCACCCAGTGACTAGCTTTAATATCATTTGTAATTGCCAAATTTCACCCTTCTTAGGGTTCTCATGGCCATACTACTCAGTGGCTGGCTTTGATACCCCACACCATCCAGTGACTGGTTCTGATACCATTTGTAATAGTCAAGTTTCATCCTCCTTAGAGCCCTTTGCCACACTACCCAATGACTGGCTCTGATACCATTTGTAATATCTCAAGTTCCACCCTCCTGAGCCTTCAAGGTCACACCATCCAATGACTGGCTCTGATATCATTTGTAATAGCTAAGTTCCATCCTCCTTATTGCTACATCACCCAGTGACTAACTCTAATACATTTGTAATATCTCAAGTTCACTGGTAGAACAAAAATTCATTTTTTTCTTTATTTTTTATTAAATTTTTATTTGGTAACCTAAATATGTTTTCACAAAAAAAAAAAAAAAAAAAAAAAAAAAAAAAAAAAAAAATAATAGCATACGGATTTCAAATATTTTTTTAAATTGGAAGAATATTACTTCATTTAAAAGAATAATAATAATAATCAATGAAATGAAATGAAGCTAAAATGTTGGTTTAAGCCTTTCTTCTCCTTATTATATTTAAAGAGACGAGACGTTGCGGACCTATATTCGCCGTTCCCTCCAAAACTTTAATTTCCCGTCCATGCCATTCCGAACGATTCTGCATTCCAATTTCCAACAGACGAGCAAGAGCCGCAAGCTATGGCCAACGAAGATGGCGATCTCGATCTTCTCCTTTACTCTTCAAGATAAAGTTGTTGAAACTACTCCTGGAACCTCCGCTTCCTTCCTCAGGTACGATGGTGACTTTATCGACTATGCGGATTTGTCGCACTTCAGTTTTCATATTGTCATTACCAACTTAAAGAAGTGGAAAAACTAACCGGTCAAAGGTCTTTAATGATGTTACAGACGAGAAGTTCTCTGGTCTGCGAGAGGTACAGTGTGGTGATTTGCATTGTAAAATTTGATGTACTCTGATTTTTCATGCTATTTCGTTACTGTGTTCCTGATTTCTTACTGGAAATATTTTAGAGGAGCGACCTCAAATCATATTTGGAATTATAGTCCAGATCAGTTTCTGTATAATATACAAGTTTCAGGAAACTTATAACATGATTGTTAGGAAAGATATGCAGTTACTTATGGTAGAAGTATACCAGAAAGATTTTTCCTTTTTAGCATTATGGATAACCTTACCGAGGATAGAACTAGTGGAGATAACATCTAGAAATCTGTCTAGCATGGACTGATAGAGTAATTTTCTAGACGTTTTTTTTCCTTTTTTAACTGGCAGAACCTGTAGAGCTTCGCCATCGTTTTTCTAGCATTCGCTTTGTTAGTTTGTCTACCATATAATTTCACTTCACATCCGTTATACTTGTAGGCGTTAATTGCTTTGCATCTAGGAGAATGATACACATGCTCTATTTTAGCTAAGCTATTGCATTTTTCCTCATGTGAGATAGAGGAATGCACTGTGATTTCTATTAGGAAGATTGATGCGATATAATTCTGGTTAATCTTAACTTGAACACCATCAACCTTGAAGAGCTCAACTGGTTAATATAACAATGTGAACATGTTATACATTTTTTCAAAGCAAATTAGTTGACTGATTTTTACAAAGCGTTAACTTTATCACTAAATACTTTGCATTTTTGCAACATTATCAAGATGCATTTTGCTTTTTCATCACTCTTCAATGGTGGCATGAGCCTTTTATAAAACTAAACTCATAAAACTCTGTACAAGTGAAAGATGAAATATCCATCGATACGTCAGGTATCTTTTATAAATATATACACATCAACAACTCCAATATAGATATAAATACCAGTAACAAGATTTATGACCTAGTTTGGAAGGACAAACAACTTAATTATTGATTTAAATAGTTTTTATGGCTACATTATAAACAATACCTTATAATGTAATAAATAGGTTTGTCATGAGAAATTTGAACTTACCTTATATTATAGCTCCTCTTGCGTACGAATTCAGTTGCAAAAAGAGTTACATGTGTGGACATGAGCCGTGGGCCAAAGAAATTTCATGACAATGTTGGGGTTTTTGACTGAGCTTTTCTACTATTAATTGTATAATTTAACTAAGGTGTCAACAACTACATACATTCAACAAGCCCATCGGGTATGGTCTTTTCCGTTTCTTGATAAATGGGACAATCAATTCATTGTTGGATAAATCCTTTGGCTGGAATACTCATCATTATATTTTAAGAAAAGTTATCAGCCAAATCTTATAATCAAGGAGCTATTCCTGTACAGCATAAAGATATTAATTTAATAGTACAAACCTTATAATGCATATGTTGAATGTGGTTTACTTCCTAGATTTTCTTTTGACATGACCATCGTTATTTTTGTGATAAAATTTATTAAACCCAATATCATAGATACTAGTAATATAAACTGCTTTCTGCTGGATAAATAAGACTATGGACTCATTGCAAAATACCTGGTCCAACTTGCCTAAGTCGATGTGGACTGCCTATTTCTTCAGTTTCATTATTCATCGACTGGTGTTAAAATATGATTCGCAAGGTGGTGTATTATTAGGGACTGGCAGATTCTTTTGGTGTAGTTTTTTTGGGGGATGCTCTCTACCCTGGCCCTTAGGTTGTTCCTGTTTCTTTTGTCCTAAGGTTGTCCCTGTTTCTTTTGTCCTAAGGTTGTCCCTGTTTCTTTAGTGGAATATACTCCCTTGATGTTCTCATAAAAATATTCTAACTCCATAAAGTGAATATTCTTCTAATAGTTCATTTTGAAAGTTCTCCTTTTTTTCACTATATATGGAGCCAATCATCTTATGTAGGCATTCTTGTTTACAAATCCAAACACGCAAGCATAGTTTTGTTAGTTAAAATTTTTTTTATTGTATTTTTCTTCCCTGAATTAATATATATTATTTTTCTCCAATGTAGCTGGTTTTCATATATTTTGTTTTTCCAATTCATATTTTGGAAGTATTCTGATGAGTATCGTATTACTACAGGCGAATTGAAACTTGGTCATTATTGTGAATAGGGGGAAAGAATCATGTGCTTCAAGTTTATTTTATTTTAGAAACTTAGTCATTATTGTGAATTTTAATTGGTGGTCAATTCGAATTTCCTTTTTATTATTTGTAATGTAGTATTCTAAAAAAGAAGTGTACTGCATTTTCATCTTTCTTGTGATCCAATTGAAACAAGCCATTTATGAATGAAACGAAAATGAGTGTGGTCATTCATCTGTAGACTATCTTCTCGTGGGTTCACTTGGTATTAAGTCACAAGCCATTTTACTCCATTTTAGTGTGAGTTTTTCATATTCAAAATATTTTTCTTCTGCAAACGGACAAACTAAGACGGATTCTTGTCTGCATAAGGAGTATCAGTTATTTTTGTTGTGTTCTTGCTTTCGACTGACTTACTCTGTCCCTGTGAACAGCAATACTGATAAAGTGACCACCAATGCACACTCGCAGGGGAAAAGATTCCTTGCTGAGAAGGTTAGAGATCACAATCTCTACGTGCATGCTCTCAAAAATTCATGAAACTTATCTCGACATTTTTTCCAATTACAGGGAAATTGAGTAATAAAAGAGTAAATAATGAATCAGCCAAACAAAGTCAGGGGAGTATCAGTTCAGGGAAGACGTCAATTTTGTAAGTTTCTATCCAGCACTTTGTTGTTTTCTGTTGCCATCTTTCTACGCCATTACAGATCTGTAAGTTATCTTTCAGGAAATCATCTACCATGAAACTGGATCCGGAAGGTGAAAATCAACAACCAGATCCCAGAAGAAAAAACTGACCAGGAATAATGACCAAGCTGGGTTATGTTAGTTCAGATGATGATATCGACATTATACCCACCCGATAACTCAACGTTTGAGCTTTGATTCTTACAAGTGCAAATTTCCATCAATTATTGATGCTTATGCCTACAACCCTATGATACAAGATGATGGAATTGGTTTAAAAGAAGAATACAAGCAAGGCTCTAGAAGTATGGAGACTAATTAATACTCATGGCTCACTGTGATTTCAGAAATCAAAGCAAGAGAAGCGAGAACAGACGTGGAATTGATTCCTGGACTACTGGAGCAACAATAGAAGTTCTACTTATTTTGAAATGGAAGAAACTCTATAGCTTCCTTTTGTTTCCATTAATTAATAAGCTTATGGTTTTACAGAGCTTCTTGCAGACGGCTGGGCACAAAGCCAATTGTCAAATGAAACGAGAGGGCAGTGAGATATGGGGGAGAAATGGTCATCCATGCACATGGGGTTAGGTGATGTGCTACCCATCTCTTTTTAATATTCGTTCCTCCCATGTTTTACAATGTTAAATAGCCTGGCCTGGTTAGGAAATCCAACACGACAGTTCTTGAAACTGTTTTGTAGATTTTCTCAAAAGGATCTGAAATCTCCCTTGAAAATATATCCTAACTCTTTGGGTGGAATTACTATTCACAGGCCTATCTGGTTCACTCGAAAATGATTTTGTAACGGTGCTAGTAGATATTGTCTTTTTTGTGATTTTTCTTTCGAGTTTCTCCTCAAAATTTTTAAAACGCGTCTGTTAGGAAGATGTTTCCACACCTTATAAAGAATGTTTCGTTCTCCTCTCCAACTGAAATCTAACAGATTTAAAACAAACTCTCAAACCGTTCGTGTGTCAATTGATTGAATTGATTTTCTTAGAAAAGTTTAGAGTTTAATTGATATATTTCCTAGAATGAGATTTTAAGCATGGTAGTTTAGTGCAAAGGTAGAGAGGAATCTTGAAATTTGGTGATTAGGTTTCTAGCTCTGGTAGTGTCAGTTGTTGGCACATTATTTGGTTTGGACAATGTTAGGTTACGATTGTTAGCCAAGAAACCGTTGGTGTCAACAAATTGACTTGACTTGGAGGATTTTTCTTTTTTATATTCCATGAGATAACAAACTTGAGAAATGTGTGAGAGAGAGGAGAGCAGGAATGATAAAGAGTAAAGCTACAACCACCGTTAACCACTAAAGAGACAACCACCACCATTTTGTTTAAGGATTTGGTGGGTACTATGACACCTCTTAGAATGCGATGGGTGATATGAGTCTAGTTCACCAAACTTAAACTGCTGTTTCATTCATGGGTTAGGCTTTGGATTATAATTTTGAACTTATATAATATTTATATTCTATGTGGCTTTGTTTATGTTAGATGATGAATGGGTGAGTTTTTTTTTTTTTTTTTTTTTTCAGAGCTTTCTAGAACCTCCTTATTTCTTGATTATTCAAGTCCAAACTTTTCAATCGTACTTCGAGTGGGTGATTGGACAAAGATAAAAGTAAAGTGACATAATCGAGTTAAAAAGATCTAATATGTTGCTTCAAGAAGAGGGAGTGTTTATTCAACCATCCATTTCCCTTCATTATTTAAAACATGGGAGTAAAGAATTTGATGTGATTAAATGGTATATTAACTTATTTCATGGGTCTGGTATGGTTTTGAAAAAAATGGTTTTCTTACATGGATCAATGTTTTAGGGTTAAAAGTCACCTTCTTATGGTAATTGGTGAATCTAGCTAATTGAGTCAACTCCGAAAATGGTTGAGATTTGAAATTTCAAAACGAGGAACAGTAGGTTGAAGGCCATTTGGTGACCCACAGTTAGCTTATGGGTCATGATCGGTTGAACCCATGGGTTGACTAAGGCTCAATTGCATCAACTTATCATGACCCATATAGTCAATCTATACGAGTAGGAGATAATCAAAGATAATAAGTCTAAATTGAACTTGGGTTAGTCTTGTTTATTATGCTCGAGAAGGGGTAAGTTTTGAGATTGAAGTAGATTAACGCTTCCATTTGTCTTGCCGAACATTTATAAAAAATTTCACTTCAAATACAAAATCCACTCTACTTTAAAAACTCATTAAAAACTTTCATATCTTTGTTTGGTAAACAATGGATTGCACATTGTCTTCTTTACATAGCTTTTCTATTGATCATCCCATTGTTGGTTTAAATTAAATCAAAGTAGACCATACTTTACATGTATTGCGTAGATGCCTTTTTTTTTCTTTTTTTTTTTTTCAATTCTAAAATAATTTCACAAATTGAAAGCAAAAGCTCCACATTTACATACAAAAACAAAATGTTTGGTTGCGGCCCGTGTTTTCCTTCAAAAAGAAGAAAATAACAACCAAAGAGAGAGTACCTTTCTTTAAAGATGAGATTGAGAATTGTGAATAAAAAAAAAAGTTACCCAAAAGTGGGTGTGAGGCAGAGAGAGAGAGAGAGAGAGAGAGCGGTGAAGAAGAGACGAGTGAGAGCGACAAGTTTGACATCAACATCGATTGATCGGTAAAAAATTTCCCAATTCCCTTCCAAACCCAATACGGTAGAGATGAAAGGGTGCTTTCAATTTCATTTTTGAGGCCGTGATTTCTAGTCTGCCATAGCTGGCCAAGAGCTGGCCTCCCCCTCTTTATAGACCCAGTTGCCTTGTCTTTGTGACTCTCCTTCTCTCTTCCACGCCCTCATACAATTTCCCCTTTCTGTGTGGCCCCTTCTAATTCTCCCTGGATTTGTGGGTCAACTCCATTGTTATCTCTTTTTCTCTGGGTGTTGCTGATTCTCAGCTCCCAAGGAGGAAATGAGTGTTTCCAGGTTTATTAAGTGTGTTACCGTTGGCGATGGTGCTGTTGGGAAGACTTGTATGCTTATCTCCTACACCAGCAACACTTTCCCCACCGTGAGCTACTTCATCTTTAATTTAACCCTTCTCTTCTTGTTCTTGTTCTTGTTTGGTTTCTGAGAAGTTTGTGACTAATGGACTCCATTTCTGCACTTTTTCTGCTGAGAATGCATGTTTCTTTTCTGGGTTTTTGTGCTTTTTGCTTTTTGTTTCAGTGAACCCTTTTCAAGTCTCCTCCATGTTGGAATTCTTGGTTTTTTTTAAGTGAATTTTCATTTGATGAACAAATCTATTGTAATTCTGTTGTTGTTTTTCGTGTCTTAAGCAAAGAAACTTCCCATCTACATGTTTGGTGGAACATGAATCTCTTGGAGTTTTAAGGGTTTTTCAAGCAATTTCAGGCTCTTTTCAGTTCATTAGTTCTTGCAGGAAGATTCCCACATGAGGAGACTTCTAAATTCATCAAAAAAATGGAATGAAATGTGGTTTTGTTTTCGTTTGTTTATCAATTTCAGGCTCTTTATGACCAATTGTTTGCCTCTTTGAGTGAGGCCATCCAAACATTTTAGTGTTCTTAGTGTACTTTTCAGCTGTGAGCATAGCCTCCATGAAACTCTATTCTAGCATGGTATCAGATCTCCATCTGTGCGTGCGTGATTCGGGGAAAACTTTCGCTATCTAGAAATCTTAATGATTTATCTGTCTTCCATTTCATAAGTTGTTCAATATGGTGTCTTGATTGGTAGACTGTAACAAAGATAGATTCTTAAGTTCTGTGAAATCGTTATCTATCTACGATGACGGTGTATAATCTGAAACAGGATTACGTGCCGACCGTTTTCGACAATTTTAGTGCAAATGTAGTTGTGGATGGCAGTACTGTCAACCTGGGCTTGTGGGATACTGCTGGTATGTTCAAAACAAGTCTTTACATAACATGTTTTCTTGCTGAAAGTCTGATGTGTATGAGTCATGAACCAGGCCAGGAAGATTACAATAGGTTGAGACCGTTGAGCTACCGTGGAGCCGATGTATTTCTCTTAGCGTTCTCGCTCATAAGCAAGGCTAGCTATGAAAATGTGGCCAAGAAAGTAAGGCTCTGCGTTGCGTTATCTTCGTCTCCGTCTTTTCGTTTAAACGTCTCTTAGCTAATACTCTTCTTTCCAATGACAGTGGATTCCTGAACTGAGGCACTATGCTCCTGGTGTACCAGTTATTCTTGTCGGGACTAAGCTTGGTTATATTCTTCACTATCTTTCTAATTTTCTCCTTTAGTGTTCGATTTGAAACAATTTTCTCGTTCTGTTCGTTCGTTTGCTGATGATTGTTTCTAAATACAACTTACCATGATGAACTACATGAAACAAAGATCTCGTGTTATAGTCGATACTATTTCTTTTACTCGAGCAACTCGTATTGTAACAAAAATGTGATGATTGTTCTGTATTTGGCTTCTTGGGTATTGATAAACTAGCTTGTCCCATAAAAGACAAAAGAACTGGATGTGAGATCATGAGATCCCACAACGGACAATATCTGCTAACGGTGGGCTTGGATTGTTACAAATGGTATCAGAGCCAGACATTGAGTGGTGTGCCAGCGAGGACGTTGGGCCTCCATAGGGGGTGGATTATGAGACCCCACATCGGTTGGAGAGGAGAATGAAACATTCCTTATAAGGGCGTGGAAACCTCTCCCTAGCAGATGATTTTAGAATCGTGAGGCTGACGGTGATAACGAGCCAAAGTGCATAATATCTGCTAGCGGTGGGCTTGAGCTATTACAAATGGTATCAGAGTTAGGTACCTAGCAGTGTGGCAGCGAGGACGCTGGGCCCCCAATGAGGGTGGATTGTGAGATTCCACAACGGTTGGAGAGGAGAACGAAACATTCTTTATAAGGGTGTGGAAACCTCTCCCTAGTAGACGCGTTTTAAAAACTGTGAGGTTGACGGCGATACGTAACGGGCCAAAACGAACAATAATATTTTCTAGCGGTGGGCTTAGACTTAGGCTTTTACATTCCTCTCCTTGAAAACTAGTGCTTTTGATAAATATTATATTATCGTGTGCTCTCGATGCGGGATTATCAATAATCATGAGTATCAACTTGCTTCCTGTAGACCTTCGAGAAGATAAACAGTACCTGATCGAACACCCGGGGGTAGTCCCCATTACCACGTCCCAGGTATCCTTCTACTTCGCCCTGTATTTACGAATTCGATATTGTCGTAGTTTTGTTCATCATCAACGGTTCGATTTGAACGCTTCTTGCAGGGGGAGGAACTCAGAAAACTAATCGGTGCCCCAGTTTACATCGAATGCAGTTCGAAAACACAGCAAGTATGAAAAAAAACCACCTTCTTCTTGCTATACTTCCCTCCAGTTCCTCACTTTTTAACAAGTCTTTGATCCAAATGCAGAATGTGAAAGCCGTGTTCGATGCAGCGATCAAAGTGGTTCTCCAGCCTCCAAAGCGGAAGAAGCGAAAGAAGCGAAAGGCACAGAAGTCGTGTTCTATATTATGATGCAAAATTAGTCGTTTGTATCACAACCGGTTAGAACTCGAAGACGTATTAGTAAGCTACTACTCATCATTTAGCCCCTAACTATCACTATATATATGAGTTATATTTTCAAATCGTCCTTGACGCAACCCCGCGATCGATCGAGCAGCAAATCTCATCGTCTGTGCTATGATTTGTAAAAAGTGTTATGAATTCATCTGTTTGTAATATGCGTGCTGATAGTATATGTTCAAGTTTAGATATCGTCTATGAAACTGATTCTCGAGTTAGTATCGTGTAGCTCGACGCTGTATGTCGTCCTGCTTTGATCTATTGTAATGTTCTTGGACGCTTTTCGTCTACCAGCTGAGCTGGTTAGAAAGCTTTCCATTGATTGACATTTTGAAACTTTGGTTTTTCTGGCTTTGGATTAATGTTGACTGAACAATATATTATAGGCTTGTAATATGAACTGATTTTCGAGCACTTCGTATATATGTCGTATGATATTATCCTGTTTACGAATTGGTCCCTATAGTTTCGATAAAGTTAAAATTTAGCCTCGGGTCTAACATGTTAGAATGAGTCCCTTAAGAGACTATTTATAAAGTTTTATTAAACTATAAGTACGAAATTTGAACTTTCTCTAAACTATAGGGACTAAAATGTAATTTAACTTAGAACCCGTATTATGTCGTATGATATTTCTGTCATTTAGTATTAGAATGAGCACTTCGTATTTATGTCGTATGATATTTCCTTTTTTTTTTTTTTTTGAAAATACTAACTCAATTTCAAAAAACTCGTGATCAATCACATTTTAAATTCTGAAATTCTAACTTCCTCCTATGCCATAGGGACTAAATTGTAATTTAACCTAAAATTCGTCTATTACTTCCATCCTTTTGGAACCCTTTGGATATTATGTTTCTTTTAAATTTTGCTTTAGATTTGATGATAAAATCGATTTATTGGATTAGTTATGATAAAGTTAATTCTGGAGTGAGTCATCTTAGTATTTAAGAGTGATCATCATAGATTCCAAGTTCAATCTAAGAATTTAAGAGGGATCATCATAGATTCCAAGTTCAATCTAAGAGTTATTCGTTCTTCTAACCCACTCTTGGTTGGAATCATTCGTTAACTTACTTGTTTGTTTTTTTTTTTTTTTTTTTTTTTTTTTTTTTTTTTTTTTTTTTTTTTTTTTTTGAAGTTTGCAAGAATATCAGAAAGACATCTAGCTCAGCAAAATCAAGCATTTTTTGAGCTTATCATCTTCGTCACTAAATTTTTTTTTACTGTGGTCTAATTTTTTTAGTCGATTTAGATATCATTGATCGAGTAAACCAAAAATTTAATTAACATTTTTTGGAATGACTAAATCGTCCCTCATCGGAACAGAAATTCAACGACCATAGTTGAAAAAATTAATTATTATTTGATTGGAGCTTCTATATTGTTACATAATTAGTATATGATATGATTTATTTTTCCTCACGTAATTAATGTTGAAATTATTTAGAAGAATTTGTGGGACATGGGATCTTATATTTTCATCACTCTTGTGGGACCCACAATTTAATAATTAAAGAGTGGGTACCATTTCATGCTTATATCTGCCTCCCTCTTTATTTATTTATTTATTTATTTATTTATTTATTATTATTATTATTTCTTGTCTAGAAAAAAAGATTTATTTTTAAATATGTAAGGTCACAAAATTGACCTAACACAAATTTGCTTTCCCCACAAAGATTTTCCAAACATAAAGCCTTCAATTTTGAAATATTTCCATTAAAAGAAATTTCTTAAATTAAAAATAATAAAACAATTCTAATATTTATTTATTTTTACAAAATTCATATGATCAAACATAAATTAGGGTATTCTATTCTTTTCTTTAAGGGCAACGGTGTAATTTCACGTTCTTATTTTTTAAACATAATATGAGACCGGAAACGTTTTAATTGTCGACTTATATTTTTTTTTATAGAAATATTTTGTTATTATTTGACGAAAAAAAATTAAATTTTTTCAGTCAATTATTTGTATAAAGTCATTCATTAAATTTCCTAGCTCAATCATGAGGCGTTGAGTAAAACTTAAACTTTTTAGCTAATTTAAAGTGTGTGAAATTATACCCTTTTGTTAAATATTCATCGTCAATCTAAATGTAAGCCGAAACGTCCATACATTCGTAGAATCATTCATTATCAATATTATTAATTTCAATAATATTTTTCAATGAAAAGGTCGTGTTTTTATAAATGAAAATAAATACGAGAACCTTTTGAAAATATGGTAATTACAAAATTTTCCGGTAACAGATATTCGAACATAAGTGTTAGGTTCCAGTAAAGACAACACGTCCTCCCGTGATGTGGTCACCCAATAATGATTAAGATTTATTTCGTTTTTAGTTGTACTTAACAGTTTTGACCCTCTTTTTTCGTCTTTATTAATTATATCCCGAAAAATAATTATATTATAAATTTCGTCGGTTTAAAAAGTTTGAATATTTTTCTTATGATCTAATAAGAAATTAATAAATAGTCTCTATGACAGAAAGTATTTTAATTTTTTTTTTTTATCATACTATAAGAATAAATTTTAATATTTAAAATTATAGGAATTTAATTTTTAATTAATAAATAAATAAAAACATGATCTTGTTGACACGTCGGACAACGGTCAAGTATGACAACCCGCAATAGCCGGTGAGAACATGGAGTCCGCTCATGGCGGACCACGCAAACCGACCGGATACCATAGGTTTCCCGCGAAAACTTCCGGTTTCCCTCTTAACTGTCATTAAAAAGAAAAAGAAAAAGAAAAGGAAAAGATTTGAAGGAATCAAGAAATCAATCTTCGTTAAACCTAATCGTCTCTTTCAATTCCTTCGAAATTCTCTGCGATTTTTTTCTTTCTCTCTCTCTTGCCGACATTTTTGTTTCCTCAACTGATTCGAACAAATATATAAAAACCCACAAACCCAATTTTCTTTCATTCATGCTTGGCGTCGTCCTACCTGAAATTATTGTCGTTTACGACAGTTTTGTGCCCTACTTCTCCTTGGATTTCAAATTTCTTTATCGTCTCGCAGTAGGTTAGAGGGTACGGGCTGATTAATCGGCGAAATCGGTGTTTGAAATCATGCTGAGCTTGGACGATGAATCGGTACAAGTTTTAGGTACAACCCATTTGTCGGCTTCTATTTATCTTCTGCTTTATTTTAGGGTTCTAATTGAAATTATTGTTGGAAATGAAATAATGGTAGCTTTTTGGATGCGTCAATGGGTTGCTGTTTGTTTGTAAATACTCATAGCTACAAGTTCTGGCTGCGCTTTCTTTCTTTTCTGTGGGTGTTTTAAGATTTCTGATTGTTTTGTTGGTCGATTCTGGTGGGTTTTGGTTGCAGTGTGTGTAATGGTGGGGGGGTTGAGAAGTGGGGAATCTCTCAATCAGAGGTTGTCTGCTGAAGCCCTGGAGATTGAAGAAGATTCAAAATCTGTGGGGTTTGGGAGATTATAGGAGATTAATCTGGAGGAAACGAAATGACAATTGACCAGGAGGATTATGAGGTTATTGAAAAGAAGAAGAAGAAGAAAAAGAAGAAGAAGAGGAAGAATGTGTTAGTGGGGATTAGAATTAATGGCGATAGCAGAGACGTACTCAATTGGGCGATTGTTAAAGTTGCTGATCCTGGGGATTGTGTCATTGTAATCCATGTTTGTCAAACTTCTGGTGTACTTTCTTTCTAATCTCTGGTTTCACTCTTTTAATACATACATGGTGTAGCCGTCCGTGCCCACCGCTAGTAGATATTGTCCTCTTTGAGCTTTTCCTTTTGAGCTTCCCCTCAAAATTTCTAAAACGCGTTTGGTAGGGAGAGGTTTCCACACGCTTATAAGCAATGCTTCGTTCTTCTCTCCAATTGACGTGGGATCTCATAATCCACCCCTTTTGGGGGCCTAGCGTTCTTGTTGGTACACCATTCGGTGTCTGTCTCTGATACCATTTATAACAGCCCAAGCCCACCGTTAGCAGATATTGTTCTCCTCTTTCGGGTTTCGGCCCAAAGAGGACAATATTTGTTAGCGGTGAGCTTGGGCTGTTACAATTGGTATCAGAGCCAGACACCGAGTAGTATGCCAACGAGGATGCTGGGCTCCCAAGGGGATAGATTGTGAGATCCCACGTCGGTTGGAGAGGGGAGCGAAGCATTCCTTGTAAGGGTGTGGAAACCTCTCCCTACCAAACGCGTTTTAAAAACTTTGAGGGGAAGCTCGAAAGGGAAAGCCCAAAGAAGACAACATAGGTTAGCGGCGGGCTTGGGCGGTTAAAAATGCTTAGTTTTGAAATATGATTTTTCCCTCTTGCCAAACAGATCGCGTATCAAAAGATAAGCCCTTATTTGATGAATTCTTAGAAGGATACAAAAGCCTTTGTGATGTAAACAAGGTTTGGTTTGGATTTCATTGCCCTTTATGGATGATTCTAAGGATGAAATGAAGTTTTTGTTACTGATTATTATCTTCAAATTCGATAATAGGTAGCTCTTATTGCTCAGATATCGACCGGAAGTTCGGTTAGGAAGACTCTGGTCAGACAGGCAAAAGGCTATGCTGCTGGGGCTGTAGTTTTGGGAACAAGCAAACCATTTAATCTTGGGTAGGCAAAAGGCTATGCTGCTGGGGCTGTTTTTTTGAATTGGTGGTAGTAGTTTTTTGTTTGTTTTCTGGTTTGGGCTTAACAAAAACCATTTGCAGGGTTTGGTCTTCAACAACTAGATACTTAGTCAAGCAACTGCCTCGAACCACCGACGTTTTGGCTCTCAACAACGGAAAAATTGTCTTCAGAAGATCCACCAATGATCAACTACCAGGTTTGGTGTTCTTGGTTTTAAAGACCATTTATGTAACCGCCCAAGTCCACCGCAAGTAGATATTGTTCTCTTTGGGCTTTCTCTCAAGGTTTTTAAGACGCGTTTTGAAAACCTTGAGAGGAATCCCGAAAGGAAAAGTTCAAAGAGGACAATATTTGCTAGCGGTGGGTTTGAGCTTGACTTTCTTTCTTCATCGTTCTTTTGTTTTTTTGGTTAAAAACCAAAACTAAAGTCAATGGATTTTTGACTGCAACATGACAGGCTTGAATCATGACCCAAAACCAAGTTTTAGTCAAGCTAGTCAATCTGATTTTGATGCCTCTGAGACTGAGACTTCTGCTTCTTATAGTATTTGTAGTGAAGACTTGAAAGATGAACATCATGGAGTCATCCTTGAAAGTAAAAGAAATAGTAACAAAAAAGACACATCAATGAAGATTGACCATCCCGAGCCAGGGCTCGGTTGGCCATTGCTTCGAACGACACCAAAAATTTCACAAAACTCATGTTTACATAACATGTCTGTAGTGCAATGGGTGATGAACTTACCCGATCGCTCACCGAGTCGTGTAAGCACAAAAGAAAAAAATGATCCATCAAGAAGTGAGCCAGGGCTTGGAATTTTATCTGACTTCTCTGAACCACCAGAAGACTTGGAGTATATCCTGAAAACTAACTCATCTACTTATAAATGGTTTAGTCCTGATGTGTTGAAAGCGTCAACTTCTCATTTCTCTTCAGGTTTTCGAGTTAATCCTCGCTTTAAATTGATGGTTGAATCCGTTCTCTCGTCGTTCGACTCATAAATTCGTGTTTTCTTTACAGAAAACCTGATTGGGAAAGGCGGTTGCAATCATGTATACAAAGGAATTCTCCCAGATGGAAAGCCAATTGCAGTTAAAGTAATGAACTCTTCCAAACAGGCATGGAATGAATTTTCTCAAGAAATTGATATTATATCCTCATTACATCACAAGAACATAACTCCGTTTCTCGGTATCTGCGTCGATGACGATATGTTGATATCTGTTTATGGTTTCTTTTCTCAAGGAAGTTTAGAGGAAAATCTATCTGGTAAGGCTTAGATACATTATATGTTCTTGTACAATCTGAAATACTATCAGCTCAGGAGTAGTATGCTGATCAGAAAGTTGTTTGATATGTAGATATAAAGCAAGAAAAAGGCATTCTTTCATGGGAGGTGAGATTCAAGCTGGCTATCGGTATTGCCGAGGCGCTAAGCTACCTACACGACGAATATCCTCGGCCTGTTGTACACAGAGATGTCAAATCATCAAACATTCTGCTCACTGATGAACTTGAACCACAGGTAGTGTTAGAAAGTCCTCATCGGATCGACGTTGATTCTTTCTCGTCTATTCGTAATCCTAACTGATGTTCTGTGCCACAGCTATCGGATTTTGGCCTTGCAATCTGGGGACCAACAGAATCATCGTTTCAGATCGAGGCCAACGTCGTCGGAACGTTTGGATATCTTGCTCCTGAATATTTCATGTATGGAAAGATGAGTAATAAGATTGATGTGTACGCTTTCGGTATAGTTCTACTCGAACTGTTATCGGGACGGAGAGCAATCAGTGCAGAGACTTGGAAAGAGCAAAAGAGCTTGGTTATGTGGGTAAGACCTCTATCTCATCATAGCTCACAATTTTAACTTCATGATACTCATAATGAACAAGAATGAAGAGAGTGTATATGTATATGATATGTCAGGCTAAGCCAATCATAGAGAGTGGCAGCATAAACGAACTAGTCGATCCAAATTTGGTGCGAAAATTCGACGTCGATCAGTTGCAAAGAATGGCTCTTGCAGCAACCCTGTGCATCACGAGGGCGTCCCGACTCCGTCCTAGAATTAGTCAGGTATTGCTCTCAACAATATCTTCTCAATTCCCACAAACACGTCACACAATACTTGTATCAATCGGTCAAATATGTTTACGAACGCACTTCGCTCCAGATACTGAAGATTCTAAGAGGCGAAATCAATTCCATGAATGTAAGTATGGAGGAATCACAAAGTGTCGAGAATGGAGACGATGAAGTTTATCCAAACTCGAGCTCTGATCTGCATTTGATGAACCTTGCATTGCTTGGTGACGACGACGACGACAACGATGGAGCCGAGCCGGGTGCCTTTGGGCAAGCCCTATGGTGAAGGCGGCACGATGGAGCGGAGTCGGGTGCCTTTAGGCGTGCGACATGAGCCTGTCGTGAGAAGATCCTCAAGCTTTAACGAGCTTCTAATACGTCATTCCGTTCACCATACACTGTAAATTAGCTAAAATTTAGAGAATAAAACTGTACAATGAGTATAAAAACTTTTGCACCCTTTGCTGAGGTGATTTCTTAAATGGCTTGTAAATATTTTTCCCTTTTTTTTTTCTTTTCTTTTTTGGTTTGAAGGGCAATTAAGTCAATGATGAGTTATATTTATATATTTCTTTCCTAGTTAAGCTACCATATATGAACCATATTTACAATTTTATTGCCATTTTGGATCGTTCTAAAATATAAATATTTTTGAGTTCCGACAAATTATATTTGGTATGCATGCCCGTGTGTAAGAATCTCTATGTTTCGTGTCATTTTATATTAACAATTAACGATGACTATTTACCGTGTGAGAGTAGATGAGTTGAAAATTTTCATATAGAAAAATGGGGTCGATGATAGGAATTGTATTTCTCATCTCCGAACCTATCCAATTTCCCACTTTGCCCCCATTTTTTAAATATATAAATATAAAATTAATTAATTTTTATATTTGTTTTACCTTACTGGGAGGTTTCCACGATGAGATCTCACCATCCTCATTAATACACTGCTTAGTGTATGACTCTAATATCATTTTTAACAGTCCAAGCTTACACTAATAAATATTCTCTGCTCTGTCTATTACGTATCGTCCTCAACCTCACAGTTTTAAAACGCGTAGAAAAATCTATTAAAAACTTAAAAGTCAACTCTCCTATATTTATGGTCAAACCAATAAAATAAATCATATCAAATAGTCTTTCTTTTTTAGATTTTAATTGAAAATTTTAAAAAAATCAACTGAAATTGAAGACAAAAAAAATAAGCGCACCCTTTTTATTATAAATGATGAAATTTAGGAAATACAATGGAAAAACAATAAATCAACGACAAAAAGAAATTGTTAGTTTTAAAAAATACAAATACCAAAATTAATGTTTCGAAAATATGATGATTAAAATGAATAAAAGCCGACAAAAATGAACAAATTGTAATAATAGTATTTAAAATTTTTTATATTTAAGATTTTGTTTAATAAAATTAATAAATAATTACAAAACAAAAAACATGTTTTTATTTGTTTAATAAAAAAATGTCTAATAAATTTTTAAAATTTTAATTTGGTGTAAAATAAATTATTGAATTTTCAATTTGAAAGGACACGTAAATTATTTAATAAAATTTAAATAAGTCAATTATTTTTAATAAAAAAAAAAAAAAAAAAATCAAAACGATAAGTCGTTGTTCAGTTTAATAATTGTTTTTTATTAGGAAAATAAAAAATGAAAAATAAAGAATCCGTAAGCCAATGTTCTTTCTCCCGCCCCCAAAAGGTTATAATTTTGTGGTGTTGAAAGTCAGGATTTTTTACGCTTTGATAAAACTTTGTAAAAATTATTATTATTATTTTTTTTTCTTTTTCATGATCGAAGTTTGAAGTTCGAGCATCCTCTCTAAAAGGGTTCGAATCCTATTCTCTGTCGCTTTCTTTACGATTGTCGAATCATTTCTTCCATCATTTGCCGTTCAGTTGTCATTTTTTGATTGGGGTTTAGGTTTCGATTATTGAATTTTCTTCTTTTGATGGTATCTGATTATTCCCCCGATCAACGTGATTTGCAGTTCGCCACTAGGTTTTTGATTCATTTTATGAGGTCTCAGCCTTTTCTTCTTGCTGTAGAGGTAAATTTAGTGTTCTTCTTGAACTTTTGGTGGATGAAATTCCTCATATCTTTGCAGAGAATTTCGTTTGTGATGCTTGTTTTATTTTTTGATCTTTTTTTGGTTCTGTCTGCCAATTGAATTGTGCGGAAACCCTATTTGTCCTGATTGTTTAGGATCTCGATTCGGTTCATAATCACTTAAAGTCGATTCTCATTATTATCCCCTCCCATTAAATTTCTCTAGAGCTTTTCTAGCTGCGTTGGCTGATATCTATAATGGAAGACGGCGAGCTTGAATCCTCGAATCCTGAAGTGTTTTCGAGTTCGAATGCCGTTGAGTTTCTGAGTAGCTGCTCGATGGATAGCTTCTTCGATGAGATTCTTAAGGATACTCATGCTTGCACGCATGCTCATACTTGCAACCCTCCTGGTCCTGATTATTCACATACGCACACATGTTTTCATGTTCATACTAAAATTGTTTCCTCCCCTACCGAAGAAAAGGTTTCCACTGATGACACGGCGGAATCTGTGGATAAGAAGACTAAGAAACGCCCGCTAGGTAATCGCGAAGCGGTTCGTAAATACCGTGAGAAGAAGAAGGCAAGAGCTGCATCATTGGAAGATGAAGTTGTGAGATTGAGGACCTTGAATCAGCAACTGTTGAAGAGATTGCAGGGTCAGGCTGCATTGGAGGCTGAGATTTCGAGGCTCAAATGTTTGCTTGTGGATATTAGAGGAAGAATTGAAGGGGAGATTGGAACATTTCCTTATCAGAAACCAGCCAATTCAGATCTTCCCAATCAAAACATGTCTGGTAGTTACATGATAAATCCATGTAATGTGCAGTGCAATGATCAGCCGTATTGCCTTCATCCAGGGGCCGATGGGAAAAGTGGAGAGAGCGTTTTGTTGAACGGGCAAAGCTTCAGTGGCTGTGACTTTGAAAATCTTCAGTGCTCGGCTAATCAAAACACAGGAGGAACAAAGGAACTTCCTGATTGTGGATTAGGGGACGCAGTTTCTAACATCAATTGCGCCGAATTTAATCAGAAGAAAGGTGAATCCTGAGCACTTAACTCTTAATGTTTTTAGTTCTAATCTTTTATGATTGTCGCAGTGTAGGCAGCTCAGTTGATTACTATCATTTTCTGAGAACTTGCAAGAATAAGCATTGCATTTTGAGAACAGGGTCGTCTAGATAGTTGATGTGTGTAGCAAATTAGTATCATCCAGATGTTCTTGAGATTTTCTTGTTGAGTTGATTGGTGCATGGTTCTGTTTTATGTGCATAATGCATATATGTTGTGATAAAAGCCATTGGAGATCTTAGTTGTGAGATCCCACATCGGTTGGGGAGGAGAACGAAGCATTCTTTATAAGGGTGTGGAAACCTCTCCCTAGCAGACGCATTTTAAAAACCTTGAGGGGAAGCCCGAAAGGGAAAGCCTAAAGAGGACAATATCTGCTAGCGGTGGACTTGAGCTGTTACATTAGTTCTTGACAATATATGACTGAAGTATCTTGATGGAGTAATTTCCCGCAGTTTAGTTTGTTTTCACTCAATGTCGGCTCTCCCAAAGAGGATAATATTTGCTAGTGGTGAACTTGGACTGTTACATTAGTTCTTGACAATATATGAATGAAGTATCCACAGTTTAGTTTGTTTTCACTCAACGTATTACATATGTATGTAACGACGTCTTAACCTCAGGTGTCTATGAAAGAATCTGTCCAAGTTATGTGTTATAAAAGTTTGAACTCGATGTTCCCTGTCGAAGCAAAACCCGGCTGGCTCTTGAAGATCTCTCTACTACCATCTTAGGTTCTTTTCATATTTAGCTTGCTAGACTCTTGTTAGTTGGCGCAGCTTTCATTTGTTGAGTGTTCAAATTAAATGTAATCATTTTCAGCTGCCATTCATCTTCTCATCATCTGATATGAGATTTGTTAACGCTCATTTTCCTTTCGGGGTGTAAAATTATATGCAATTTTTTTCATATATGTTCCATAAGCATCAGTAAAACAGTATGAATATTGGTTTCTATCATATTTCCTTCCTTATTCAAGATTTTAAAGAGTTCGATACAGCACGAGGACTTGCCTTTTTCTGTCTTCAGCTACTAACAACTCTTTATATGATGCTCGCGGTTCGATTAGGAGGAGGGGTCCGTAAGAAGTCCAGAACTGGGAAGAGCTGATCGTGGATGGTATCTGCATCCTTTCGTGTACATAATCAGCTGCGTCGGTTCCTGCTCCGTCCAGTGCAGCATCAACATCCTCTTTCAGGTTTTCTCTTCCACAACCCATTCACCCTATTTTCTAAAACATGTTGGGTTGTCTGAGATGGTCAATTATATTGAATGAAAAAGTAGGGCATAAGGATACTTCTATAAAGCTAGCAAACGACTATGTAGAATCCGAGTCCTTAGCCGAGTTTGTGAGGTATTAGGTGGTTTTAGCAAAACTTTCCCTCTTTCTAAGACAAGAAATTTGATGGATTACTGGAATTACAGAATTAGGAAATGGTGGGATATCCAGACCCGAGCCATCTCGAAACATCTCACGGAAACTTAGATCTGCATTCAATGTGCAAGAGAACTTAAGTAGCATGTCCAATCTAATCAGAAACGTGACAGGACTCTATCGAAGCGGAGGACTATTGTTCCTTATCTTCCAAGTGATCCATGTCGACCAAGTCGGGTACGTACGCCATTCTGAGAACTTCTGTCTCACATATCTTGCTTAAAACCAGCCATTTAATGAAATATGGAACATATGTAATCTTCACCTTTGTTCTTATGAATGATTTTCGTTAAAACTCTTTGACGTCTAATCGAGTCGAAGGTATACAAATGTGTTAAGAAACATCGAATTAGAGGTCGAGATTGGAGAAAAGAGAATAGTACAGCCATTAATTTGCATCTTCTTCCTTTTTCTAGCTTGGTGGCTTTAGATTTGGCATAAGGTGTGATTGGACTTTGGTGGCATTGTGGAGGACTTAAGTAAAAGTTGTTTGGATGAAGGCTGTTTTTGGCTCTTTTTTGTGGAAAAATCTGCTTGGAAAAAGGTTAGTGGAAGAAGAATATATGAAAGGGTAGAGAAACTCTATACTATTTTTTTCTTAGTCTCGGTTCTTGTTTGTTGTATTAAAAAAAAAAAATTATTAGGTCTCGTTTACTTCAAAAGAACGAGAATTTATTAATCAATTGGTAGGATCCTCCATCAATTTGAGAATTGTTGTCTCGTAAACAAGATAATTAATACTATTCCTTTTCTAAACCCGCTTGATCTCGTCCTCATTCTTTATTTCACGATTCTTTTGACTTTAATCTCGTTGCCAAATCATTCTTTTACGGAAACATTGTATTTCATATAAAGCTATAGTTCATGATTCGATTTCACTCGTAATTTTTTACCTTCCAATAAATAAATAACAATGTTATGATTTTTTTTTTATTGTTATATTTCTTTTGTAGTTTTAATTTTATTTGTTAAAAAAAAAATCTATTATTTATGGTAATTGTGAATTAAAGAAAAAAAATTTGTCAGGAGGCATATTAGACAAATAATAATAAATAAATAAACAAACTTAATATTAAACACAATATTAAATTTATAACATCTCAGACATTTTTTAAAATTTAATTATCTGTTAATTTGATTGATTTTTAGAAATAATTTTTTCTAAATCTTTTCAAACTTTTTTTTTTGTTTTTTGTTCTCTCTAGCAATATATTCATCGTCTCTCCTCTCTTTTTATTAGAAACTACTTATGGGTGCACTCACGTTTGGCTTAACACCTTCGAGCATATTCGATACGATCGAGGATGCTATCAGAGCTTATGATACACCATTCTTCTTTCGAGGGACCGAAAGAAAAAAAGCATACTTCTCATTTCATACATCAACAATCCTTATTCATGAACAAAATTTAGTATAGTATAAAATTCACGAATGAGACAAAAGAGGAAATAGAAGTTAGAACGAGAGTAAGAGGAAAAATAAAGAAGTAAAGCTTGAATACGGATCGTTCTGATAAAAAGAAAAATGGTTCGGGTTATTCGTATTGTTTATTCTAATTTTTTTTAATAAATGAAAAATATTAGTTTCTAAATCATCTATTTATTTATTTTTAAACATTTAATTAATATCTATAACCAAAAAAAAATATTTAAAAAATTGGGAGTGGATGAAAATGAAGAAGTTTAAAGATAAAAAGTTAATTTTTTTTTTCTCAAAAAAAGAAAAGAAAAAAAAAAACATGATCAAGAACAGCCCTAATTTTGGTTTGATTTCAACCCCATTCTGTGTACTCATCTCCCTCCCCTTCTCTCTCTGGCTGTCGAGATTCAAGCTTTTCATATGCATTATACCGCCATTGGAGCACTACTTCACACATTCTCATCAAGTTGGTCTCCACTTTTCAACCACCATTACCAACTCTCCATACTCAGTTCCGCAGGATCTCTCTCCTCGCTCGCCATTGATTCTTTCCTTCCTCCTCTTCGCACTGGTACGATGAAAGCTTTCATCTCTAATTCCTCTGATTTACGCCGCCATTGACAACGAAACACTCTTCCTCCTCCGAATTCCAGTAGTTCTCGGCCTCGGGGCCCAGATTCCATATATGGATGGGCCCCATTTGGCCCACGGTTCTTTGTCAAACTTCATTTAATTTAATGCTTCGTCTTTGTTTGATATTTGCTTGCAGTTATTCCGTTGTTTTGCTCCACTGTTAAGCAAAGAATCAGAAATAAATCGACAAAAGGGTCGTCAACCAAGGGTTTTTGATCTGCAGCCGGACCAGCTTTTCCCCTTGAGGTTTTTTCTTCCGTCAACCCTTCTATTCTATTCCATCTTCTCTTCCGACTTTGTTTTGCTTGGCTACTTCATTTTTCTTGTTAGAATCACTGAATGTTTTCTTGATTAATGTGATTAAGCTTTTTGTCCTTGTTGGTGCGGATTTGGGGTAATACTTAATCATGAAAATATGCTATGGATGCAGGAGTTATAGATTGATTGATTGTGTAGTTCATCTGACTCAGTTTTGAACTCTTTGAGAAGCTTCCATGGCTGATAAGTTGAAGCGGAAACAAAGTAAATTGTCCGTGTACCTTTACGTTCCCAATATTATTGGTGGGTATTAAATTTCTCTTATTGCATGGTGTCTTCAAATCATTCAATCAGCTTGTGTCATCTTTATATTAAATGCCCTGCTTCTACTTAAGAACTCTACTTAATTGCTGAAGTTATGATGCATTCATGATTTCTAAAATATTTTCTTGACTGAAATGCAGGTTATATAAGGGTTCTCATGAACATTGTTGCCTTTGCCCTATGCTTCTCAAATAAAATAATTTTCTCAGTCCTCTATTTTGTCAGGTTAGTGCTTAATTTCCCATATCACCTTCTCTTTTCCATCAATATCTTTATGCAAAATTGGGGGAAACTGGACACGTTTTTTATTAAACTCATGTTTTCAGCTTTGTATGCGATGGTATAGACGGTTGGTGTGCTCGCAAATTCAATCAAGGTACATACTTACCGTGTTTGTGTGTTTATCTGCTATGCGTGCGAGTACTTGTGGAGAAATATATATTAGATGCAATTCTCTGGTTTTTATCGTAAAGATTAGAAGCCAATATTCATCTTGACTGTTACGGTTTTTGCCGTTCTTTTTATTTTCGAACGGAAGTAAATGTTTATAGTTCTATGATACCCATTGTTGAGTGCTTTAATTGAACTAAGTAAATGTATAACCTGTGATTAAGGACTTCTCAGTTTGACTTATTCTGGTGTATATATATATGGAAGAAAATTATATTGGAGAGCGTTAACCTAGTTACCTGTGTACAATTTTATTGATAGGATGCTTCAAGTGCTTTCAATCACTTGAACTTTGATAGTCTCTAAAGTTGAACCATTATCTGTAAAATGTAATGCTTTGTTCTTGAATGATTCAGTTTCCACCTTTGGGGCTGTGCTGGACATGGTAACAGACCGGTACAATCGTCGTTAACCTTTGTATTTATATATATTTTGGCATCTAAGATATGGAAATTTGATATACTACTGGATTTGTTATACTCGTAACTTTATATTGATATCAAGTCCCTCAGGGCATACAACCTTGCCCTTGATTGACAATTTTGATCAGAATCTGCTGTATCACAGGATTAGCACTGCTTGTCTACTAGTAATTCTATCCCAAGTATACAGGTAAGGATTTCATTTATATATACATAATATTTTTGCTAGTTTCAAGGGATTTTGTAAAGACTAAAAAGAAACTAGTTGTAAATATTATAGAGGGTTGTAATGCAGGCCTGGTTTGACTTTCTTATCACTTCTTGCCTTGGATATTGCTAGCCACTGGCTTCAAATGTACAGGTATTATATTGCTTTTAATTCTGCTTGATCATGTGTACATTTTTTTCCCTTCACCATGCATAATTATAGTTATGCATCTCTGATTTTTTTGGTTTACTATTACCTCAGTACCTTTTTGCTAGGCAAAGCCAGTCATAAAGATGTCAAAGACAGCACCAATTGGCTGTTTAAGGCATATTATGGAAATAGGACATTTATGGCTTACTGTTGTGTGTCATGCGAGGTAATTTGAAATTCTGTTCTTTAATTACTCAGACACTCATTGGCGTGCACCACCTGTTCTCAATCCTCATTTTCCGTCTATAGGTTCTTTACATTACTCTATTTCTGCTGGCGGAGAAGCAAAATGAGAAATTGATGGATGTAAGTATAGTTTGTCATTAGTGTTAATTTCGGGTTGTTGGTAGGAGTAGGACAATATCCCAGTTGTTTGAACTTGATACCTTTTTTCAGGTTATATTACACTCGATACAACAAAAGACACTCCTATCACTTTTGGTCGTAATTAGCTTGTTCGGATGGGCAGTGAAGCAAGCTGTTAATGTCATACAGGTAATGCATGTTATCAGACCTTTATATCTTTGTAGATGGATAGATTCAGTAGCTGCATGAATAATTCCTTTATGAATGTGCCCAACTTGAAGTAGGAGCCGTATATGAAATCATCGTGGGTTGGTCCAGTGGTCAATAAAGGTCATGTAAATACTAAAAGATTTATAGGTAATTGGTTCAAGCTATATTGGTCATCTGCCTAGGATTTAACATCATATGAGTAACTAAATGTAGTAGAGTAAGATGGTTGTCTCATGAGAATGTTCGGGTCTGGACACTCATGGAGTATTATAAATTAATAACTTCAGGATGAATTTTCCTGATTTGTACTTCCTAGTTTTAGCACGTGATCCATGGTACCTTGTAATCATAGTAGAAATTCTTGAAATTAATATGTTGATGGTGTGTTCATTTTCCCTGTGGTGGGTGTCTTTAAGCACCAAAATTCTGTACTTTTGTATGCCTATGAATATTGTGCGTGTAAGGTTTCGGTTAGTACTAAGTCACCATCCCTTCCTTTTTATTGGACTATACCTATTGGAGTTGTCCTCTTTCAACTCGCTTAACTCACCATATTTATGAATCTTATACTCCAAACCATTGTCATATTGCATACCGTTCAATCCCCACGTTCTAATTCACTCATGCCTCTCTTGCCTCCGTCTCTGTCCACCTCTGTTGCTCTCCACTCCTGCCATTTCCCTTAATAGATACCTCGTCGTTTTTGTTCCCTCTTGTTACGTGGACTTTTTTTGATTGGATAGTATGGGAGTTGAAGGTGACATTATTCTGTCTTACATAAGATCTCAGAAGTTTATTCAATTTCAAGTTGAATGCCTGAATAAACACAAAAACAGCAGCCATTTCTAACATCAACTGTTCTGTTTGTTTCAGATGAAGACGGCGGCGGATGTTTGTGTCCTTCACGATACCAACAAAAAACAGAAGCCATGATGAGACCTTTGTAAAATTTGTTTCAGTAAAGCACTCCTCTCTTGCACTCATGTCAAATATTTTGTAGTTTAATATTTATTTTGAAAATAACTGATGCAGCTGTTTCTCTTTGTATGTGAATCTATAAACCATTTGCCTTTTGCTGTTCAGAATTTGTGCACTCTTGGTTGCTACCATATAGAAATTGAGAATTTCTTCTTTTTAGTAATCCTTTCTTATCCCCCATGTTCATAGAAGTTTATTCGAAGGTTGAAAATCTGTGATTCCAAATCAAAAGATGGTTCAAGTAGGCCTAGAATTCATTCAAGATCCAAATCTCTCCACCCATATTTGTATTGGGAAGGCCTATGAAACAAGATTCATAAACAAAGAGGGCAGAGAATTGCTATTAGAAGTGGCACTTTTGAGAAAATTTTGCTCTAAACATAATAAACAAACCTTTTATTACTACTAGCATATTCTTCTAACAATAACAAAGCAAGAAACGTGTGGAATGTTGAAGTTTAATAAAGGCTAAACCCAAAGTACTGACTGATGAGAATGGCCAATCCAAGAGCAATGGCTATAAAGGAAGCAGCCCATGTGAGCTTCTCAGTAATCCTAGGCACTCTCTCCTTTAAGGCTTGAGTACAAGAACCTATGAACACTGTATAACTTCCCATCGCCACTACAGTACCTACCAAAAACATCACAAGAAATGCAGCTCCAGCCAATCTAGAGGGCAGTGCGAGTGCAGGCAATATCATCATCAATGCATCTGGTTGCAGCCCATGGACAATACCTGTTGCAAAAGTTGCAAAACCTATCTTCTTCTTGCCTCCTGTTGGATTATCTAACGGTTCATACATGCTAACATCACACTCGCCGTTGTCTAATGCAACGCAAGGAGTAGGAACCTCCGAAGCCTCCCTAATTCCTAATGCACCGATTACAAGCAGAGTAATCCCGACAACTCTTGTGCCCCAAGTACGGATGATTTCGATATGAAGTCGGTCTTTCAATAGGAGGAATATGAGGCCGAAGATAACCTGACCTGCATCGTGACCACAGCCCCACAGGGCTCCAACAGCAGCACTTTCCATGCGAGTACGCCCGATGGAGAGGGGAGCTAAAGCAGCAAGATGGTCGGGCCCGGATAATGTGTGTAAACATCCAGCAAAGAAACCAGTCCAAGCACTGATCAATAGTTCAGATCGGAAAAATCTTCCCCCAAAAGTGGCAGCAGCAGGACCCCCTGTCGTAGCTGCAGGGTGGAAGGATGCAAAAGCTGAAGGTGCAAAAACTGGTTGAAGCAAGAACAGAACAGCAACACAGAGCGCCATGAATGTCCTTGTAGTTTTTGCCTATAAATTTTGGAACACGAAAACTCTGTAAGCTTTCAAAGCAAATTAGCAATAATATTGACACGTGACACGCAAATACAGCACGTACAACTGCTGAGACAAAATTTGCGATATCGCAATCAACCGTTCAACCTATACATGAATCGTCAGCAAATCCAATATTTCAGTATCCTTGGACTGTGAAGTTGACAAGGAAAAGTTAAGTTTCATTACAATGTTGAGCTTAATAAGCAGCCCACCATAAATTGATAAAGAATATTCTAAGTTAAACAGCCCGATTACAAGAAGGTTAGTCCCCACATTGTGCATAATGCACTTGACAGGGAGTGCGAAGTTGGTAACAAATCATTACTGTTAATTGGAGCAGAATTCTTACCTTAAAAGGTGCACACCAAGTGAAGAACGTCGACTGCCAAGCTAGCTTATCGACAACCATTCCTAGGTAATTGTAATCTATCCCCGTCAGTTCTAATCTTACTTTTAACTTTTACCCCACCCAAATCGCATTTAAGAACGGTTTCTTATAGAAACCGAATGGTTTCCACTTGAAGAAGGGCTACCATCATATTAGAAATGTCGAGATCATTAACTGCACATGTCGATCACTTGTAGATGAATGAGTTGAATAGATCAGTAACAGCTCAAGCCCAGCGTTAGCAGATATTGTCATCTTTGAGCTTTTCTTTTCGGACTTCTCCTCAAGGTTTTTAAAACGCGTATGCTAGAGAAAGGTTTCTACACCCATATAAAGAATGTTTCGTTCTCCTCCCCAGCCGATGTGAGATCCCACTAGATTTGTTCCAGATCTATATAAATTTGAGATTTTGTAGTGCCCCTAGCAGTGAAGTTAAAGAGTCTGGGAAGTTCCACGCTCAGTCTATTGTTCCATTAGTCAAAATTTCCCCTTTCTTTTCCCTTCAATTGGACAAGATGGACTTCACTATGCTTAAGAACTCTGTGGAATACAAAATCTTCTATCTACAAAGGGACAAACCAGTCCAGGCAAGAAGTTTCAAAATGTTTTCCCAAATGTTTAGACCGGAGTATGATCGAAGAAATAGCTAGTCCATGTGATCGAGAAATAGCTAGTCCATGTGATCGAGAAATAGCTAGTCCATGTGATCGAGAAATAGCTAGTCCAGACTTTTCCTACTCCGTCACGGATTATATTCGCATTTTAAAGTTGAGATGCCTACTCACAGACCCTCTTTGGCAAACATTTATTTCCTCGAAGATCGTGCACCAAGTCGAGAATTCGATTTCTTGGGCACCTTCGATTCTAGATGAGCTTTTTGATAAGCAAACATTTGGATTTGTTTTGTAGGTATTTATTTTCAAGATGTCCAGACCAATTGTTTGCTTTACCTATGAGGTAGATGTAGGATCAGGTAGGATCAGGTAGTAGACGAAAAAAGACTTCAACCCCTTCCAGTCTAACCGCCCAAGCCCACCGCTAGCAGATATTGTCCTCTTTGGGCTTTCCTTTTTGAGCTTCCCCTTAAGGTTTTAAAACGTGACTACTACGTAGAGATTTCCACACCTTATAAGGAATGTTTCGTATTTTCACACATATATAAGGAATGTTTCGTATTTCCACACCTATATGAGGAATGTTTCGTATTTCCACACCTATATGAGGAATGTTTCGTATTTCCACACCTATATGAGGAATGTTTCGTATTTCCACACCTATATGAGGAATGTTTCGTATTTCCACACCTATATGAGGAATGTTTCGTATTTCCACACCTATATGAGGAATGTTTCGTATTTCCACACCTATATAAGGAATGTTTCGTATTTCCACACCTATATAAGGAATGTTTCGTATTTCCACACCTATATAAGGAACGTATTTCCACACCTATATAAGGAATGTTTTGTATTTCCACACCTATATAACGAATGTTTCGTATTTCCACACCTATATAAGGAATCCACACCTATATAAGGAATGTTTCGTATTTCCACACCTATATAAGGAACGTATTTCCACACCTATATAAGGAATGTTTTGTATTTCCACACCTATATAACGAATGTTTCGTATTTCCACACCTATATAAGGAATGTTTCGTTCCCCTCTCCAACCGATGTGAGCTCTCACATCTAGTTTCCATAGTGCGGAATCCAAGTTAGATCTAAGTTTCAGCTCCCCTAATGAATGGCCAGTCGAATCATTCCATAGCAAATGTTTTCCTTGTGGCTGGAAACAAGAAGGTGCAAAAAGTAGTTTGGTCCCCAAACCAAGTAGCCTCCCATATTCTGATTCACAGATATCCCAAGTAACAGGGCTCCTTCCACTAGTTCTTCAAGTTCGTTTTGTTGGTAAAGCTAAAAAAGTACAGGGAAATTGGATTCACAAGTCCAACCTATCCATTCACTACCCAAACTAGCAAAATCATTCTATTCCCCTTCCCCTTCCTCTTTATCATGAACAGAAATTACGCTACTCGTTGATCAGTACGCTAACCAGCAGTTCAAACACAGAGAGTTCATCAAACAACACAGAAATGAAATACAACAATGTCACAAAAACAACACCCCTCGACTAAATTTTTCAAGATACCTTTTGTTCTCCAGAGGGCAAAGTTCCGATCCGCTGTAGAACATGAGGTTTCGGCGGCGACCCATCACGAGAATCAGCCAGAAACAGCGAAGAAACAGGGTGACGAGGAAGAGAAGAAGAAGGAAGAAATGAGTTCTGAATTCTGGAAGAGAACGAATTAAGTGGAGTGAACTCGGAACGGGTTGATGAGGGGAAATGGAGCTTTGATGGGTCAATGCGACGGAGTGGAGGAAGAAAAGGAGCGCGGTTAATAAGATGGGGTTTCAAGCGGGTCGGAGAAGAAGAATACAGAAGCTTCTCCATGGGTTCTAAGAGGGTTCGGCTTTGTGGGTGCGAGGTAAAGATTTAGCAAAGTGGAAGAAGAGGATTTGAGAAGATAAAGTTGTCGCTGGGATTGTTAAAGCTTAGAACTGGGAGACGATGATCCGATTAATTCAGCCATTGTTTGCTGTTGATCACTATCTAATCTCATTCGTTGCTTTGGTTTTGGAAGTCACCGTCAATAGCTATGAACTTTCTTTCAAATCCTTTACCCTAAAATAAAAGAAAATTCTTATTTTGGGATTTAGAATTCCAAATTTTTGGGAGAAAAATTATACGCCCAATATTCAAATTCCATTTATTATATATATATATATAATAAAAAAAATTAGATTTAGATTAACCGCCTCATTTAAATTTAGAGGGGTTCATATGACCAGTGAACGCGACCAATTACCCGCCCAACTCAAATCATTGTTGGGTTAGAATTTTTGGGTCTGGGTCGGATTGAATTTTTTGAAAAATAAAAAATTTGGATAGAGCAAGTTAATATTTTTGGGTCGAGTCAGCCCACACCCTCGAAATTGAGGTTGGATTATTATAAAAATTAAGAATATTTTGATATTTGAGTTTTATAAAATTTTAGTTATAAACTCCTCCTTCTTATCCTTATTTCTCAATAAAAATATATATATAAACATTTCCAAGTAATTATATTTTAAAAAGCGTTATAATATTAATTTTATAGTAAATATTAGATTTCTTATCTTAAAAGTTTAATAAATATTATAATTTTTGTTTTCCAAATAAGTATTCTTTGTTTGAAAAAATATTTAAAAAATTCTCGCTAAATGAATTATATAACACGTGTTCAATATTAAATTAATGGAATTCAAAGAAAAAATGACGTTAGACTTGATTTTACTATTATTTAAAAAAATTAGTGGTCACGTGCAAAAAAAAAAAAACGGAGAAATTACTATGTTTATCTAAAAGTATCTGACCTAACTCGAGAAAATTAAAATTTATAGATAAAATTGATATTCATTGTATTCCCTTAAATTTACTTTTTTTGCTGAATTAAACACCAAAAAAATAATCTCGATATAAGTTTATACGAGTCGGGAGCTGATTTAAGAAATAGAAATAAATAATTACACAAATTCCATAGGAATATTAGCATTAAATTGGGGAAAAGTGGACATTATTTTGAATGGATAAAGTTATGTATTTAAATGGAATGGGTTTAGTCTAGTCCACAATGTGGTGGAGCCGCCCTCCACGACCCCGCGCGCGCTTGCCCTCACTCCGCCACACTCCAACCATGCGCATGTCCGCGCGCGCCACACGCAGCCTCTCATGGAACAAGCCCAACCACTCCTCACACTTGGACATTGGTATTAATTATACATGACCAGCTTGGATTGATCCCAAAAATCTAAAGGGAATCCGGTTGGTTGGAAGTTATTTGTTTGACGAGAGATGAAGATAATTGGCTCGATGGACTTATCAAAACTCATTTGTTTATCAAAGAGGCTGACAATGCTAAGTGGCAAAGAGGGTTAGATGTTATTGAACTTTAAGGTTCGTTTTCAATTATGTTTATTGACGTAAAGGGACCTCCTACATATTGTATGACACATGAGCATAGATTACTTCTTTAGTATGTTGCATGTGGACACGTGCATGATGTTATTATACACACTTCTTTCTTTTTCATTGATTTTTGGCAGGAAGCGTGCGCTAACCCATAGTCAGACCTAAGGGTGCAGTAACGAGCTTAATTAGTGAGTTCATGTGCGTATGTGAGAATCGTATGTACATAAGTACTTTGCATCAAACCCTATAAAAAAGAAAAAGGAGCTCAAGGATCAGTCATAAATAGTAGGTTTCATCAGTCAACAAACATGTTGCATGTGGTTCATTTTTAGACCCTATTGATTGGGTCATGGTATTTGAAGCCCTCTATTAACATGACTAAGTTAAGGGCATCGAGCATACGCTCTCATGTTTTATACCCAAGACTTTCTCCTAAATTAGTCGTGGGAAGATTAAATTACCAGTTTAATATTGTATTTTCTCAGGCATGTTTTTACAAAAAAGAATAATTAATAAAGGATCCATAACTATAAATTAAAATTCATAACACTGAAAAATTACATGTATGTATGTATGTAAGTAATTTTATTTTTCTTATTTTAAAATATCTGAAAAATAAAAATAATTTTTGAGACTTCGATTTATGTCAGATTCTGTTTGCAGCCAATGAAAAAACGCCACCGCATAATAATGAGACATTGAGCGAAGCGACGGCGTTTACAGCGGAGCATGTTCTTTACCAAACATGGCTTACAGATGTTCATATTCTTGTGAATTTGATCGCTTTGGCCTACTTTCAGTTACTTCGTTCTCCGCGCTTCTTGCCGGAATCAATGGCCGATTCTCAACCGCTGCTGAAGAATCGACAGGAGTTGCCGGACTCCAGTCGCAAAGCTCCGCGCGTTATCTCACTCGATGTCTTTCGCGGTCTCAGCGTCTTTGTAAGCTCTTTGTTTGACCTCTGGATCTCGATTCACTATATACGCTGCGTACATCTCTTTGTTTGGCCTGGTTTTCATATGCTTCTTGAATTGTTTTGCATGCATAATCGTTTGGTTTGTGCTTTTTGGTTCGGCTGTGTTTGGTTATCGGAAAGAATGTGCCTTCTGTTGATATGATAAAGGATCTAATTGAAGCTGAATCTTACTCTTTATGTTGAAACGAGTGCAATTGGTTAGTTTGGAGCACGCTGTTTTTCTTTCTCCGGAACTGGTTATTGATCAATGTCCAATTAAAGAATTTCTCGTTCTAGTTGTTATTTCTGTTAGTTCGGCTTTTGAGTTTTACTTTCATGAGATTTTACTTTTCTAATGAATTCCATAAGAGGACAGTATGTGTTATGTAGCAGCTCACTTTAGCAAATCCAGTAAATTGACTACTACCTGCTAAATTTGTGATGTTTGATTGTTGAATGCTATGCTGTCTGCTGTGTATATCCAGATGATGATGTTCGTGGACTACGGTGGCTCTTTTTTACCAGTTATCGCTCATTCTCCATGGAATGGGCTTCATTTGGCTGATTTTGTGATGCCTTGGTTTCTATTTATTGCGGGAGTCTCGCTTGCACTTGTTTATAAAGTAAGTGAATGGATTCAACCAAGAATTTTTGGCCTCTGGTTGGCTTCTTCGTTCAACTAGCTACTGCCCTTTTCTACGTGTGGAAGTAAAATTCGTGTAGACGGATCATGGTTTCTCCTGTTTTTGTAAATTTTTTCCGGGATTTTGTTTTAACATACAGAATTGCATAAAATAGGAAGTAAAATGTAAAGTGACTGCTACAAGGAATGCAGCATGCAGGGGTCTATACCTTTTTCTCGTCGGCGTTCTTCTTCAAGGTAAAATTATTTATGGTCACTTTTGTGTTGAACTTAGATTGTCAAGTTGTACTCAGTCAGTGATGTAGTGCAGTCTGTGGTTCAGAATTTTATATTGATTTTGATTGCATACATTTTAAATTGTAAGATCAATCATAATTTTTCCTGATTATTTCAGGTGGTTACTTTCACGGAATAACATCATTGACATATGGTGTTGATATGCAAAGGATAAGGTGGCTTGGCATTTTGCAGGTGTTGCATTCGTCTCTCCTTTTCTGTGTGTAATTGCTACCATGGTCCAAGTTTGTTCTAGCCAGAGCACACAATTATAGGGTTTCTATTACATAACCAAATTAATGAATTTGGTCCAGATTTTGAACTATATGATGTTGCTCCCAATATTTTCAAGATGGCTCAAATGCCATCCAAGCTAGATTATAAGCTGACAAAATGACCTAACGTTAAACTTATAGACAGGGATTTGGGCCAACTTTTCTTCCTCCTCTTACATCTAACATCAGGTTATGTATCTATTTTGATTCAATGTAGAGAATATCTGTTGGATACTTGATTGCTGCACTATGTGAGATCTGGCTTACTCGTTGTACACGTGAAGAAGCTCAAAATACTAAGAGTTTCAGCTGGCATTGGTAAGGATATAGTATTTGTTACCCTGATTGATATTACATATGCATAATATCTAGAGGCTATTGCTTAAGTTTCAATTTCATTTTTTGGTGGTATGAATAATGTTTTTCTACTCTTTTACTAGGTATGATCAGACCTCCTATTTATGTATTTGTAACGACATGATTTTGGTTGCAAAATTTTGTTAAGAGAGTACTACAGACTTAGATATCGAGTGAAATTGAGAGTTATTACTCAATTTGATCTTGGTGGTTCATCACACTACGTTATTTAAAAGTCTTTAAGCCCTTTATCAGAGTCATTGAAATAACCATTAGCAATAAGCAGTGGCGTTATATGAATGCTTGAACTTCTCTATTTTATTATGTTTCTTCATGTTTAGCGTTTTGAATTTGCAGGTGTATCATATTTCTCCTGTTGTCGTTGTATATGGGACTATCGTATGGTTTATATGTTCCAGATTGGGAATTTAAAATATCAACCACGAGCTCTCCACTTCCACCAAATGGAAGCTATGTTTACATGGTAAGTAAATACTATGCACCATGTTTGTGCCCATTTCTCTAGTAGCTTCATTTTTATGGTCTATTATTTTCTATTTTTAGAAAAAGGAGAGAACCCGTTCTTTATAGTTTAGAGCGGAAAAAATGAGATAATATCGAAATGCTTATGTACTTACATCTGGAATGATACCCATGCAAAGTTTTACTTCCATCCATGTACCAGTTGCTTCATCCTCAAATCTAGGATGCTAAACTATGATAATCCTTTATTTGATGAAAGAAAGGAAGGGCTTTGAGCCATAAATTACACTGAAAATAAGATCATTCTTGTTATAGGTGAATTGTTCTATTCGAGGTGATATGGGACCTGCTTGTAATTCTGCTGGGATGATTGATCGTTATGTTCTCGGTATTCACCATTTGTATACTAAACCTGTCTACAGAAATCTGAAGGTATCAGTTATATCAGTTTTTTGATCTTGTAAAGTTCACCATTGTTGTGCATTTTGATCAGCCCTAATGAAGAATGTGGTTTGAAGGAGTGCAACATTTCCTCCAGCGGTCAAGTTCCTGAGACTTCACCTTCATGGTGCCATGCTTCTTTTGAACCTGAGGGTCTTTTAAGGTGCAGATCTGTTCTTCTTCTCAGTAAAATGAATTTATAAAGACATGCATTCGTTTTGATGCATACGGGACTTTTTCAAGGGATGTGCACTCTCTGTTTTGATGAGATATTTTGGGGAAAGGTTGGTGAGAAGAAAAATTAATGTGCCAACTTCAGTTTTAAATCGGACCGTTTGGTTTGAGAGAAATGCCATAAATTTTGGCCTTCAGGGAAATATAATATTAAGATGCATGCGCTGAAATTTTACCCTTTACAAATTGTTGATCTAAATTGTGAAGCCTTCAGATGATGCATTTCTTATGCTTCATTGAAATCTAGATTTTTTTTTATTTTCTTTTCTTTTCCTTTCTTTTTTTGTAGAAAGAATGTTCATTCCTTTCATTCGTTATTTCACATGAGTACATTTTGCACTGTTGCAAATGTTTGCAGCTCTTTAACAGCTACAGTGGCATGCATAATAGGGCTTCAGTATGGTCACATTCTTGCGAATGTACAGGTGAGATTAAGCAAGAACTTAGTATATTACTCATCACTCTGATTGGGAAGTTCTAATTTCACATAATTTACTTATCTCAATGAAAAAAGTAGTATAGTGGACACTTTGTTTCCGATATAAAAAAATGCTTGCATAGTTTGTGCATGTAACGTAAAATACTCTTTTCATTCATTTCTGTTTTTCTTTGATTTCCTCGTTAAAGTCGAACGTTGTTCACTAATTGGATTGCTTCAATATTTTCCAGGATCACAAAAGTCGCACCAATAGCTGGTTCTCGCTCTCTCTTAAGATCTTGGTGCTCGGAATATTCCTTGTCTTCATAGGTATAAACTTGATGGAAGATGCATTGATGAACACGTATCTATCATGTCAACTAGGCTAATAATGTTGACCGATCATTGTCCATTTCTTTCTCCAATGTTTTCAGCAAAGTTATGTTATATATATAGTCTTTTACAATATCTGGTTTTGAAATTGATTTCTGTTTTGAAACTGTCTTTCAGGTATCCCTGTAAATAAGTCCCTCTACACAGTCAGCTATATGTTGATTACTTCAGCGTCAGCAGGAATACTCTTTTGTGCTCTATATATATTGGTGAGTTCATCAATTTTGAGATTTTGGATTGAAGATGAAACCATCGTAGTGGAAGCAAGCATTTGGAATTATTCTTCAAACTGAATCATAATAATCATAATATAAATATCAGGGTGCGGTGTCGTTTTTAAACGACTAACCACCTTTTTTTCCTTATTAAATTCTATCCACGTATTTTTCTTAGCCAAACTAAATGGACAACTAAGGTCTGAAGATCTCTTAATTTCTATAGGTGGATGTCCACGGCTATCGATGCTTGACATGTGTTCTGGAGTGGATGGGGAAGCATGCTTTGAGTATTTATGTTTTAGTAATCTCTAACATACTCGTCATTGGGATCCAAGGATTTTACTGGAAATCTCCTAAAAATAACATCGTAAGCACTAAACAATGGAGCTATTTTTTTTTTATGGGAACTGGGAAGTCCATTATTTCTTACAACAAACCCGGTTATTTTGAGATTCATTTTCAAACTTACTGTGGTTGGACTTTTACAGGTGCACTGGATTCTAAGTCGTGTCAAAGCTCAAAGTTGAAATAATTCGAGCACCTGTTTAAAGTATTTAGTATGTGGAGCTGCTAACTTGCTGGGGTTAATTTTTGATCATACTCGAAATCACCCTGCAAATATTAACAAAAAAAAGTCTGGCAAGAAGATAACAAAGCTATTGCAAGTAAGATCATAAACTAATATGCATAACCCCAATGTTCCCAAGTTTTTAGTATAGCATATAGATATGTGTCTAAGATTTCAGGCATTTGCCTGACACCAAAACTGTAATTGTTGTTGTATTATCTGTGTGAAATTCCTGGGATTGAGAAATTTGTTACTCCTAATAGAAATTTTAAGGCAAACCTTTATCAGCCATCAAGTTATTTACTTTGGAGATTGAACATTTGGTAGGTGTAATGAAATTGTGTCTGTATTTGTGAGGAGAAAAGTTCATTTTATACTAGTCATAAAGTTGGATTTTTGATTTAATCACAGAATAGAATCTAAAACTTCGTATGGTATGTTGTTGGTGTCATTCTTCAGACTGTTGATTAGGTTTGAAGATTTTGATATTTATTCAAAATGATGAATGTAAATTTATGGCCAGTGAGGACATTTGAATGCTTGTGCATGATAGTGCTAGCTGTTGTCCAAATGACAGTGTCTCCATTTTCCCTCGCACACTGTTCTTCCCTAAAACGTGGCTCAGTTTCGGCTTGTTCCACTTTCTTCTAGAAAACCAAAGCATTCAGTGCTTTGAGAAGCAGCTATATACATAGAGAGAGAGAGAGAGAGAGGGAGAGAGAGATTGAGAGAGAGAGAGAGAGAGAGAGAGAGAGAGAGATTGAGAGAGTTCCATTATTTGCAGGTGCTTGAAGCTTTGAAAAAGCAATTAATCATGTCTTCTAAGAAAGAAAGACTGGATCCGCCACCAGCTCCGTTCATGGGGTTTTATGAGCTTAAGGTTTGGTTCCTTTTGCAGAGGTACATGGCCACTCTCATTTTCTTGTACATCACCATCCCCACTTTTATTGGAAACAACGCACAAGCAGCACTCTGTAGTCCTGTTCTGGCGTTGGCCTCCTCGGCATAGCGCAGTTCTTCCACGCCATGATCTTCGTCCTTGTTTATGCACGGTGTCGTGGTTATGCATATTCAGGACATATCATAGTTGTTGCATACCCCTATCAAATCATTTTGTCTACTTCTATGTTAATATTATTTTATCGTTTTCATTTTGTATTATTTTATTATTATAATATCTATCTCAAAATGTGCTATACATGAATATTTTTAGTTGTCTATTCTTTATATTAAGGGATTATATGCTATTAATGTCATTGTTGTTAATAGAACCAACAAAACATAAATTTGAGTTTCACTAACTTGATTGTTGGTGAGAGTGAGTATCACGAAAATGCTTTGCTAAGTCTCAAGAAAAAGCGATTGTGACACATTACTAATAATTAAGGGTTGAATTGCTATAATGTTGGGTTACAGTACATCATAAATGTTTTTTCCTTGGTAAATGAATAAGCTTAAATGTTTTGAATTAAGCGATTTAATAATAATTAATTTTGTAAAAATGCTTAGTTATGATATTTAGTCCCGCACTTGTAAAAACGATTTTAAAACATTTTAAAATGAATCATGTTTATTGACAAAAGTAGTTTTAGAATCATCCCATTTAAAAAGTCTTATATTTGAGATTAAAAAAAAAAATTAGACAAAAGTTTAGAAATATTTAAGAGAAACTTTAAAGATAGCGGTTAAAATCAGAGATAAATAGAACAAACTTTTATAAAGGAAGAAAACAACTTTTCTTTAATTGCAAGACAAAATAAAACAAAATAAAATAGGAGAGTTCTTTTCTAATATGAATTCATAGTCATATTAAAAACAAAATCACTTACAATCACTTTCTATAGCTTTGCGTACAAATCTGCTGCTTTAAATACCTCCCAACTACTTGGATTCCAAAATCCTACACAAAAAAACCATGGAAAACACGAAATAAAATTTAATCAAGTGCACCAAGCCATGCTTACAAAGAAATATGTAATTTCAGCATAGCATAACATAGCATAGAATACACGTAAACGGCCCAAGCCCATTGCTATCAGATATTGTCCTCTTTAGGCTTTCCTTTTTGGGCTTCCACTCAAGGTTTTTAAAACTCGTCTCTTCCCAGTACCCTTTTAAAGAATGTTTTGTTCTACTTTCCCCTCTCCAACCGATGTGGGATCTCATATCTTGTCTCTCCTCGTGAGAAGTATATTCAGCACATAGCAGAGAAAGGAGGGCAAGAGTAAAAAAGAATGTATGCATGCATGTATGTATGATTGAGCCAGAGCCTCATCTAAACAAAATACCTTAATCAGGCAATGCAGTTCCTCGCTCAAGATTGTTTTTGATCTCCAGAGTATATCTACCAAAGGCCCGCTCAATCTTTTTGTTGAAATGTTCATTACGATCATTGATAGAATCGATATCCTTGTCTTCGTGGAACTTCCTCCTACGGCTAAACGACTTTCGCTTCTCCTCCCGGTCCTTGAGTTCTTTCACCATATTGTCAATCTTATCCTCTGAAATCTTAGGTGCCTGCAGGATAGTGACACAAGATCTATATCCTCAGAAATCTGATAATTACACATATGGTCGAAATTATACAGTGGAACTAAGAGTACCTTCCCATATTGAAGACTTGAAGCCTCACGGTAGAACTCAGGATCAGATTCTTTCATTTTATTATATTCCTCAAGGTCAACATTTACATTCTTCGTCCGCTTTTTGTATGCATCGTACAACGTTTTCTGGTTAAAAACTGTTAAAACCAAAGCAGTTTAACCCTTTTAGATAAGTATTTACATATTAACAACAAATAGATAAAATACAACCAATTATGCAAACTTTATATCTAAGTCCTCCCCCCAAAAAATGTGATTACATTGGGATATAACACGATTCATAATTAAACAAACACTTAAATAGCTTTATACGGTGAGAAACACCAGTACTTTAAGTACGAAGTTCTTTAAATTCACAATCAGATTCACAATATCTATATCCTAGATCAAATCATGTGTTCGTCATCAACTAGCAAATTAAGGAATCTAGTCAAATTATTTAAAAACGTATTTGTCCATAAAAAAGCAGCTAAGATCACCATAGTGTAAATTTGTAGAACAGATAGAGACTCACCATCCCATCCATAGGGAGCTGGATCCTTCTCCCATTTCTTATATTTGGACTCTGCTGCCTCTTGTGTATCTAACATGTATGCTTTTGTCATATCCAAGCCATTCGCATCCAAAAGCTTCCCGATTTTCTTCTTCCGTTCCTCAAGCCACTTTTGTTTAGAAATGCCTCTTGATTCCGATGGAGGTTCCATTTTCTTTTTTTCAGCAGCTATTGCTGTCTGATTAGCTTTTCGTGCCTCATTCTGCATCCATGGATCCATAAGTCATTACTTGATACTTGATAGGAATTGTTAACTACTTTTGGAAAATGTAGAAAATTACCATCTTAAGCCTGAGTTCAAACAATTTCTTTTTCCTCCCTGTAAGTTTTGTGAAGTCTCCTTCCACATTCTCCTCACCACTCAATTTGTCAGTATCACCATCACTATGCCCTTCTTCTTCAGGCTTTTCATCATGAAGATCTTCATACTCGTCAGGAGGCGCAAAATTGGAAGGAGCACTACTTCGACCAGCTTGAACAGCTTCTGATGAAGTGGCAACTGTGATCAAAATTCCCAAGAAAACATTTAAATGAGATAAGAGAGAAAGATAACAAATGATATCACTTGAATTTGAAAGGTGGAGGAGGAATGGTTAAGCAATTTATAGGGCCAATTTTTAGCAATGTTAAAAAAGCTACGTAATTCAAAGAAAACGTTAACAAATTAGACAAAAGGATAAATAGTGATGAATAATGAAATTGTCAGCTACAATAAAAGAAGGTCATTATGTTCAAGGAAGTTGCAAAGAAATTGTAGCATGTGAAAAAACCTGGCTCATTTTGCTGATTCCGGGCTTTGACTTCTGCTATTATTTCAAAGCAGTACTCGCTACATTCATGATAAGGATTAGAAGCATTTCTACAATCAGGGTGTACTCTTCCTTCGTCAGACATCTCTGCAACAACGTCTCTTACTCGCTGCAAATAAAGAGTCATAATTAAACGGAGCTTTAAAATATACAAAAATTCCGGAAACTTAAAGCTGTAAAAGAAGATTTTGACAATAAAAGGCATCATTGGATGGATACGAAGGTTACACGATCAATCAAACGAGTCAAAACATTCAAACTTCCAACTGAATTTATCGTACCAACGCCAACAATAATCCTCAATTTCTCCAAATGTATACAATGCGCGCAAAGTGTACTCAATGGAAAATTGATTTTCCTTGTATATGTCTTTGTTTTTCACAAGAGGAATGCGAAGGAGTACAATTAATCCCGAGCAAACTACAAGAATTCAACTTCTGAGGAAAGGAAACCACGGTAACACAAAATCAAGTCTACTACAACACACAACAACAAATAGCAGCATGAACATTATCACTGATTCCAGACAAAACTTGCGAATCAAAACCGAAATTCATACGGAATCACAACGAGAAAAGCAATATTAGAGATTTAGAGGCGCTAAAAGCAAGATGCAGAACTATACCTGAAATCTAGGTTTTCCGCGCGGGAAGAACTCGAAGAAGAAAGCAGAAGAGGTTCCCTTCCCGATTTGGGAAGAACGAAGAACAATTGCTCAAGATTTCTTCCGAAACAACAAATCCCTTTAAAATTCTCAGAATTTAAATACAAAATTAATTTTGGTTTCTAATTAGGAATAATACGAATAGGACTCATATATATATATATATATTTATTATTATTATTATTATTATTATTATTATTATTATTATTTAAATACATATATTTAATCATTCTCTCTGTCATTTATTTATTTTTTAAATGAAAATTAAAATAATCATTGTTATTTTTTACTATTTCGTAAATTATTTTTTGGTTGTTGAAATTAAAAAATTGCTTTATTTCGTCTCTATGTTTTATAATTAGGCAATCAAACCCTTTATTAAATAGTTATTTAATGGAGGGCTAAAGTGCAATTTTTAAAATATAAAAAAACTAGTTTTAAAATTAAAATTAATAATTCGTTTTAATTTTTTTAAAGGAAAAAAAAAAAAAAAACTCTCTCCTTTTCCCTCTTCGTCCACCTCCTTTCCACCTATGACCCTGGCCCTGCCTCGTAACTCTTAACGAAATTTCGCGTTTAATTATCTAAGATAAATAAATGAAATGTTATTTCGATCTTTAAGAATAGTATGATACAACACCACGATCCATTAAATTAATCCTATTTTATTATTGACATAAAAATAAAACCGTTCTCTTTATATTTTTATTGATTTATCTCTCAACTAATTAGAATTATTAGAACAATTTGAAGAACCAAATTGTAATTCTAAAATTTCTAGGGACCAAATTGAAAACTATGACTAATTTAGCTTATAATTTATAAAAGAAAATTGAATATTACATTCGGGTTGGAATTGATGGGCTTTAGGCCCATTAGAAGGGTCTCTCGACAAGGGCTGTACCCACGACAACTGGCCCATTCAACCAGATTCGGTTGACTTTTTAACTGTCGCAAAACGGTGTCGTATTGACATTGAGAAATAAATTCCTAATAAAATAGACGGATTTTCAAACCCGTCCGAAAACTTTGAAACCCTAGCTTCCACCCTCCACAGCTCAGCTCCGACGCGCCGCCTCCCTTCCCGGCCCTTTTCCATGGCTTTCTTCACCGGTGGTGGCCGATTCCGCGAGCTTCTCAGGAAGTACGGGAAGGTCGCAATCGGAGTTCATTTCTCAGTGTCGGCGGCTTCGATCACTGGCCTCTATGTCGCCATCAAGAACAATGTTGATGTAGAATCGCTACTCGATAAGCTACACATGGACGGATTCTCTTCCAAAGATACGCCACAGACAAGTCCCTCCGAAATCACATCGTCCGTAGACGATGGATTTGTGATCGAAGAAAGACCTACATCAGAAATTCAATCAACCGTAATGGAAGAGCCGCGGAAAAGGAATCGTACAGCCGATCTCGCAGCGTCGACTGGCGGCGCGTTGGCTTTGGCCGTGCTTTGCAACAAGGCATTGTTGCCGATTCGGGTTCCGATCACTATTGCGCTCACACCGCCGATCGCGAGGCTGCTGGCGAGGCGAGGAATTATGAGAAGTGGTTAAGGAACTGAATCCATCTCATTTCTTCATCATCTTTCTTGTAAGTTGGATCGGCGATGGTCGATTAGAGTTAAGCTTCTTCTTCTCGCGATCAGCAGAGTATAATAATCCATTTTCTACGTTCTTATGAGATTTTTTTTCAAGAAAAATTTATCAAAACAGCAAATGAATAAAATCCCACTGTGAGTTCTTCCATTTCGTTCTTCATCTGATTTCAACTGAAAATTCGATCGTTTTTTTTTTTTTTTTTTTTTTTTTTTTTTTTTTTTGAGACTGAATTCTATAGATCTGGCTATGAGAGAATAAACTAGGCATTATATTTATAAATGAATTTTATTTCTTACCCAGTAATTAATAGAAACATTAATAATGAGAATAAAAGTTAAAAATATTTAGGCCCATTTGGTTTGTTTTATTATTATTATTATTATCTTTTTATGTTTTTAGAAATAAATAATTCATTATAAAAAAAATTAAAAAAAAAAAAAAAACTTGTTTGGTAAGTTGATAAAGGAAACAGCTTCAATTAAAAATATAAAATAAATTTAATTATGTAAATTTATACACTTGTATATATATATTGATAATTTTTAGATTTTCACTAATACATTATTTTCTTTATTTTGACATTAATTTATTTATTATTTATTATTTATAACTAGATTTAAAAGTTTGTTAAAATAAAATTTGATTTAAAATATTTTTCTATGGTTTTTTTTCTTCTTTATTAAAGTACAAATTCATTTCCTCCAATATTTAAATATTGGAAAAATATTAGAATCCTGGTTTTATAGTTTTGATAAAATCTCACCAAGAGTAAAAACCTTTATAAATAGTCCATATTATAAGGACTATTTAGCAAAATTTTGTCAAACTAAAGAATTTCAATAACTGAACTATTATCACCGTTCCTAAGTATAGACTTTTCTCCGGAATCATATGGTAGCACAACCCACACACAAACACCACCCGACAAAGGACGAATGAATGCTAGAAGCCCAAAACTTCAAACTTTCTTCATAAATGGGGATGTCAGTGTCACAATCGCACTTTTCTTGACAACAGACTTTTGCGATTGTGTGGCATTCACTCTCAACACTGAATGAGTTAAGCCAATTTGAATTCGCGTCGCCTGCGGCCGAGCAACATATGCTTAAGCCTCTAGCCCTATTTTGAGAGGAAGGTTTTAGAAAACAATGGAAGAGAGATTTTTGAAAGAGAGTTTAAAAGTAAGGTTGAAAGAAGGTTTGGAATTTGTTATATGACTTAAGTATATAAAGAAATATCACAACTTAAATATTATATAACTCGAATATGAAAATTTGACAACTAGTTGCATTTCCTTATAGTACAGGCATAATTTCACCAAACGGCCATACAAATCTAGGCAGGAGGAGTTGACGACTGATATCATCCTCTATAGTACATTTTGAGACGATTTAAGTCTGATAGACCTAGACATGATTTTGCCGAATAGTCATACAAACAGAAAATACAATAGTAAGGCAATACAACATGGAATCAAATAAATGGTTTGGCGTGGCATAGACATGTGGCCATGGGCAACACGCTCTAAAGAAGCATAACTGTGACACTCAGAGCAAAGACAATCCTTCCCCGAGACCAATTATAACAGTCACCTCCCCGAGACCAATTATAACATTTAAAATTATTGACTAAAATTTCACCTTCTATAAAATTTCACCTTCTATAAACTATTATAGACTAAGTTTGTAGTTTAACATTTTTTTTTTCAGCTCAAACAGTAACATACCTTTAGAAAATCATAAGGAATAAATTGCAGCACAACATATTATACTTCTTTTACTTTCTTTGAGCAATACTGAAATGCAGCACAACAAAAAATCATCATAAAAAAAAGTCCATTCTAGGACAAACAACCTACGACAGAAGAACACGACCAACTAACTCCTAACTTGCAATGTAATTCGGACTTTCCTTTGTTTTTTTTAAGGAAAAAAATGGATCACAGACCAAAGAATTGTCACAAAAACCCAGATCCTAGAATTCTAGGAAGCTTTTGAAGATCATGAGGCCCCCAGTTCAAAACTTCTAAACAGGGTGCATCATTGATCATAATGGGTAAAGACAAGAAGGCTTTAACATGAATGGGAATGAATGGAAGAAAAGAAAAAGATTACCTTGTCAGCTATGTGTAAATGATGACACTTTGTCATCTGGAGTTTTTTGTAATGCTACAACTGTTGAAAATGCTTAAAATCGCGACAATCAGCTCCGACTTCGTTCAACGACGAGAAGAGCTTCGGAACAATCTTAGCGAGCATAAGCTTAAACCCGACTGACGTGGAGTTGGGATCGCTTTCTTCTCTTATAGAGGCATCTTCTGTGAGAGAGCCAATTAAGTGACCTTTCATGTATGCATCACAGGCCTTCAGGATGTAATATCCACGCCTCCTGAAATGTTCTTTAACGAGTTCTTCGAAGTCCTATTCATGAACAAAATCAATTAGTCAAGCATAATATTTATAGCTAATTTATCACTAGTAGTCATTGCATCATGAACTTTCTGTGTACCGCATACATAAATTCGCTCAAGTTACAATCACAAGTTCTTCAAACCCATGGTTGTCCATTAAAGAGGAAAAAGAAAAAAGAAACACCGCAACAGCCCAAGCCCACCGCTAGCAGATATTGTCATCTTTGGGTTTTTCCTTTCGGGCTTTTTTTTCAAAGTTTTTAAAATACGTTTATTAGGGAAAAGTTTCCACACCCTTATAAAAAATGCTTCGTTCTTCTCCCCAACCAACGTGGGATCTCACAATCCACCCACCTTCAGGACCCAGTCCTCGCTGGCACTTATTCCCCTCTTCAATCGATGTGGGATCTCACAATCCACCCCTTTTCAGGACTCAGCGTCCTCACTGGCACACCGCCTAGTGTCTGGCTTTGATACCAACTGTAACAACTCAAGCCCACCGCTAACAGATATTGTCCTCTTTGGGTTTTCCCACTCAGGCTTCCCCTCAAGGTTTTTAAAACGTGTCAGCTAGAGGAAAGTTTCCACACCTTTATCAAGAATGTTTCATTCTCCTCTCTAACCAATGTGGGATCTCACAATCCACCCACATTTAGTACCCACCGTCCTTGTTGGCACTTGTTCCTCTCTCCAATCAATGTGAGATCTCACAAACACAATGCTTTTTGGTCCATTTAGCAAATGACATTTGAAGATTGTATGGTGCAGAAAAAGTTCTCAACAAAGATATTCAAATGAAAATGAACAGTAATACCCACCTTGGGAGGCTTCCTCATAAGATACATTATTGTCTTGCAGTTCAACAAGAAAGTGTTTTCATTGTACGACAAGGAATTCTTCTCTCCTTCTGCTGTCCCAATTTGTTTGTCATATCCAGCTTCATTAAAATATGGTTTAGAATTCAACACTAACCCCTGGAGCGATACCAACACTTGAAGGATGCTAGAGGACTTTGGATCCCACACTTCATTTCCTCTGCCAGTCCAAGTATTTAAAAGGCTAAGGCACACTTTGCCTTCCTCATAAAGATTGGGATTTATCCGCCACCCACCTGAATGATAATATGCTGACTGCATCATAACAAATCCCATCAGTAAGTTACCATATAAGACAACCCAGATTATAGAAGTGACTTAATGCTATGACTCACTGGTGGAACGTCGGGATACTCTGGTGGGAGGTGAAAATCGAAGAAGAAAAGGCCATCTTGGTAAGGGGTCCCATAGGCCCCAACAATGACGGTTCTTAAAAGGTCCATTCGATCCTCATAGACTCGAACGTATATCCCATCTGTTACAGAATTCATTCATGGCTCAGCTAACAGATACATGAATGTCAATCTCACGAGACGCGACTCAATGAAGCAAAGATAGACATTGTTTACCTGGAAGATTATTCTGGAGGATAGTCCAATCTTGCTGGATTTTCTTAAGCCATTTCCTTCCGTTAATAGTCTGCATTCAACAAAGTTCAACCATTCAGACTTGTGCAGAATCTTTCAAGTAAGAACGTGTAAACCAATCTGGACAACCCGAAACCCAAAAGTATTGATGAACATGAAGAACAAGACCCTAAAACAAGAACCGTGCACCCCTAAAACAAGAGCCGTGCACAGAAGTATTCTTAGAGCATCAAAGTGGTATCGAAACTTCACAAATATACTTACTTGTCCATTTGTACCAAGAAAATAATGGTCCAAAGGATCTTTAACGATATCAAAGCCCTTGAAGCTGCAGGTGCCATCCTCATGGCATGCTGACCCATCTGATTGAGCAGTCCTCAGGTTGCTTGAAGCTTCTGCTGATACTAACACTTTTAATGGCTCTGAGGCATCGTCGTCCTCTCCTCTTCCACAGTCAGAGTTCATATCAGAGGCAGTAAAAGAATTGGATTTAAGAGAGCGAAGCCCAGAATCTATTTCCTCCAAAGCTTGAATTTCCAAGGATTGAGTGTCACTTTCACTGTGGGAATCCAAATCCATTGATTCTCGATTTCTTGGTCCTCGTGAGAATATTCCAGTAGCCAATCTAGTAACAAATCGAAACGCAGCAAGTGGAACAGAAAGAGCTAGACTTCTTCCTGAATTATGCTGTTCACTCTCTTCCTCTTCAGAATCCACACCAGTATCTTGCAGCTCAATATCCTAGAGACATTGACGTGGGTCATTATTCGCGATGCCTTAATACATATCAGGTGTAATTATTCTTAAAACTGTAGATAACAACGTTACAAGCAAAGACAAACAAATGAACAATGGAAGGGCACAATGACATCAGATTTCAATTTATAAGAACTGCCGAACTTTCAAAAAATCAGCACAAGAGGGCATAACATATGGAGGGTCACTAATAAAAAATGATATGAAATTTTTTGCCGAAACCTTGGAAGCAGAAACTGAAAAAGAAATGATATTATTGAGAGTGAAAGACTGAGAGTCTATCAAAATAAAATTTTAATCCCATTATTTAAAGAAGATTACAAGTAAAGAGACAGGAGTTCAGACTGACCTTTTGCATCTAATATGCATGATTAAAACAAAAGTCCATACCGGCCCTCATAATTACATGTTACTTCTAGTTTTATTCTTTAGTTTCTTTGACAGAAAATCTAGAGATTATATTATTAGATGTTAGGACCCACGACCCTCCACAATGGTATGATATTGTTCACTTCGAGCATAAGCTCTCATGATTTTACTTTTGGTTTTCCCAAAAGGCCTCATACCAATAGAGATAGTATTCCTTACTTATAAACTCACGATCTTCCCTTAATTAGCCAATATGTGACTCCTCTCCCAACAATCCTCAACAATTCTCCCCTCGAAAAAAGTACACCATAGAGCCTCCCCTGAGGCCTGTGGAGCCCTCGAACAGCCTCCCGTTAATCGAGGCTCGACTCCTTCTTTGGAGCTCTTGAACAAAGTACAACCTTTGTTCGACAATTGAGTCATTTTTTAACTACACCTTTGAGGTACACAACTTCTTTGTTCGACACTTAAGAATTCTATTTACATGGCTAAGTTAAGGGCATGGCTCTGATGCCATGTTAAGAACCACAACCCTCCACAATGGTATAATATTGTCCACTTTGAGCATAAGCTCTCATGGTTTTGCTTTTGGTTTCCTCAAAAGACCTCATACCAATGGGATGGTATTCCTTGCTTCTAAACTCAAGATCTTCCCCTTAATTAGCCAATATGAGACTCATCTCCCAACAATCATCAACATTAGAACCATTCAAAAGAATATGCTAACTTTAGTGTACCAAAAGAATGTTACCTCCTTGGCGTTCTCAACATCCATTTCATCATCATCATCATCAACTGTTTCCCAACTTGCAGCACCGTTACTTATTTCACTTCCAGCACCAATTGATTCATCGTCATCATCTCGACCAACAACATAAATTGCTTGAGGGCCAACCTTAGCGAAATTATAAACACTTCAGCATTTGAGTTTCTAAACTCGTGAGAAAAGTGAAAACCATTAAAAACTAAATCAGTTACCACATATGAGTGTTAGATTATAGACTATCAAGACACAAAAAAAAGTAACATTTTTAATATTTCAAGATCAACTAATTTAAAAGCCAATAAATAAGCAGATACCAAACATAAAAATAACAATCAATTCCTACGAAAATACAGGAAAAACAGCTCCCTAACCTGCCCTTATAATAAATTTGTTTAATTACAATGATAATGCACTCTTCCTGTTAGAAGAAGATCATAAACCATTTGGTCTTGTTTTTTACGTTTGCAACCAAGTATCATTTTCAAAAGAATTAGGAAATGAAAAATACCGTTGAAACCATGCCATTGGCCCAAAAAACTTCAATATCACCATTCTTAAGAGTCGTTATATTTCCAACCCAAGAGAGATCTGAGAAGTCAAAGCAATCATCACTACTTGATGGATATTCTATTTTCAGGCTTCCTGAAACCTTTTCTGTACAACTCATCACCCCATTGGTTGAACTTTGATGATTTAATTCTTCAGTAGTGTTTTCAGAAGACAGAGCTTCTATAGAATCAGAAACAGGTGACAAACGAATAACAACATCACCGTAACAGTAGTCATAATCTGGATGCCCTTCTAGCTCATACACACTAACAACTTCTTCTATGTCAAATTCTCGAGGATCCTCTGCCCTGGAGACTGGTTTTAACCACCTTACACAGGCTGTTCGCTCCTTTGCATGAACACTTTTCACAACTCCAACTCGCCTGCTTTCCGTAACATCATCATCATTATCAGAGGCCTTCTCAACAACATACTGTTCTGGAACAAATTCATGATCACCTGGATTAATTGGAATCAAGCCTGTTGAATCCAGCGCAAGTTCTGCCCGGCCATCCTGCCATACAACATCAACTTTTGTCGTAGTATTGATGATTAAAAGTGCCCTCTCAAAGTTTTCCTCTTTCTTTCTAGCCTTCTTATCTCTCCTGATGACAACTTTACGAATTTTTTTGCGATGGAGAGGCCAAGTCTCATGGGTATTCTCCTTTGTTGCTCTAGAACTACTAGATTCCGGCAAAATATTACATTCTGGATCCCTATAATTTCCATTACATGCACTAATGGAGTCAAGACCAGTGGATTCAGTTCTCCCACTTAATTCATCTACCACGGTATCCTCTGAATCGCACGCTCCCACTGTTTGTGCGTAATCTAACATATTGGTCACTGAATCAGGAAGTTCTGTTTGTGATGAGTCCTTAGTCGAGCCAGAGGAGAATGAGGAGGGAAGAAGACACCAGTCACCCAATTGCCAATTCACATGTGAAAAACAAGTTAATAGTCTCAAGTTCTTTGGACTCTGTTCTTCAGCTGGGGTGGTAGAAGAATCTGGTCCATATCCAGCAGATGCTATCCAATAAATGAACACTGATCCAACTGTAACTTTAGTGACAGTACCTTGCAATCGATTAGGTTTCCATAAACCAGAAAGCCATTTAGAATTCTTAAAAACTGTTGAAGAACTCGCCCTCACCCGCTGGCCAGGATAGTAAGGAAAGCTTGCATCTTCAAGGATATTCTTAGAAACTGGTTTGAGCCGCGATGGCTCTGCCTTTGTGACTTTACACTTGGAGCCATCATCAAACATCACAGTCACATTATCCAAGACATCATCAATTCTACCCAACCACGGACCAAGGACCACATAATCCCCCACTGCAAAATCTCTCACACGTATCAAGTCCTTAGATGATATATTTTTCACAACTGATCCATCAGGAACTAACAAATCAACAGAGATATTTACATCTACCACAACACCTGATTGCCCTGTAGGATTGGAAACAGCAGCAACAAAATCACCATGTAAAAACCCCCTATCTATAACTGTTAAATCATTAACATTCTGAGTAGTCTCACTTTCATCCATCCAGAGGACTCGAACTTCATCAGCAGGAAGGGGTTGATTCTTATAACTATCTCTGTTTGAATTTTTAGCATTAGTGTCATCGTCATAATTTTCCTTGTTTTGACCTTCGTTCTCCCCATCACCATCATAATCATCACAACCATCATCATCAAGACCATCCTCACCATCATCATAGTCATCTTCATCATCAGTAATGTCAGTATCTGAATCAGCATCACCAGCAACTTCAGTCACAATCCCTATCATACCACTGCCTTTGCTTTTTACAATATCTCGTCTATATACATGTGGAATATTAGGTTTGTCGCTTTTATTCTCATTCATTCTTCTAGCTTCATCATTATTTATAGTTGGCATGTGAATATTTCCACTTGTAGAAACACCATCCCTATTCATGTAACTATCGCAAGTATCCGTAAGAGACTCCTTGTCCACAGAATCCGGTTGCCCCATCTGGAAAGAAAGAAGGAAGAAGGATGAGTACAGCAATGACTTACATATGTAACTCAAGTACATTGGGATAATATTCATTTCAATCTAGTAAAGTACATTTGTCAAAGTTCAAATATAAGAACCGAAACAAAACTACATTTTTTTCTTTTATTATATATATTATTGTACTTCACCAGATGCACCTCCCTAACGCGTCCAGGGTCCCCAATGAATCCTTTGGGCATCCTCACCGTATGCAACATTTAAATAAATTAAAACTTCAAAATCATATACCAAAGATGCCCATGTTGGATACCCAACTCTGCATGTAATAAGAGAATTCAAGCTTCCTAGATGCCTATCTAGCCAGCCAAGAAAGTGAACAAACAAAATCCATGGCCCATTAGTCTGTAAGTATGAACAAACCAGTCGCTGTAATTTTACTCTAAGCAACAATAAAGTCAAATAAGCTCACTGCTCCTTTTTCCTTCATAATTTCATCAAATAGGGAAAAGTTGCTGAATGAACAGAGCAGCAAGAAATGGACATTTATAGCATATTTGAATAGAATCAGGAGGTTGACATATTTTTGCAAGTAGCTTTTTGCTACTTAGAGCAGTCACCAAATAATCTCCATTTTAGATTTTCAGATCTAAAATTCAAAAAAAAAAAACCAAAAACCCAGGAAAGACGATTGACCAACACAAACAGAAATGAAAAATTCTGGGTTCATTTGCTAATATGCTTAGCAAGACGACAGAATTAAGAAGGCATCCAATGGACGTCTTCGTTAAAATCATAAAGTTACTTGAATCAAACGCAACAAGAAGAAGAAACAATGGCTAAAACCATTTACACCTCTCCCGTTCTCGCATTCAAATACTCAGAGCAGGTCATAATTACCAGCAAAACCATTAATCGAAATGAAAAAAAGAAAAAACAAACTAACGAACTAACTAAAGAAGCTGAAGACCACGATTCAAGACCTTCGCAGATCAATCCCTCGAGCTAAACTCAAACATCCATCCCACCAGTAATCCAAACAATAAACAAAAAATATTCCATCCCAAAGCTCAATCCAATCAAGTAACCAAAACAAACGAGCTAATGAAATGAGAACCTGAGGCTGCTCGGAGGCAGACAAAAACGAGCTGCAAAGAGAAAAGCAATCTGAGAATCGCCGTCAATTGGAGGGAAAGAAGGAGGATGCGATGAAGAAAAGGAGGCCTTTGATTTTGAACGGAGGTTCCTTCGAACTCCGTTTTCGAACCAGAGAATATAATATATTATGAAAGAATTAGAGGGAGGAGCTGGTAAGAGAGTTACCGTGGGGGTGGGTTTGTAAATACCTATAATATGGGGGTTGATTATGGAAATAAATAAAAACCTGGGGGCCTTCTTCTTATATATTTGTGTCCGTTGATTGGTATGGTAATCGTGATCCATTACCACCGTTCAAAATTAGGACCAAGTCCCGTTGCAAAAATAATTATTTTTTTAACTTTAAAATATATATTTATTATATTATACAAATTTTTTATTTATTTATTTGGATATATATATTTAAACCCAACTTTTTTTCTATTAATATTTTAGTTTCAAAACTTTTAATAATAATTTTTACTAATTAATATATATAATTGTCAATTATTGTGTATGTTTGAAATTAATAGAAAATTTATTATAAAAACATATTTTTTATTCATTTTTTAGTATTTAAAAAATAAAATATATTATAATAAAAATAAAATATATAAAGTAAAAAAATAAATTTAAAAATAGTTATATATAAGTTTGGATTTCAAGTAAGGGAATGAAAGGTGCTTTTCTTGGGGAGTTCTAATATTGAAAGGAAGTTTATAATTTACAAGGCAAGTTAACATTTTTCTAAGAATTTAATAAAATTTGTCGGGAGCTTAGCTTAATTAGTTAATACAGATATTCTCGGTTAAAAAAATAATGTTTTTATTTTAAACTAGGTTAACATTAGTAAGGTATATTTTAGAAATTATGTTCGTGTTTGTTAAAGTTTTTCTCGGGAATGATTTGGAAGATCCAAAATAAAATGTAGGGTTCAAATCCAGCTACAAAATGAACAATAAAGTTTGGTTGGTTCACGAACAAAAGAAATTTCAAATCTAATTCATGAATAAAATTATTATCCCATATTTCACATGAGGCGTTGTGGTCGGCTCGACACTACGAATTTTGGGTTTCATTAAACGAAAGTACATGTGCGTCTTTTTGTTCAAGATTAATGTATTTGATTCTTAATGTTTTTAACCTCATGATGATATATTAATAGTTATGTTGGTCTAACTTCATGTGTGGGAGAGATAACTTAGAACATATCTTAAATGCATGATAATAGTTGTTGTGACATGGGGAATGATTTGGAATGTACTCGAGATTGTTAATGAAGAGTCGTAATGTCATACCTGATACTAAAAATCAGCAGGGATGAGAATCGGGTGAGCTCGTAAGAGTCATTCTTGATATTAAAAAAGAAAAGACTTATACTTCAAGCCTCACGAACTGAATGAGTTGTCTTGAACGTTTCAACGCCGTGAACTTGAAATTTCATTAAATGAAAGTGTCCTCACATCTCATAATGTTGATATCTATCTGAAGTGTTGTGTCGCTGCCTCTTGAGGGTCTCAACTTCGTAAACTTTGAGTTTTGTCAAACGAAAACGCTTGCTCCTCTCAATGTTGATTTCTACCTAAAATATCGAGACGTCGTTTGATCTTTGACCATTAAAAATGTTAATGTGGACAATATTCTTATTACTCAAAATCACTATAAAACTTGCAACGTGCACAACAGCACGGCCAGTAGTAACTGTTTGAAGAAAAATCTCTGCTACGTTCCATGTCTAAATAAATATCCTCATCAAAACTCAGCCTTCCATATAATACTGAAACAATCACTGTAAACATGTTCTACCTTCACCTCAGTTAGGTTTTGATATCCTGTTTGGGGAATTATTAGGACCCTCACTGAAAATTCCCCAGCTTTTCTGTCCCTTGTTCACATTGTCGTCGGATTTTGTTAATGAGAACTTCAAACTTTCTGAAGCTCCAGGCGCGTTCGGATTAGTCGATGGCCCTCGATTCCCTCGATAACTTGTGGATGCTGCATCTTGCTTTACTGGAGCATTGGCATTTAGAGCACTGAAGATCCCAAAGCTAGTTTTGGATGGATCAGGAACGGTATGCTGTGATGAACCAGACTTGGATGTCTCATTTGAGGGATACTTAGTGTTTCTTGATGCAGAAGAAACGTTGTCGTCTGGCCTGGTTTCTCTCATGGAGGGCGGCGATAAGTTTGTGTTCGTAAGAGGTTGCCTCCACTGATTGCGAATCTGGGGTTCTGATCGGAGTGAGTCTCTAGCACCTCGGCCCTTGTTATCCATTACATTTGGTGGTTGGAACCGGTTTGCAGGTTCGATCTTTTTGTATCTGTTATCGGCTTTGGTGGAAGAATCTTGTCGAGAGAGTGGAACGGAGCTGGTTCTACTCGTATCAGGTAACCGCGTCGGTGGTGAAAGGTCTGAGACATTAACATCCCTGTCTGAAGCTACATTCATTTTATTGGCAGTGGTTTCTAAGGGAATCCCATTGGCATCATCTTTCAAGTCAAAAACTTCATCAAAATCATTATTACCATCAACAACTGACCACGTTGCTTCAGAATCTGATTCTTCAGGACCCATTTCTTCTTCATCAGGGGTTGAAGAACGGGCCGCTGGAACCGGAGGGGTGGTGCCATTTTTAACCTCCTGTCTTGCATTCACAGCAACTTTTGATGCTTTTCCACCGCCCCCTTTCTTCGAGGGGCCAAATTTAACATGCCTGACTATAACATATGCCTGTCCTCTTTCCACTCTTGGTCCACTTTCCACCATTGCCACATCCTCTATCTGCAAAAAGGTTGATCACGATATGCGGTGGGAAGGATAAAGACAATAGAAATTGATGAACTGGTATCGTCAAGAAAAAATGAAGTGTTTCATGAGGCAATACCAAAGCAGAGAGACGAGATAGCAAGCCACCCAAGTCCTGATCCTCACCGCCCCTGGCACTGCACTGTTCAGAGAGCATAAGAGTAAGATATTCTTGAACAGTGAACAGTATGGTGTTTAGAACATATTTGTGGCGATCTGGTATTGAAAAACACCCAAACGAACAACCATTGACCTCTGAAAAGAAATAAGGAACTAAAAAGAACAGAAATTATGAATCATTTTGTGAAATGGAAAAATAATACCTTCACACGGTAACCTCGTTCCATCAATCGCTTTACCATATCGGCTTTCATCCTTAGGTCCTTCTCTTCCTGATGACAATACAAAAAAATAAATAATTTTTAGCATCAAATATTAAGAGTTTTGTTCTAAGCTCTCATAATGGTCAAAAGTCGGTTTGGAGCTCAAGGACTCTTTTAGCGGAAACAAAATTGTCTCAACTCTAGTGTTAACCTCGTACATACTACAACAAAATGGTGTTGTAGTGAGATAGGAACCGAACCCTTCACAATTCTTTGGGTATGGACAACATACCAAAAGTAATGTCAATGTTGTAGGTAGTAACAATAATTGAAGGAAATTATTAAATGCAGAAAAATCTTCGCCTAAAGTTCAAATTTTGAATGAAAAAAATGAAACTTTACTTTTATAAACAAATAGGTTAATGGTGATATCCACATTTGACTTTTCAATGTTTCCATCCACGAACTAGGTTGAACACCATAAGGAGTTTCTTAATTAAGTAGGTTAACGTTTTTGGGTGTACTTGATTTCCATATAGACCTATAAAAGTGAGGACCAAATTGCTGAAGATGAACTAACAATACTCGAAGAACATTGATCTTAAACTATAATGAAATCATTTTTAAAAAAGGATGGTACAGAACTAGAGCACAAACCATGGCTTAAAACATAATATTCATGGTCATAGTAGGACTTTTGTACGCAATTTTACTTTCCTGTTGAGGCAGAGAGAGATAGAAGCTAGAATAGAAAATTATGTTCCATCCGCAAGGCATTCAATCATATCACCATCAGAGTCTTCAAGTTATATTCATGGCAGCGAAGGGTCTGAACATTAAAAAATAAATTACTCACAGTTTTCCCAGTGAAGCGGACTTCTTTGTGATCTCCTTTTCTTAAACCCACTTCAGCCTGCAAGAATATGAATCTGTTTCACAACACATGCAACACTTTTCCTAATATAAATTTTAAGTCATTTCTCGAGACCTGAAAAACTAACAGGTTTTCCTTTTGGGAAAAAGATTAACTAAAACTGGCACAATTTTAAAACGGCTATTCGTGGAATAATATTAAAATGGCCAATCATAATGAAGCTCAGACAAACAACTTGATTGTTCGTTTTATTTATGCAATCATGAAGGAAGTACAAACATGTTAGATGTTTACAATCATCCAAGTTTGTGGCTGTATTATACCCACTTCATTCATTATCAAAATGAAGAGGAATACAAAACCAATTTGACATAATTTTATGATAAAATACGGTTCAGCACTGACATGAGATCACTGACATGGGATCAAGTAGCAAAAGTTAAACAATAAATTCTTGATTTCAATACAATATCCCGACCAAAGGCGTTATCACTGTCTAAAAGACACTAACCCACATGTACATTGCCTTGCGGAACTTTTATGAAGCTCTTGGGATTTGATCTAATAACCTTGTTGAACAACAAGACCTTTAAATCTAAATTATCAAAGAACTCCAAAAATGATAAAGAATCAGTCTAAGGGAAGGTTTTGGAACGGATTATCTTGATAATCAAGATCAAGAGTAAAGAAAACTTGTGATTCAAATCATTGTACAAGATAGCTTTGATCAAGACTACTTGAATGGCTCTAGCATGCAAATCTTAATACAAGAAATGGAAAGGAACAACCTCATGGCTTAAGAAGCATAATATGCAACTTTCATTTTAATATCCAAAATTCTCATACTAAAGCAACAACAAGCATGACTATTTATACCTTTGAAAATAAATCTTAAAGTAACCTATGGTCAATTGAGAGGTGGTAACTCTCATGTCCATCAATACCATAATGACCACTAACTAATCGTAACTTAAAACCTTAAAAATAATACTCTAAAATTGAAAAGTATAATAAAACCTCCCTAAATCCTAACATGTACGGTAATCTTGTCATTCACCATGCAATTTTGTGGCATGATTAAGACTTTGTATTTCGTATCAGGAACTCACCTTGCTTTTAACACGATCCTTTTCCCTTATTTGCTGCTTGTACTTCTCTCTGTGAAAGTCCATGATTTTACAGACAGGTGGGTTGGCTTTTTGTTGGACCTAAAAAATATGACACATGAAATGAAATATTGCATGACCCGATAACAAATATGAAAGTCTAATAATTACTGAGATTGAAAGTAGAATTATACATATAAAAAGACAGAAAATGCTGGCAACATGAAAAATGGAAGTTTACCTCAACCAAATCCAGCTTGAGCTCACGAGCACGTCCAAGAGCTTCACGAAGTGAAACAATTGCATGTCCTACAAAAATTCATGTGCAACACATCAACAAGTAATAAACAAACACAATCCTCATTCATAGCCCAATACATAATTACACAACTTCTATACCCGATAAAATTCATTTTCAAAGAGTTTTGGAGACTGTTGATTGGGGGTGCATTGTTTCTTGCTTGGAATATGGTGAAGGTGGGTGCATTAGTTCTTGCTTGGGCTACTTGGTTTAAAGAGATTGTCAGACCCTCAGATTTTCAAGGCAAGAAAATCGCTTTTTGGGATTTGTCGATGGCATCTCTTCTAAGAATTTTTTGTACTTAATCATACTTCTGACATTCAAGTCAAATGGAGAATGTTGTGCAACTCCTTCGGCCCATAAAGAGGAAACCCTTCTTTTTGTCCAAATTATAATGTTTCCTTCTTTTTTATTAAAAAAAAAAAAACATTCATTTTCTTCCTCATTTTTCCATTATTTTCATGTTTCTACTTCTTCACAATCAAGATAGCGCACCCTATAACACGTTCCAATAGATCGATTCAATACTAGTTTTCTAGCAAATTTTATCCATGTAGTAGGTAGTTGCACATGAAATATCAGACATGAACAAAATCAAATTCCTCATCCACCACACACCCTTCTTACCCAAATATGAGGACTTATTGTTCCATGAACCTTTCCCATTTTGTCAGAGGTGAGAGAGCTACGCTAACCGCCTAGATGCATCACTATGAACGTGATATATCAATCCCAAGAACGTGAAAAGGCATCACAACTTAGAGATCTCAAACTATGATATTAACAAAAATTCAATATTCATCTCACATACCATCATCAGATACAAGCCTCACAAACTCAGCCTTGATTTTATCATTAAGTCGTGGTCCACTCGTATTATTCTCTTCCTTCTTCGCCTTTCCCTGAAACTTTAATGACATATCATAAAATGAACAAGATCAGTCTCACCATTTTTTTTTTTATGAATTAAACACTCTATAACTCAAATCAGCTGCCTAATTTATAATCAATAGAGCAAATGCAAGCTTAACAAGCTAACTAAAAGAATCTTTAGTATAATACAAAAAGATATCTGTAAGTTTTTTTTTTAAAAAAAAGAATAACTAAAATCTGTTCTATTCCATGTCCCAATACGCAACTTTTGAAAGTTCAAGGCATGAAAATTTAGCATCTAAAACAGGACTTGAAACCTTTGAAAAACACTACTACACAAGTTTCGATATAATTCATCCCAAATTCAAGAACTAATGCACCATTGCCATCCATAAGTACTAGAATCAGTACCTGAACCGGGGCAGCATAAAACCTAACTTTACCGCCAAAATCAGCTGGTCCACGGGGAATTATACGCGCTATATACTCAGAAACATGCTTCGTTGTACGACCAGAATCGATCGAAGAAGCATAACAAATGTGAAAATAATGCCTCTTGAATTGATTGGAAAAGTGTGTTAGCTTGGATTGATTTATCCTACATAAGAACGCCATCGTATCCTAGTTACTATGACCAAACCATAGCATCGTCGCAAACTTCAACGAATATCGATGAATTTAACACTCCCGCGAGGGTTGCTTCGAAGGAACAAGACGATGGCTCGCGGCAGTCGCAGTTGCAGAGCTCACGAGCGAAGCTCTTGCCAACGGGAGAAATTGAGAGCGCGAACTCGACCCGGTTCCGGATCCAACCTGAAATTCAGCTCAATATTCCCGGCCCAGTCCAGAGCCCATCAACAGGAAATTGGCCTCAAATTTATGTCATATCTTATCTAAGTTAATAAAAATACTGTATTTTCTTTAATCTCTAACCTTCCAGAAAATTCAATAATATCCTTATTTTTTATTTTTATCGTTAATATATCTTTAAAAATAACTCTAAAAATATTTCAAAAATATCATTAAACTTACTAAAATTTACCTTTTAAAAAAATTTAAAAAAAATTTAAATATTTAAAAAAATATCCCTAAATTTTTTAAAATAGCACCAACCCTCTTTAACTTCGGTAAAAAAGTTAAAAAAATTTAACTGTCAAACCTTAAAAGTGTAGTACTTTTTTATATTTTTAAAAAGTTTAAAGTGTTTTTAAATTTTTAAAAAATATTAATAAAACTTTTGAACGTCTGACGAGTGTTCTTCCCTTAAAATATTCTTAATAGGAATCTTACTCTCCGATAACCATGGTTAATTTGTTTTAAGTAATATAATATAATTTTTTTTATTGATAATTAAAGAGAAAAATAATGGAATAAAAAGGTTGGAAAAAAGCTGATAGTACATAGTGGTGGAAGATATATTTAAAGAATGAATGAAGAAAGTTAATGGAGGAGTTGTGACAAAAATGGAAGTGATTTAAAATATATATATATATATATATATATATATATGTATATAGTGCTGACAAGCAATATACAAAGATAGTGGATGGAAAGAGAAGTGAAATAAAAAAAAAAAAATTAAAACGTCATCCAACTTAGAATTGTCTCGATCTAACTACAGTTTTATGTATTTATAACCAATCTTGTTCGATTATAGTCGTGATTCATTTCATTTACTCGAGTATCACATGTTCATCAGCTTCTATTTTAGTTTGTCCTTGAATTACATTTTATTGGGAAATGTTCCCTTAGATACTGTCTGTAATGCTTTGGATAGTTTTTGTTACAGCTCAAGCCCACCGTTAATAGTTATTGTTCGCTTTGGTCCATTACATATCATCGTCAGCCTCACGATTTTAAAACGCATATGCTAGGGAGAGGTTTCCACACCCTTATAAGAAATGCTTTGTTTCCCTCTCCAATCGATGTGGGATCTCACAGGTTTTGCTCTAATACCATCCGTAATGTTTCATGTCTGGAGTTCATACCAGGATTTAGAATACATATTTGACATCTTATGACCCCGATCCCTAGCATACGCGTTTTAAAGGGTGTGGAAACCGATCCCTAGATGACCCCGATCACCCGATGACATCTGATGACCCCAATCCCTATGGATTCGACATCTGGGAGGAGAATGAAACATTAAGGGTGTGGAAACCTTTCCCTAACGCATTTTAAAGCCTTAAGGGGAAGCCCGAAAAGGAAAGTAAAAGAAGGACAATATATGCTAGCGATGGGCTTGGGCTGTTACACATTTGATGGCCCGATCCTCGGCAAATTCTACCTATAATCCATACCAAAAATTGGAATATGGATTCTACACAGGATGGCCATGACGTTTCTCAACATCCTCTATGATATGATCACATTACCTACTTATATTGAATCATCAGTTATAAAGGAACGTTCTCCAAAATAATTATTTAGTATATAATATAAAATAGGAACATGCGAACATAATAAGAAAAACATAGTTTAATTATTTTAAAAACATGAGTTGTATTATAATGTCTTGTCGCATCTCATAAATAATTCCACATTATTTTTTTAAAGCATGGTTGATTTAATCAAGGCCATTTATTAATATTAAATTAATTAATGAAAACATTGTTATTTCCCCTTTTTTTGGGCTTTCTTTTGAATTTTAAATGAGAAAAGAACCTATCCCTATGATTTTCTTTCAACATCTTCAAACCATATAATAAAATAAACATTAATTTAATATATTAAAAAATGTGCTAAAATAATGTTGTCTTGTCAATCCCGTGTTTTAGTGCACTTTTCGACATCTTCCATGTTCTAATAATTCAATTCATATCGATGTGACATAAAACCGTTAAATTTATCTTAATATATTTTTAAGTCGTTAGACATTATAATATTTTAATACGACATAAAAATAATTTTTAACTAATTGATTTAAAAGTTACACAGTGAATTTTTTTTAACCATAATTTCATATCAAATCACACTATAATTCAAATCGATCTGATTTCATATATGTATGGCGTCAAATATAGACGAAATAGAGCTAATTTAAGTATTAATTTAATAATTATAAATTACGTTTTTTTTTTTTCAAAATTGAAGCTAAATTAAAGAAAAAAAAATATTTTGAACAAAAATTCAAATGTTTTTAATGTTCTAAAGAATTAGCGAGAATACAAACTTAATCAAACCCAGATGATAATTAGTATCTTAACCGCTGAGTTATGTTGTACTTATTTTAGTATTGTTTTTTAAAGCGTAACTAAATAACATTAATTACGGTTAAACCCATTTATGTTTTTTTTTAATCTTTTTGTTCAACGGACGTATCTTTGGAGAACGAGTCTTTGATACTTTTATCAATGATACACGTTTTTATCAATACCTAGCAATATAGTTGAATTGTTATTGTTCGAGTTTTTTAAGGGTTTAAATCTCATTAATGAATCAATACCTCACAATTTAATTTTAAGTACGTTGTTTTCATCCATTCCGACTTTAAACTTTGATCGTTACATTACACTTGGTTGAGCCGAACATTTTGAGTCCATGTCGGTTGAAGAGAGAAACGAAATATTTTTTTATAAAAGTGTGGAAATTTCTCCCTTTAAATGTGTTTTAAAATCGTGAGGTTGATGGTGATACGGGCCAAAGCGGATAATATCTGTTAGCTGTGGGTTTGGGTTATTACACGAAAACCCTATAGAAGAAGAAAAGAGGAGATTGGAAATAGAAAACGAAAAAAATGGTGTTGTGTCTTTCTTTTTCAGTGGCACGGTCATTGGAACTTCAAAACTAAGTGTGTTGGTTCGATTTGACAACTTGACAATGGAACACGGCTCGATATCGAAAAAAGAATAAATAAGAAGTCCGATAGGTACAATCTAGCACTATGTTATAGTAACTAGACTAGACGAGTTTGCTTCGTTCTATCCACGGAAAACTACTAGACCGCTTCACTCAATCTATGCTTGTTTAGTTTAGATCATAACTTGTCTCCATACTACAGCTCGGTTCCTTTCTCTAAACTGAAATCGAGATTGTTAGAAAGCATGTGACCGATAACAAAACATGCTAAAATGACTCAATAATGGTAGGAATAAGGTGAATTAATGCTAGGTGTGTTCATTTAAATAGTTGGTGTGAAAAGAAAACATGTGCACGTGCATGGATGAGACTGAATTAAAATGACTCATGTGCACGTGCACGTGCACGTGCAACAGCTTCAAATTCTATTGTTTTTTTTTTTTTAATGCAGATAATTTATCTAAATATTAATTTTGATTTAAATAATATGAGATAATTGTTTGGCTCAAATGATACTTAATTAAAGAATTAACTTATAATATTCCCAATTTTGTTGGCTTTGATTTTGTTTGATTATGTAAATAACAAATATGCTATTAAAAAAACATAATAATAACAATTATTATTATTAATTTATTGACTTCAAATAAATAAATAAAATTGTCAACAAAAAGATAGTCAGTTTTTTTTTTTTTTTTTTTTTTTTAATAATAATTAGTTTGATATATATTTTAAATAATGAGACATTGAAATAATTATTAAAAAAATGGAATTTTAGAAAAATAGGTGAATTATATTAAAATTATTACAAAGGGTTCTTTTAATTTGTAATATATGGATTTTTGAAATTGTTGGTTATCCGAAGAAAAAGATTAGAGGTGTTTATATGACTGAATAACCGGACCAATTCAAACTACAAAACTCAAACGACCATAAAAGTTGAATGAATTGAATTTTTGGAAAATAAAAAATCCAATTTGGTTTGCTCGTTTACATTTTTTATCATATGAATCTGAAGAACTCGAAAATAGGGTTATAATCTAATCTATTCTAAATTTAAAATATTAAAAATATTTAACGTTTATAATCGATATTAATAATGAATTGTGACTTATAAATGTCTCATATTTGAATTTTATGAAATTTTAGTTATTAATATAATATGTACAGTAAATTGTGACTTATAAATGTCTCAACTTTATTTAATTGTTAAAGACTATGCTATAATATTAATATATAAATTTTATAAATTAGGTTGGTACGGAAATATATTGATTTATTCATATTTTTTTAATAATCTTTTTAAAAAAATAATAAATATGGAAAATTATTCGTGGGAAATTCGATTTTTGCAAAAAAAAAAATAATAATAATAATAATAAATATATATCGATAGAATTTAGTAAATACATTTTAAAATTTATTAACGAGTAATTTATTTTTTAAAACACTAATTATTCACCAATATTAAAATATATGGATTTTTTTTTTTCTCATCAGAAAATTTTGTAATTTAATCTTAATATTTTAAATATATATATATATATATAGTATTTATTTATTGTTTTTTTTTGAAAGCGACCTTGATAATGAGAAATAAAAAGGTCGGTGGATCATACAAATTAAATTAAATATTTTCCAAAATTTGAAATATTGACAAATATTTCAAAATTTTAATTACACAAAAATGTCGACAGGGATGAAATTATGGAATTTCAGAAAATTTGTAAAAAATATTTAAGTTTTTTTAGTATTAAAATAAATAAATTCAATCTAAAAAAATATTCAATAAATAAAATTGTAATAGCGAATATTTAAAGTTATAACTTAGTTCTGATGATTAAGAATCAAGATTTGACATTCGATGATTCCGACATTCTTCTACAGCTCCTACAACATGACTACGTTACCTCGTTTTTAGAAATGAAGACCCCGACATTCCTTCCTCTACATCCCCTGCAATCCGACTACGCCACACACAAACTAACATGAGTCCTTATAGAATGTCGTTTTAGAGTATTGCTTATTATTATTATTATTTTGTGAAATAAACATTTTATATAATTAATAAATTTGAGAAATAAAAAAAATGGCAACTATATTTTGACAATAACGTACACTTGACGGGACATAATAGATCAGCTCCAAGCAACACGAATTAGAAAACGAAAGCTAGATTTTAACGATCACGTTGAGTAATTATTCAATGGAAAGTGGGCAACACGGTTGAAAGAAGACTAAAGATACTCGACGTTGATATTGAATATTTCAGCTGATACATATATCTTTAACGATTACATACGACCGTCACTAGCTTAGAAATTAAAACCAAAAGTCAACTTGGAATTGAGAGAGAAATAACATATTGCTTAATTCAAAACCTATAATTTAGGTGTCAAGATTTTAATGCTATGTGTAGATATTTGTTCGTCACTTGATTTCATGGCTACAAAGAGAGTTTTATTGTGGGGGCTAAATTGTTTTTATTAAAAATATTTTTAGACTTTATTAAAAATATTGTGTAGGCTTGAAAATACATTTTTAAAATATATATATATTTTTTAGCGATCGGTTACAGATGAGAACAAAATATTTCTTAGTAGAAATATTGACGATCGATACATAACAGACCAAATCGGACAATATCTGATAGCAGTAGACTTGGACTATTTTTTTTACCTAACAGTAAAAAAACACCATCAAATTAATAAAATACCTTTAAACGGTCCAAAACTTCAATTAAAAGATTACCTTATCTATCCCGCCAATATATATATATATATATATATATATATATATATATATGTTTTTGGCAATATTAAAAAAATATAAGGATAATATTGAAAAAATAAATTAGTTAAGGTTGAGTCTCTAATTATAATATTTAAACTAAAAATATGTTGTATTTTTTTTAGAATAATAAGACATAAAATCGTAAGCTTCCAAGCAGTGGGAGGATACAAGAACTCTGATTGTGTGCCTGTTGAAGAATGAGCGAGTGACTCACGGGCAATGGCTGGGAATTGTCACTGCTTATGTATATGAACCTGGGTGATCTATCCATGACCAAGATGAAGCGTGGGTAAAACTAAGTGGAGGCTTGTAATATTAACTTTTGAATTTTTAGAAATTATGGTAGTAAAACAGTAACGGGTTTGCTTATGAAATATATAGACAAAATTTTAATAAAGATTATAATGAAAAATGAAAATTTTTAAATAACTATTTTTAAAAAACAAGAAAAAGTTACTGAAGAATCCGGTTCCCGAAGATTTTTTGCGAAAAATCTTCGTCCCGATCGCAGCAAAAATAAATGAAAATTTTTTCGAGAATAAAAAATGAAATAAGTGATGGGTATGGGGACGGGGAAGACTTCCCTGTTTCCGCCTCGCTCCGTGGACATCTCTAATAGTATCGTTTGATAAAACCCGTTATATAAACTCTAATTTCCTTAAATTATAAGGACAAATTTGCAATTTAATGGTTAAATGGAAAAAAATTGAACTAAAAATGTAGCATTGTAACATGGAGTCTTTGCAATACCGACGTTTAGGTATTGTATTGTCTCGACTTCCTTTGACCCTCTCTTTCTGTGTGTAGCGTAGCGGCGTGGACCCCATGGCTGGACCTCTGCTTTGCTGGCTTCAAGCTCTCCATTGTTGGTCTTTTATGGAGCTTGTCTGCCTTCCACACAGAGAGAAACACAAAGAAAGGAAGAAATTAAAGCAACAAAGAAAGAGGGGTTTTCACTTCCCTAACCTTTCCTTTTCCATCCACACCTTTTCGTTTCAATATCTGATAATCCAAACCAAATCCGCTTCTGTTTCATCGCTAATTTCCATGGATCCACAGATCTAAGGCTTTCAGGCCCATTCGATCATCTCCAGTTCATTTATGGGAGCTTCCATTGACGTGTTAATTGCTGTAAGCCCTTTTTTTCTCTCTGTTTTTGATTTTCCTCTTCTGGGTTCCTTTTCTTTTTTATTTTTTCATATGGGTTTGTTGAATTTGCTGATAAGGATGTTGAATTGTTCAAAGTTAACTTGGAATCTGTTGTGGCTGAGGCCTTGTGTTTCAATGTGAAGACGTAGACTTCTCTGGATGGATGGACAAATGAATGACTAGGAAATTGTTGAAGAAATAATCGTCTTTGACCTCTCATTTCTTCCCCCTAATCTGACTTTTTCCTCTGTTAGCGGCCATATTCTACATAAGTTTTGAGTTAAAGGGGAAACAGAACCGGTTTCAGATTTTCCCAATTGAAATTTACTGTTTGTTTTGCCTTTTTTTGCTGTCTCTCTCGTTTTGTTCGACGAAATCTATGTTCCATCTGTTTATGTTTTTGTTGTTCTTAATCTCATTGGTTATTTCTGTAGCATATATAAGTTTGTGAGTTTAAGCATCAGCATATCAGAAGGAATTGGAATAGGAATTAGTGAGTCTAAACTCCTTTTGTTCCTTGTATCCAGATGTGGAGATTTTGGAGGGTTGTTTGGTTGAGATGAGGGATGTTCTCAGAGTTGATGAACTTTCTGAGAGCTTGTTTTCGACCGAGGTCGAACCGACATGTCCACAAAGGTTCAGATGCTGGTGGGCGACAGGATGGTCTCCTATGGTACAAGGATAGTGGACAGCATGCCAATGGTGAGTTTTCAATGGCTGTAGTTCAAGCTAACAATTTACTTGAAGATCAAAGCCAGATAGAGTCAGGCAATTTGAGCTTGCACGAGTCTGGGCCATATGGTACCTTTGTTGGAGTGTATGATGGGCATGGAGGGCCCGAGACGTCGCGCTATGTTAACGATCATCTTTTCCAGCATCTTAAAAGTAAGGCACTGAAACTTCTTTGATCTTGAATATCTTTTTTGTCCAATAATTCATTTCCCATATGCTTGATTTCTCAATGAGTTGATGTGAGTTGGTTTGCAAGTGGATTGTGCATCTAGAAAGGGATGAAAGGTGGAACTCTGATTCAATACTGTTGGGTTTTGGTTTGAAAAACTGAAGAATACTGTGCTCATCGTGCTTTCACTAGTTGCTAGCATATATTGTCCTCTTTGGCCGACCTTTCCCTTCTGGGCTTCCCCTCAAGGTTTTTAAAACGCGTATGCTATGGAGAGGTTGCCACACCCTTATAAAAAATGCTTCATTCTCCTCTCCAGCCGATGTGGGAACTCACAATCTACCCCCTTTGGGGCCCAACGTCCTTTCTGGCACATCGCCCGGTGTCTGGCTCTGATACCATTTGTAATGGTCCAAGCCCATCTTGGGAAATATTGTCCTCTTTGCACTTTCCCTTCCAGGCTTCCCCTCAAGGTTTTTAAAACGCATCTGCTAGGGAAGGTTTCCACACCCTTATAAACAATGTTTCGTTCTCCTCCCCAACTGATGTGGGATCTCACAATCCACCCCCTTCGGGGCGCTGCATCCTTGTTGGCACATCGCCTGGTGTCTGGCTCTGATACCATTTGTAACGGCCCAAGCCCACGTTAACAAATATTGTCCTCTTTGCATTTTCCCTTCCGGGCTTCCCCTCAAGGTTTTTAAAATGCGTCCGTTAGGGAGAGGTTTCTACACCCTTATAAAGAATGCTTCGTTCTCCTCCCAAACCGACGTGGGATCTCACAAAGTTGGAATAGTGAGTTGGTGCGGCTTGATCAAGGTTTATTGTTAGAAGTTAAGATGTGAATATTCTCTTCCTTTTCTACTTCTATATTTGGTCAAGAATTTAAAAGCATTTGATATATAAGCTTGTAATCTAATTTCCATAAAGCTTGGAAACTAAGATACTCCAAAGTCCTTATGGTTTGTTCCCTAATTTTCAGGGTTTACTTCAGAGCAACAATCCATGTCAGTGGATGTCATAAGAAAGGCCTTTCAAGCTACAGAAGACGGGGTCGTTGCTCAAGTTTCGAAACAATGGTGGATGAGGCCACAAATTGCAGCTGTTGGATCTTGCTGCCTTGTTGGTGTAATTTGTGGTGGAACCCTTTACATTGCTAACCTTGGCGATTCACGAGCTGTTTTAGGGCGAATCGTGAAAGCAACAGGGGAAGTTTTGTCCGTTCAGTTGTCAGCCGAGCATAATGCATCTGTAGAGTCTGTTCGGCACGAGCTACGTGCTCTGCATCCTGATGACCCCCAGATTGTAGTTTTGAAGCATAATGTATGGCGCGTGAAGGGCCTTATACAGGTTAGTTATTCGATGCGTCGATATCGATTATGCTTGTAGTTTTTCTTTTCATGTGGCTGAATTAGGTGTTTTAACTAAGCACAAAACAACTTTTCTTTCCTAGGTTTCTCGATCGATTGGCGATGTCTATTTGAAGAAAGCTGAATTCAACCGAGAGCCTCTTTATGCCAAGTTTCGCCTTCGTGAACCGATCACAAAGCCGATATTGAGTGCCGAACCATCTATTTCCGTGCTCCAGTTACAGCCACAGGATCAATTTATCATATTTGCTTCAGATGGGCTCTGGGAACACCTTAGCAACCAGGAAGCTGTGGATATTGTCCAAAACCATCCACGTAGGGTAAGATTTCTCTCCCAGCTAAAATCAGAAGGGAATACACTCAGGGTGGATTGTGAGATCCCACATCAGTTGGAGAAGGGAACGAAACATACTTTATAAGGGTGTGGAAACCTCTCCCTAACAGACGCGTTTTAAAACCGTGAGGCTGTTAGCAATATGTAACGGGCCAAAAACAAACAATATCTGCTAGCGGTGGGCTTGACCTGTTACATAGTTTCTATTCCACATGTTTTATTTCTTTTTGGTCTTTATTTGATCACAAACAGGCAAGTTAACTTCTACATGATCTGAGCAACCTTAAGTAGCTTAGATCGACGATCTACTGTCATATCTCGTGTTTTGAATAACGTAGGTTAGATCGAGTCCTAAACCACATTTTACATCTCGTCGTTCTTGCAGCATGCTTCTTGTTGATTAAGAGCAACCTTAAGTAACTACAATAATTCTAGATTTCTTTGTTGCTTATGTATTGTATTGAAAGTTTTAAAATCAATATCTTTCCAAGAGAGAAGTTTTCAAAAGTGATGAGAACAAAGACCAATCTCGTTGCAGGGAAGTGCAAGGAGGCTAGTGAAAGCAGCACTGCTAGAGGCAGCAAAGAAGAGAGAAATGAGATACTCCGACTTGAAGAAGATCGACCGTGGCGTACGGCGACATTTCCACGATGACATTACAGTGATTGTTGTGTTTCTCGACTCAAACCTCGTGAGCCGAGGTAGCTCTACAAAATGTGCAAGCCTATCCATACGAGGGGGTGGAGTTAACTTGCGTCCAAACTCATTGGCCCCTTGCACCACGCCATCAGACCACAGCATGGCCTGATTACAGGGCTATATATCAACTCATGTGAATACCAGGTTAGCTTCCAACAGAGATAAAAAGTGGAGCCAGGCATATATCAATCTTTTTTACCATACACTGTAACTGTTAACTCAAGAAGATTGTAGCTAATTCCATGGCATATTTCATATCATTCCCATGATTTTTTTTCCCTTCTTTTTTACCCATTTGCTCACTGCTTAGGTCTTGTAAATTGTATGTATGATGACTATGGAGATTCAGTTTTGGTTGTTTACTGAACTGCCTAATCTGCCATAACATCTGCACTTTCTTATTCAATAGAATGAATGATTGATTGATTGTCACGTCCTCCCTCGACTTTCTTGTAGATCATCCTGAAACATCTTCGTATACACTCGCTTGACAAATATGTGTCGATACGGGTCACGAATGGGTCTTTTTGAAGCTATATTTCCAGTTCTTTGTGTATGAATGGTTGGTTGAGGTGGGTATGTAAAAATGTGTGGGAATTTTGAATAGAGTATTGTATTAGTGAACAGGGAGGAGAGAGAAAGAGGAGAGAGAGTGTCAGAAGAGAGAGAGAGAGAGAGAGAGAGAGAGGGTATAATAAACACTTAAAAGCAGACAGAAAAGGGGGAAGGTCCCTATGTGAGAAAGAGAGTGTATGGTTGTCCTGTTTTAATTGTCATTTCCACTTCCATTTTCCATCCCCAAAGTAAAAAATGGCACACTTCTCACTGCCCACTACCAACTCACAACCCTTCTCTCTCTCTCTGGGTTACGTTGGATTGGATGGAATCAACCTGTAAACTTACGTTGAATTTGGTGTGGGTTAAGTTCAAACCAAATTGGGTTTTTTTTTTTTTTAATTAAAAAAATTGTTAAATTTATTTTATAAAAAAGATTTCATAGGTATTTAAAATTTTAATTTTATGTCTAATAAATTATTTAAAATTTTTAAAAATTACTTATAATAGTAGTGAATTTTAATAAATTTAAAAGTTTAAAAATTAAATTTAAAATTTTAAAAATTAATTATTACCATAGACTAAATTAATAAATTTTAAAAAAACTTTTAAATCTTACACTTTTCTTCAATAATATATTTAAACTTTTAGAAAAATGTAAGTAAACTTTAAAATAATTTAAAAAAAAAAAAAAAAACTTTTACAAGTAGTTTTGAAAAAAATAATCAAAAAACTTTTATAAGTAGTTTTGAATAAACCCTCTTATGAGTAACGTTATCATGTGAATAAGGAGAATACACACCAGAGAGTACTAGAAATCTTCTACCATGAATCATACCAAGATTTTACTCATCTACCCGTATTCTTATTCAAGGACTGTATCCTTGTGTGCCCCTATTATTACATAGTGCTAAAACATCGCTCATTGGGACATCGCTCATTGGGCCAATTAACACGCCTCCCATCAATATAAATAATAACTTAAAGGGTAACGACTTCTTAGAATGTACCGTACTAAAAAAAGACTTATCGAACGAAAAAAAAAAAAAAAAGTCATAAAAGATAATTAAAAAATATATAGACCCATCATTAAAGCTTACAACATAATTATAATAAACAAAAAAAAAAAAAAACTCAATTTAAACATAGCTCAATAAATAAATAAAGTATAAATGATCAACCATCTTAGATTAATTATCAAACATTTAAAAACATTTAAACCTAAAACGGTGAAAAAAAAAAGAGAAGAGAAGAAAAAAGTAGAGAGTTCTTGTGTAAGGAGACAAGAGTTGTCTGTAAGCTATAAAGAGAGTGACAGTTTGTGACTTTCTGGATTCTCCAAACCAAAACCCTAAGAGCTTATTGTGTAATGTTGTGTTTGAGTTACAAAGAACAACACAAATCAACCTTCCAACCCAACAAAATCTCTCTCTCTCTCTCTCTCTCTCTCTCTCTCTGGGAGAGAGAGAGTGAGAGAGAGAGTGAGAGAAGACATTAATCAATGGAAAATAAAGTAATGAAAAGTGGGTAATATGTAAAAACCAGGTAAACCAAGCTCTGAACTTTTTCCTATTTCAAACTGTTTTAACATTAACACGCTAACAAATGGAGTACAAAATTTTACACAACACTTCCCTCTCTCTCTTTCTCGAGCCCCTACCTTCTTCCTCGCCTATGTTTCTCTCTCTCTCCCCCTCTCCCCCTCTCTCTCTACAAGTTCCTCTCTCTCTACAAGTTCTTAGCCCCAAAAGAAGAGGGTTTCTTTCCTAATCTCTATCGAGTCTAAAAAACAGCTAAACCAGAGGTTTTTCTTGCTTCCTTCTAACTTACACTTCATCATCTAGCATTTAGGAAGAACCTTCTTCAAAAGCCTCATTGTTCTTGGTTTGTTTTTGTTTTTGAAGCAATCCCACCATTTTAGTTGCAGGAACATGAAATGGGTCGATCGGATTTTTCTCAAAAGGCTGCATTTCTACACTTTATGTTTCTGAAGCAAACATCTTCCTCTTTTTATCAGTAAAGAATATCAGTAAAGGAAGAAGAAGAAGAAGAGATGGGTTGTGTTGCCTCAAAGTTAGAGGAAGAAGAAGAAGTTGTTACCATCTGTAGAGAAAGAAAACGGCAACTAAAGTTAGCTGTTGAGAGAAGGTATGCTCTAGCAGAGGCTCATTGTAAATATTGTGAAGCTTTATATGCTGTTTCAGCTGCCATTAAGCTCTTTGTAGCTCGCCATTCTTCTCCTTCCCCTTTTCTCATCACATTCCCTCCTCCATGTTCTTCTTCTTCTCCTCCCCCTTCAGAAAAACTGGTAAACAATCCAATGTTTCTTCAGCAAACACCTTCTGATTCCGCCCATGAAGCCATAGCTGCCTGCCCTTCATGTGCTTCCTCTTCTTCAACCTCTGCAGAGTCCTCCATGGATGAAGGAGAAGAAGAAGAAGAAGAAGAAGAAGAAGAAGAAGAAGAAGAAGAAGAAGAGCTAGTTGAGGAGAGGATAGAACAGGTCCCTTCATATTTCTACATGCAAATGCCACCACCAATGCCATCTCCTCAGAGGGAGTTTGCATGGGATTTTTTCAATCCATTTGACAGTATGAGGACTGATGTCGTCGCTGCCGCCGCCGAGTATCGACAAAGCTCGGAGGACGATCTCAGGATGGTGAGGGAGGAAGAAGGCATTCCAGAGCTGGAAGAGGCAGAGGAAGAAAAGGAAGAGCAAAGGCAGAGAGTTGTGGCTGTTGTTGAAGAGGAAAATGTTGGTGGTCTTAAAGAGCAAAGGAATGGAGTTGAAATGGTCAAAGAAGAGGGTAAGTTGAAGCAGAAAGGGCTAACAGTCATTGACACACCAGTGGAAGGAAGGGAACTTTTGGAAGCTTTGCAGGACATTGAGGATTATTTCATTAGGGCTTATGATTCCGGAATTGATGTTTCTAGGATGTTAGAGGCCAACAAAATTCAGCTCCAGTCTGGTTTAGAGGAGATCAAAGGTGGGCCATTCACTATTTAAGCACTCAAGTTTGCTTTTTTCTTGCAAGCTTCATTGAATTCATTGGAGCTGATATCAATCTCTTGTTAGCTAACTTAACTTACTCATTTTACTGCAGAAAACTCGACAAAACTCATCCAAGCGATAACTTGGCACCGGGCTGCTACGGTCAAGCCTTCATCATGTAAGAGTCTAGTAGCATCCAGTTCGAAGAGTTCTTCGTCATGGACAGAGTTTAAGAATGAACTGTTTGATGATTATGGCGTAATGGACTCGGGAAGCCATTCATCAACTCTTGGACGGCTATATGCTTGGGAGAAAAAACTCTACGAAGAGGTTAAGGTGAAGTACGATCCTCGAGCCGTTTCTCTTTTGAAAAGATCATTACAACACAGTAAAAACATTCTGGTTTGATAACCTCAATCTAGCTAAATTTGAAGATCATGTAGAATGCCTTCACTTGGTTAATTATCACTTCATCTTCATAACTGCTCAACTTGATCAAAGATTTTGGACAGAAGAAAATGAACCATAGATAGGCTATTCCATTGCAATAACATTTCTCCTGGCAACCTCTTTGATTGTCTGAGATCTTAACTTTCTTTATCCTATGCCTTACTAGTTTGCAGAAAGAAAAAGGGTGTCTTAGCTTTCTTTATCCTCGTAATCTTATGCTGCTTTAGTTACCCGAGAAGTGATTCGAGCCTGGCTCGTTCTCGCGTTGATTGCTCAACCTCATTAAGCATTGTTTGGAGATGTAAACAAAATAAATCTTTGATCCTTCCTGACTTGGTAGCTTCCTGCTTCACTGTAGATTTATCCTCTGTTAGCAAAGAAACTACTGTTGTGGATTTTTAGAAAGGGTTAGTAGATTTTCGACTAACAAATTTCTAATTCTTCCTATGGGTTGTGTTCCTATTCTTACATTCAGGCTGGGGACAGTATGCGCAAACTGTACGAGAAAAGATGTTCACGACTAAGAAACCAGGACATTAAAGGGAGTAATGGAGTCACAACCGATAAAACTCGAGTTGCAGTAAAAGATTTATATGCCAGGATCTTGGTCGCCATTCGGAGTGCCGAGTCTATCTCAACAAGAATAGAGAAACTCAGAGATGACGAGCTACAACCTCAGATCATTGAGCTATTAAAAGGGTAAAACTTGGAAGATTTCTGCATTTCTGATGTGAATAATGTAGGCAATGTTGCCAGTTTGTCACATGTTTTTCTTTCCGAATGGTTTTGCAGCTTAACAAGAACATGGAAAATCATGTTGGAGGTTCATGAAACCCAGAAAAAGATTATTCTTGAAGTTAAGACTTATTCCTGCCATTCTTATCTGAAATTCTGTAACGAATCTCATCGTCTTGCAACACTTCAGCTTGGGGCTGAGCTTCTAAACTGGCGTTCGTGTTTTTCAAAATATGTTGAATCACAAAGGGCTTACATTGAAGCTCTCCATGGATGGCTGACCAAGTTTGTAATGCCTGAGGTCGAATTCTATTCTCGAAGTCGGGCTTCGTCTGTACCTTATGGGCTGCACGGACCTCCATTGCTTTCAATCTGCCGTGATTGGCTATCTTCCATGCAAAAGTTACCAGATAAAACAGTATCCTTTTCATTGAAAAGTTTTTCAAAGGATATGAAGGCTCTATCAGATAAGCAGATGGAAGAGCAGCAGCAAAAGAGAAGAGTTGAAAGTATGGTGAAGGAACTCGATCGAAAGATTCTGTCATTCCAAAAAACAGAGAACAAGTTCTTGGAATTCAACTTTACCGAGACGAAATCAGAGTTGGAAGTCGAAAATGAGAACGAATACTTGACAGAGAAGAAAGATCAGCTGGACATGTTCAGAAAGAAGCTAGACTTGGAGAAGGAAAAGCACTATAACTGCATTCAAGAAGCACAAAGTATCACATTAAATGGAATCCAAACAGGGTTTTCTGCAGTTTTTGAATCCTTATCAGAGTTTGCCAAGGCTTCCCAAAAAATGTACGACGACCTCGTGACAAACAGCGAGAATGCCAATAAACCCGAAAATATGAACTATATTGAGGGCTCCCAATCAGAAGAAAATGTTGGCAGATGATAGGAGGGAGGGACTAAAAAGGGGTATTCTTTTTTCCTGAATTCTGTAAATTATACCTAGTCGAAGCAGCTCGCTGAGACATAGGTTTTTATTTTCCTTCCAACATTCCATCCTAGAAAATTGTTTAAGATTTTGTTTCAGGCTTTCATTCCCACAATTTTGTTGCAGACAAGGTCAAGTTATTGACTTTCTACATTATTGGCAAGAGGCTAAAAATGTAGATTTGGATTCTAAGTGGGCAATTATTGTAAGTAGCTTCAATGTTCCTGAAAAAACAAAGAAGCTTGGGACCTAAATTTGGTCAACAGCTCTATTTCAACCTTTTTCAGCTTTCCAGTAATCAATTGGTCTTCTCTAACTGGAGAAATGCAGAAAGCACATTCATAACAGTGTGTTGTCTTTTGATCAGGTACCATCAATGGCAGTTGCAAAGCTTTGTCTTCATGTATGTGTTTTTTTCCATTATTATGGTGGGACACACGTGAAAACAGAATCTGAATCTAGCAAAAAGACAGATGGTGTTCACGTGGCCGTCAAAGCTTTAAATTCTCTCTTCTCTTCTTTTTTTTTTTTTTTTTTTTTTTTTTTTTTTTTTTTGTGGACGTCTTTTTATAATTATCCTCCCTCTGTAAGGCCCTGCAAGCTGAGAAAGCTGGGGTATCTCAAGAAGCTATTCTACAGTACTGAAGGAGCTCAAGGATCTCAAGAAGCCATTGGCAAGTCCTTGCCACCTGACATGAACCTTTCAACAAAGCACTACAGGGGGGCATGGGGCGGGGGACCATTCTTAAACAAGAAGATATCGACTCTTAAACAGTTCCATTGTATATCCCAAGTGATTGCAATTGAATAGAAACCTGGAAGAACAGTAGGGATAGCATGACTGAATTTCACGACCTTCTGGCCATACTTCATTTTCTCTTTTCTGTTCTAAATCATGAACTCCATATCGAACCAAGAAGGCTTAATTGCCATGGGCTTATAGTAATGACCTGTGAAGCCTATAAAATCTACAAGTTGAGAAGATAAGAAGATGAGAACTATATAATGAAATTGTGACAAATGGCCATTTTGAACACTCATATCCAACATGGAGAACATATGATGATTATTATGTTCTTCACTATAAACACAAGTCATTCCCAACAATTCATTGAGCTTTCGTGCATCCAAAAGCACACAGCCTTAAAGAGCTAACATGTGATAGAGCAAATGAATAATTACAACTCCTACAATGAAGGGGCAGTTACAATATTCTATTAGCACTATCTAAGGTATAAAGAGACCAAGAATTGGGAGAAAATTAGGAATTCGCTTACTACAGTAGCAGGAGAGTGTATACCAAGGAAAGGAACAATGTCAACCTGCAGCCAACTCTCAACTGCAGAACCGACTACCGCACCAGCCACAAGGCCACCTAGTGTTATCGCCGTCGCCTTTCCTGCAATGAGAGGGAAAAAATTAACGTCAAATGTGTTCTTCAACGATTAAGAGTTTCAACTTATGAAATTCTGAAAGCTTGGGCTCCAATTAATAACAACAATTCTGTCTCATAAAATTAAGCATTATTGTTCTTGAAGTATGTGAAAAGTGCTTTCAGCGTTCTTAAATTTAATTAACATATTAAAAATATTTTTAGACATAGATTACAGAATTAATAACGGAATCATTATTAGAAGAGACCTCTGTATGTAACTTTCACACAACCAAGAAAGCTAATTTGCTCGATTATTCAGAAGGTCTACACTGGAAAAAAAAACTTCAGATAACCAATAAGCCAATCAATAGAACATGGTAACTTGATTTCGAAATAGCAATAAATCTAAAAGATCCTCCCATATTTCAAATTATGTTTAAAAAGAATCAAGTTACATTCACTTTTTTAGCCACGATTCTTGCAGGCTATATATAACTTCAAAGATAAATAGTATGGTTCTTCAGCCGGTCTTTGGACTTCTCTACAACATTAATCATAATGGGTTGCAATGGAGAATTCTCAAGTTCATGATAATCAAACTCTTCTAGTACTTATAAGCAATATATTGTAAACCTTCTTTGTGAAACTCCTTACCTAATTTCACGTTCTTTTTGGTCATAAAGTACAGGGAGGCTCCAAAGCTACCAGCCAAGATCAGTCCAGGAACATCAGCACCTGCATAAGGCAGTGAAGAAGATGAAGCAGCTCCATTTACATATGTCAAGACTGCTAATGCCCCATATACACCAGCTTGTATGCCCAAGTCACCAGTAGATGGTGTTTCTACAGAAACAGGCACGTTCCGCAGCCACTGAGACATTGAACCTACACCAGGAGAATTTACTGGTTTCACATCAGCATACCGGATGCGACTGTTCTCAACTTTCCCAGCTCGACGCCGAGTTAAGCTCTGCATCAGCAGTATGTCATACGCAGCTTCAACCTGAAACACATTTGGCATAGCAACAAGGAGATGTTTATGGCTTTCCTACCATATAGGCTACAGTGGATAAAAAATGTAACAAGTGACAGAATGGAATCGATACATAGTCCTTGGTTCTTCAGTTAGAAAACCTTCCAAATAAAATATAAAACACATGAAATCATTTGTAACAAATAAAAAACCTGTCAGTATTAGAACCTTTGAGAAATATAAAACGTTCACCCAGGGAATGTAACAATTTTGCCCAATCATCCATGAAAAGTGCAGGATATCCAATATCGTGCTTTAGCAACCAGGCAGAGGATTTTCTCCAAATGACAAATAAATCTCCTTCCTAATGCATTATTAACAAAACAGCTAAATGGAATGACAAGTACAATGACTTATGCCATAGAAGTGATAAATGACAAACATGGCAGAACAGTAGGCAATGAAAAACCAAATATAATCATATTTTTAACTAAAAAGAGGTTGAATCCTCGGTTTCTCCCTTTTTACTTTTGAGGGGAGAAAGTTGAAATTGTTTCTATATTTGCATGGCGTTCAATATGATAGACTTTGGTTAGAATTTATTACGTAACATACTGATACTAGCCTATTAGATTCCACTGATCGCAAAATTGAGTCGCAAAACAACCAAATTGACATCAACGCATGAGAACAGGTACTGAAATTTCCAAAATCAAGACAAAACTGGCACTCAAACCACGATCAATACATCACCTGAGCAATCCCCTTGTCGTCGCTGCAAGTAGCAAGAATGGAATTCTTGGCGCGGAGTATTTCATCGAAGGAGGCTCCTTCAGAGACTCCAAGAAGCTTAAGCGCGTTCTCGAGAGACATCTCAGACGGCGCCGAGTCGTCAGCGCGCGAGCTCGCCTGAACCGGCAGCAGCAGCGTCCTAGCATATTCACGGCAGAGAGGAGGGACACCACCGGTCCAGGAAACAGTTTTACCGGGAAATGTTGAGCCGGATCGTCGGAAGGGCGGTCGGGAGAACGGTGAACCGGCAGCAGGGGTGTTGGGCCGGACGGAGAGGGTGGCTGCCATAGTCGAACTGATTTTCTGCAGAAGCGTGAGGCTGGCCTTCGTTGATATGCAAAATCAAGGAATGTTATGGTATGCCGTTCATAGAATAAGTTCCGGTGAGCTCTTTTTATTGGCTGATCTCCATCGCATATCCGGCAAGAGGTCTTTTGGTCTTCGTGATGTACGGTCCAGATCTTCTCTCTTTCTCTAAAGCCTAGAAGGCTTCATTTTGATCAAGCAGAGAGTTTTTCTTTGACGGGGCTTTAATGGAAACTGACAATTAGGAATAACGACAAATCTTAGTTTAGATTGGTTTACACGTAATTTTATTTTAAAAAATAATAATTTATAAAGCGTTTCAAATATATAGTTAATCTTGTTGGACGATGAAAGTCCGGTAATTTAGAGATTATCATGGATTTACAAAGTAAAAGAATACATCTCCATCCGTACAAGGTCTTTTAAGAAGCCGAAAACAAAACATGAGAGTTTATGTTTAAAGTGAACAATATCATACTAGAGAGTCGTGTTCCTCTAACAAATGTTAGTATATGGACGGTATATATACAATTAATATAAAATTTAGAAATGATCTATAAAATATAAAAAAGAATTAATTTTTTTTTTTAAATAAAAATTATGGACGTTAATATATATTTTTTTAATTTTCATCAGTATTTTTTAAATATGGTAGGATATTAATAAAGTTTTATTTATTAATTAAGCTTATAAGTTAAATTATTATTATTATTTTTAAGACAAAAAAATAGAAGTTTAAATTAATTAATTAATTTTTATTTAGAGCGACTATATCTCTATAAAAAAAATTATATTTAAAAAACCACTCCGACCGGCGACCTTATGGATAAATTGGCGGCATCCGCCTGGTGGCGACGGCCGTCGTCGCTGCTAATCTGCAGGTGTAGAATTTTTCCGTACTGCAATCCTTCCGTACGTTCGATGCCCTAGCTGCCACAGAGTCGTCCTGTTGTATTCTCATTGGTGCCGAAATGCCGATCTCAGGTGACTTTGGTTTGCATCTTTCTAGGGCTTTCTTTTATGTGTTCGTTTGCAAGTATATTTGATAAGGTATGATCGCTTCACTCCTCTGGTTACTTGTATCCTTATTGCTGAGAAGAAGTGCCAAGAAGGTTTGCTTTTAGTTCTACATTATTGAATTATAGGAACTACTAATCGCATGTTCTAAATCTATCTTAGGGAAGCTTCTTTGCTGCTAGAATGGGAATCTAGATGTAATATAGGTCCTTATAGATTTCTATGGTATTGAGTGAGATGAAGGCGACTAGGTCTTGAACTTTCAATAGCAGGTGTTGGAAGGGTATTGGGAATTGTACCCTGACGATAGAAGTACAAATCATTCTACGAGATTCTCGGAGTTCGAACAGGACAAATTATACGGTGATCTTCTGTTGGTTCTGGCCTTAGAAAAAGGAGAGTGATTCAGTGTTATGGGCCAGAAAACTCAAAGTTACAGATTAGACGATGGTTCGGAACTGAGAAAATTTAGTTCCATTTCGAACTTTTGGGAAAGTGTGGTTCTTCTTTATGCAACTTGGAGTACTAACTAGTCGGGATAAGATCATGAGTATGTAAGTAAGAGACAATATCTTTATTGGTATGTGATCTTTTGGAGAAACTAAAAGCGAAGACATGAGAATTTATGCTCAAAATAAACAATGTCATACTAATGTGTAGAGTCGTTGTTCCTAACAGCTACTACGGCGTTCTTATAGATTTCCAGTGCCGTATGTACGTGGGTCATCGAGCTCTTTGATTCCTTTTGGAACAGGGAAGATATTTGAACCCATTTTTTATATGCTAAACCATTCCAAAATACAATCAAGTTCTGTGGCTTTTGCTTTGCTGCTGAAAACTGTTGATGTTGGGCTTTTGATTGTGTTTCTGTATCTGTCTGCTGGACTTGTTTTCACTGATAAAACAAACAGGCTCTGAAGCGAAGCCAAAAATTGAGTTACTTACTTCTCATTAATCAACATCCGTACGTAGAATCTGCTGGTTTTGAACCAGTTCTTGCAAGGTTGATATGATTAAAGTACTTCCTTCATATCTGAGAAAGTTGATCTGCTGAAGATTTTGTTGCTTATGGGAGTTTTTTTCCTTTAGACCAAAGCTGAGTAGCATGATTTGTGATAAAACACCCTTCCCATGTGGGCCTAATTTTTCTGACTTTAGTGCATTACTGTAACGGTCCAAGCTCATTACAAGCAGATGTTATCATCTTTGAGATTTTCTCTCAAGTTTTTTAAAATGCGTTTGTTAGTGAGAAATTTCTACATCCTTATAAATAATGTTTTATTCTCATCCTCAACCGACGTGGGATCTCACAATTATTGTGTAATGGAATCGGCTCCACATCAATTGTGCTATTATCTTTTCTTTTCCCTTTGTTTTTCTTTTTCGTCATTATCATCTCTGCTTAAGTTTTTATGTTCTTTTATGGCTATTATAAATCACACTGTCATCTGGGATGGTGCATAAGTAGTCTGGCCTCCCTCTTAAACTATGACTTTTTTCCAAAATTCTCATATTTTCAGGTCTCTTATTTGATCTGTAAACGTGTAAAGTATGTGTTGATTTCGTTTATAGCATGCTAAATTAAAATCATTCCGAAGTATACCAATTGAACAAGAAACATCACATCACTTACTACAATTCAATAAAGTGCTTATCTACAGAGAAAAAGGCAAGAGAGAGGATACCAATCTGCAGGTAATTACACTTTGAAGCTCAGAGCTATGAAAGCAGCAGCCCCCTCTATTGAAAGGAAAAATGGAGGTACAGATTTTTACAGTCTCCTATTCCTACTTGCGTCACATCAAACATTTTACTGCCTTTTGTTTACTGTTTTCCCTGGCTCTTCCTTATCATTAACGTGAGATCCCCCATGGAACAAAACCTTCTTTCTATGGGTATGAAAATGTTTTACTAGCCGCATTTTCAAAATCGTGAAGGGAAGCCCAAAAAAGAAAGTTCAAATAGGACAATATCTACTAGGCTGTTGCAAATGGTATCAGAGCTAGACACCGGGCGATGTGCCAGGGAGTAGGCTAAGCTCCAAAAGGGGTGGACACAAAGCGGTGTGCCAACAAGGACATTGGGCCCCGAAGGGGGTGGAGTGTGAGATCCCACATCGATTGGGGAGGAGAACGAAACTTTATTTATAAAGGTACGTAAACTTCTCCATAGCAGATGCGTTGTAAAAGCCTTGAGGGGAAGCTCAAAAGAGAAAGCCCAAAGAAGACAATATTTATTAGCGATGAACTTTGGCTCTTACACTTTCTCTCTCTGTAATTTCCCTAAAGGAATGATAAATGAAGCCTTTTCAAGCTGCAGGTCACTCCCAACCCAACTAACAGTCATTATGCAACATCTCAACCTTCTACAGCTTCAATGGCAGCCTTTGCAAGGAAAAAGAGAGAGAGAGAGAGCTAAGGCTCTGTTTGACAGTCCCACCTATTTGTCTAAAACGAGTTGTGCCACTGCCACCCTCTATGGATGCTTGGGTGTTCCTCACTCACCCACCGAAAGAAGGGTGAATCAATGTAGATTCTTTTGTACGGACGGCGGCAGTCCAGAGGTGAGTATTAAAACAAAGTCTTTTGTTTTTCTTGCTTTCACTGACTGATAGGACCTAACCCATTCTTATAGAGACTGATTGGGGTCTGGTGGTTTTCTCTTTTTCTTCTTGCTAATTTAAGTGGACATGAGTTTGCAAAAGTTCAGTGGCTTTTATTTAGTGAAGTAGTCAAGGGAAAATCTTGTACTTTGTCCCAATCATTCCTTCCAAATCTGATGAAAAGTCCCTTTTACTTTCTACTTTCCACTTCTTTTCAAGTTTAAGAAACTTAGATAATGCTAAGTTTGTAGTTAAATTAGTTCATATTGGGCGATGCTTTTATTCCCGGTTGAATGTTAACAATGTACATAAATTTTATAATTTTATAATGTTGTTGAATGCTCGTTGTTGTAGATTGAAGAAGCCTTATGTTTTTCCTCAATGTGCGGTGGAGCATGAGGTTTAATTCGATGCAAAGCGAAGAACCTTACCAGGACTTGACATGTCGCGAATCCTCTTGAAAGAGAGAGGTGCCTTTGGGAACGCGGAATTGTCTCCTAGGATCTATAATTGCCTCAAAAGGTCCTGGAGTGGGTAAAATAGTACTCATTATGGTTCTTAAAGAAAATGTGTGACAATTCTGGAAATTGCGTATTCAATTGATCCTGTTTTTTTCTTGTCTTTTCGTCTTTTCATTGATTGATTCTTATCAAAGTTTACTTTCTTCTTTGATTTTTGGATTTGAGTACTCGTTTTACTCGTATCCTTAACCATTGACAGATTCTCCCCTGATAAAGTCTCCAACAAGTCTTTTTTTTTCTTTAGTACTTACTAGATAAGTTCGATTGTTTAGTATTTTCAAAATACAAGTGAGATTGTGATTGATTTCAATATTTTCTTAAGCTTCGCTTAAACCTAGGGTAATCTCAACCTTAATCTAGGATTTGCCTTGAGCTTAATTGAGGGTCGACCTTAGAGTCAGTTTCAACCCGAGTTTTGACTTGGATTTCACTATGTTTTTATATCATAAGGCTTATTGGAACCTGGAAGTTTTGAGAAAAGCCTTCCCTCATGATCTCATTTGTGAAGGGCGTATCTCGAACCTCCTTATCCAACTTTTCAAGATCACGAAACTTTAAATATCCTTCTCAAAGGTTTTCTATGATGTTCTCCTCCATGTTTCTCAATTTCTTTTAAATTTTGAGAAAGCTGACGTTCCATGGAGGGAGGGCGTCGTACCTTAACCTTGGTCTTGCCCTCTTGCTTTCGATTCTCCTCAATCACTTTTTGAAACCCTCTCAAAATTCGAGGGTATTGTTTAGACTTTTTTAAAAGTTTAAAATTATTTTTTTTTGTAAGGCAAAATATAAAATTATAGGGTATTTTTATTAAAATCAGTTTTAAATATAATATGGCAAAATTTTCTAATTAAATGTATAAAAATATTGTTGGAGAGTTAATTATCAAACATAGACTTCACTTCAAATTGTCTATAAACTAGGTACTCCATACCCTTTGTCTCATCATTATATGCATCATTCGCATTCCTCAATAATCTTTATTTTATGGCATAAAACCTTTAATAACTAATTAATTACGCACCGACAGCTCAATTAGATAAATCACACACATGGAGTGAGATGTCACAAAATTTTGAATCTCTTCCTTCGAATCTCGTTTAACTAACAAAACAGGTATGTAACAAACACCGACAGTGTCAAAATTGCACCAACCATGTCAAAATTTCTATTCATTGTTAAATAACACTCATTGTAAATAATGTCTCGATTTAGCCTCAAATAACACTCATTGTAAATAATGTCTCGATTTAGCCTCAACGAGCATATATCTATATATACCTTAAAGATATTTAATTTGATTAACTCTTATTAAATCAAAAGTGACTAGTGGCATAACCGCAACTACGGATAGACATCTCTTAACAGGAAAAATGTCAATAAATAAATAAGGTCTTAAAATAACATTGGGATCCCATAAAGAACACGCACATTTATTACAAATTGAATAGAAGTTTACAAAGGGCATGATTGGAAAATGCGTGTTTTTTTAGGTACGGGATTCTGAATGTTACTTTAAGATATTATTATTTATTGTCCTTTAAAACCAAACTCTTTTTTAAGTAGCAGTTCTTCTCCAAAGGTTAAGCGGTTATAGGGAGCGTGAAATCATGGATTTCTAACACTTCAACTGAATTTTGAACTCGACCAACTTAAGTACAAAAATAATTTTTTTGGTTTGACACGTGTGCGCGTGAGATAACTAAAGTTTGAACACTTTTGATCTCTGGGTCGACGATCCATGTTTTAACTAATTGAATTAAGCTCGAGCTGAACAAATACAAGAACATATTTGACACAAACTACGACGCTTTAACACTTTTTATCTTTTTAGGTAATCCACTGTCACGTCCTATTCATCGTTATTTAATATCATCGTATCAATTCCGACTAAACCATCGCCACATTATTTGTAAGATTACCCGACATCTCGAACATTTATTTGTTCGAGAGAGAATTTAAAAAGAGATGAAACCAAATTTGGAGCAAAACATTGGAAGAAGAATACAAAAGTGTTCTTCAATTTACCAAAGAAAACGTTAAAAAGGTCCAATGTGTTAAAGTTAAAAGACAGCGGAATCGTCCAATTCTCGTCGTCTCCAATCATTTTGACGACACTGGCACTCGCGCCTGATATTGTAACCCGACCCACCTATATAGCTTGCTCGCTCTCTTCCCTCATCGGCCGCTTCCCAAAACCCTTTCATCATTCCTCTTGATTTTTCAATTCAAGCAAGCTTCGGCGCCTCTCCGCCTACGCCACGTTAAACCCTTTTGATTTATTAATCTCTATACGTCTTCATTGATTTCCAGCTTTGGTTCTCTATTGGGTTTGTTTTATTTTTGTTCTAATCGATTGATATGGCGGCGAGTGTGTCATGGCAACCTCAGGAAAATGGGTTCAACGAGATCTGCGGCTTGCTCGAGCAGCAGATTTCCCCTTCATCGAATGCTGATAAGTCCCAGATTTGGCAGCAACTTCAGCAATACTCGCAGTTTCCTGACTTCAATAATTACCTCGTTTTTATTCTTGCACGCGCCGAGGTTCTTCTTGTTCTATCTTCTTTTGCGCTTTTGTTTATATGTTTTTGCAATTCGCTTAACGGTTGTTGATGGGGTTGACTGGATTGGACCAATGGCTTCTCGAGACTTCTGGGTTTGTGATTGTAGAGTTGGGATTAAAATTGGTTGTTTAGTTTTTGAGTTGTACTCTTGATGCGTACGGAATGCCTGTTTGCTCCCCAACGTGTGCCCTTCACGGATAATTGTCATATTTGTTCTGTGGAAGCTTGATTCGCGAGGACAAAGGGTTTTTTTTTGGTGGACTATTATCTTAATTTGTTGCAACCGATCTGCTGAACTTTGCTTTTGACTTCAGTTCATCGCCAATAGCCTTTTTAACTAGTGTGCCTTCTGCTCTCTACTATACATGTAGCCGCACGCAATAAAATTGAAAAAATTTTAAAGCTCTGTGTTGGTTTTAGAATATCATTGTTGCTTGTAGATTTAGCCTGTGATTTATAAAATTCTTGTTTTGGAATTCAGAAATTGAGTTGATAGATTGGAACTTTCTGCAGGGTAAATCAGTCGAGGTTCGACAAGCTGCAGGCTTGTTTCTGAAAAACAACCTTAGAAATGCATACAAGTCGATGTCTCCTGTCTTTCAGCAGTATATTAAATCTGAATTGTTGCCGTGTATGGGAGCTGCAGACAGACATATCAGGTCTACGGTCGGGACCATCATCAGTGTTGTTGTTCAACTAGGGGGAGTATTGGGGTGGCCTGAGTTGTTGCAAGCACTTGTAAAATGCTTAGACAGTACAGACCAGAATCACATGGAAGGTGCTATGGATGCTTTGTCCAAGGTTTTATTCTTTATCCTAAAATCTTACCTTATCTATTTTTAAGAGGTATAAATGCAAGGACTAAAATTTTGGTCACATGATTGTTCGTTCTTTATTCTATACGACTATGGTGAAGTTCAATGTTTAGATAAGACTGTTCCTTGTGGAAGGTTGGTTTTGTTTGTAAATTGAATTAATTTGGTTTAGGCAAATTAAAATTTTTCAGAGTACACTTTGATCTTTTGGTTCATGCTAAAATTGGGTATACTAGGACAGTTCAATAAGTTCAATTGGCATTCGAAATTTCAATCTTTTATGCAACCTCTTTTAATGAAGATCAGCAACATAGCCTTATATTGAGTTTATGTGGCAGCAATTTGATAAGGTGAGTGTTACCAAGGTTTGACAATTATATTTCTTTTTTGTAATTTATGGCTTAGATTTGTGAAGATATACCTCAAGTGCTTGATTCGGATGTACCTGGATTGTCTGAACGCCCAATCAACATATTTCTTCCTAGATTATTTCAGGTATGGTCATCTTGTACCCTCTTGTGTATCTCTATTTTTCTATTCATAGTTTCCTTACCATTGATTCAATTGGCATTGAAGCATTGTCTATCCGTAGCTGTTAAATCGTTCAGTTTATTTTTTTTACTAGTTAAAACTCTGTTTCCTGATTCTTGTGCTTGGATATTCTTTGAACAGTTCTTTCAGTCTCCGCATGCTACGTTGAGAAAGCTTTCATTGAGTTCTGTGAATCAATACATTATGCTGATGCCCACTGTAAGTAATAATTATGTGAGATATTTTGTTATTTTACTTATTTTGAACCTTGTTCCGATCCTTATGTTGACATTGGTTGTTACAATATATATGATTGTAGGCTCTATATGTATCCATGGATCAGTATCTTCAAGGTTTATTTGTTCTTGCTAATGACCCTACGTCAGAAGTGCGAAAGCTGGTTAGTGCTTTATTCTGTGTGTCTGGCGTATATTTTATTATAGCTGCTTCCTGCTTAATCATGGTGTTTTGTCTGATCTGTTTTGCTTGTAAATTAAATCCTTTGGTTTCTTATAGAAGAAAGTCAATGCAGCACTAGGATGCTGCAATGAATTATCTGTTTGACATCTATTACTGTGGGTTTTTAAGTTGTTTTTTTTTTCAGATTATGAAGTATGTTGTAGCAGTAGTAATATTGTTAGCTTTACACCCTTGTCCTTTCTTTGTGTCTATGTCGAGCAGGTTTGTCAAGCATTTGTACAGCTTATTGAAGTACGCCCAACTTTCTTGGAGGTTGGTTCCTCTTTGTTCCTTGTTTGAATTATGTGCCGTATTTTATTTAATCACCTCCTGCCTTTTGTTCCTTGGACTGAAAATATGAGCTGGATTCTGTCTACTTCCTCCTTTTTTAGACGACTAATTTTTCCGTTCTTTAAACTACATTGATGTCTTTTATTGCTGCATTATTTATGAAAAACTGTTTATCATGTGATTCTGCAGCCACACCTGCGGAATGTAATCGAATACATGTTGCAAGTCAATAAAGATGCTGATGAGGAAGTTTCACTTGAAGCATGTGAATTTTGGTAATTGTCACTTTGTTAACTATGCACCTCTGTGTCTTGCCTGGTATAGTTTAATACCTGTTCGTACAGCTTTAATTTTGTGTATGAGGTTGCTTCTTATTTTGATCATGTTTCTCTTCTTTCTTTCTTTCTTTCTTTCTTTCTTTTTTTTTTTTTTTTTTTTTTTTTTTTGTGATCTAGTCTTAATGTCCTTGAATAACAAGAAAATTTTGGCTTAGAGTTTATATGAAACTGATTCTCAAGCTACTTGCACATTTCCTACATTATCAACCCAGATTAAGAATTTTGGTTTTTAAGATATTACCATGCTCAAAAAGCATTCATATCCATGGTATGCCTTGCATGGTTTTGATTAGACCATTCGGTACTCGAAATTTCAGTACATTGTTTGGTGGTTTTGCTTAAGATATGAAAGACGCGTTCAAAGTTGTTACCTTTCATTTTTTCTTAATCCTCATAATATGTTTTGTGTGGAAAGGTGGAAAAGAGTTGGATTCTCTTTACATTTAGTCCATTTTTGCCGATTATCTCTGGGGATTTCGTTGAAATACTTTAAAACTCACATTGTTCCCCCTTTTAGTGAGTGGCCCTTGTTTTTAAGGGAAATTGTTATCCAAGGATACAATATTATCTATTTTATAGGAAACATGTAGCAAAATACAAACAATTTATAGGATAAAAAGGAAGATGTGTGCGTGTGTTGGATTAAGGGGAAATTTGGTTATTAGATTGTTACAATGGGCATGAAAAAGGGTGGAACCTTCAGTTTAGGAGGCTGCACTTAGATTGAGGATGTGGAGGGGACACGACCTGGTGCTCCTTGGAGGTAATTCCACACGTCCATGAGGTTTCAGGATGGTAGAAACTGGATGTGTGGTTCTACAGAGCCTAACTAGAGTCCCACAAGCAAATGAGTCTTGAAATCCCAAAGTTTCAAGGGAGATACCCCAATGTGTCATACTTTTCCTATAGTTTTTGGTTGAAGTTGTTAAGCAGCTAGTCCATGAAAAGGTTTATTCCTTAGTTTTTGAAAATTAAGAAGATGAATCTTTTTGGCGTCTCTTTGGATGTCCACCACCCAAGAGCTTTGTACTTTGCCTATTCTTTTGATTATGGATGATTGTAGCAATAGCCTTTTATTCTTCTCTCCCATCTTTAACACCTGTTTTTATTTCTAAATATAATTGTCTCTTGTCTATGTAAATATTTCTTTTCTCACATTTCATTTTCTTTTTGTACTAGAATTCCTCCTCATTGCAATATTTTTAGCTGGAATCTTTCCCTTTTTTGTAATTTTATATCATTAGAGGGTTGCTACTTCGTTTTTTCTTCTCCCTATTGTAATTCATGGTAAATCATGAACCTGATGAATACTCATGTTTCTTCCATCCTTGGCCTTTGAGACTTCTGTTGGATGATGACTCCTTTTGAAAGCCACCCCCGTCTATTCTCATTTGTGTTGGTTATTTTCTTTGTTAGATCTGTTTCATTTTAAGTTATGCTTGGCAGGTCTGCATATTGTGATGCCCAATTACCTCCCGAGAACTTAAGAGAGTTCTTGCCACGTTTAATTCCAGTATGGCACATGCTCAGAAAAATATTTTCTTCCTTTTAATACCTTGCTGTTGAGATGTTTGTAATACTTTTTACGTGCATGTTTCAACTTCTGTAGGCACTATTGTCAAATATGGTTTATGCTGATGACGATGAATCACTTCTTGAGGCTGAGGTGAATTGTCATACTTAAATTTGTTTATTTGTGTATGTATGATTGCCAATTTTATGGTTCATGATGTGTCTTCCATCTACTCGCTTTTGCAGGAAGAAGGATCTCTTCCAGACCGGGAGCAGGTACGATTTCTCTCATTCATTGTTAATTTTGGAGGTCTTAACTGGAAAATTCCAGTGTTTCATTACCTTGATGGCCTTTTTGATGAATTCCCGTGCTATCTACAATTACTGGTGCCATCTTCATTATTATTTTGCCTGAATTTATGCACTGCAGGATCTAAAACCCCGGTTCCATTCGTCAAGGTTACATGGATCAGATAATGCAGAAGATGATGTACGTTGTTTTACTATTTTTCTTATTTTTTGCTTATGGGTTCCAGTCAACAGATAATGTCTTCTTGTATGTCTTACTTTCCTCTGTTGGGTTAAGTTTCCCCCCTCTAATATCAACTTCTTTGCATAATTCAGGATGATGACATTGTAAATATTTGGAACTTGCGCAAATGCAGTGCTGCAGCTCTTGATATTCTCTCAAATGTGTTTGGGGATGAAATTCTTCCTATATTGATGCCCATTGTTGAGGTAGGCAAATAATCAGGCAAAGAAAGCAGAACCTCTGGTGTGGAATATTTCCGTTTCACTATTTTTGTTTATATTTTCTTTCGATCCATCAGTCAGTCAGGCTATCCAATGTGAACCTTATCTTCTATTTCCCCTCTCTCAATTATGTGTCCTTTTGTTAATTTTTTTCCCCTCGTAATGTTTCGTTTTGTGGTATGCTTGTCCCAAACTGCTTTTGCTTAGCAGTTTAATCACTGAAATGAGTTTTAGGCTTTTGCTTATTTTCCGAAGCTATGGTTTGATGTGTATACTCATTAAATGACATTTGTCACTAATATTGGCCTTTATCTCACTTTAATGAATCGGTTAAAATACTTGGTCTAAGGGAGTTGTAAGTGCTATAGACTTATTGAGTTTGATATATTGAGCCCATGAATTCTTCGTAGTCTCAATTTCTTCTTGTTAGATATTTTATTCAGATTTACGAACTTCTCTGAGGTTCCTATTAGGTCAATTTATCCGCAAAAGGTGATGAAGCCTGGAAAGAAAGGGAAGCTGCTGTATTAGCTCTTGGTGCCATAGCTGAAGGTTGCATCAATGGACTTTATCCTCATCTTCCACAGGTGATATATTTTAATCAGCCAATGTTCATGACTTACAGTTCCCATGATATTCGCATTGAAGGTTTTTAAACAGTTACGCTCATTATTTTCAATAGTTTCATTTCCTCCCGTAATTGGCAGGTTGTGGTTTCTGATAATTTGATGTTGCTCATGTGCTTTCCTTTTGACCTAGAAAGTAGAATATTCAATAATAAGTTGTGTTGTATTGCAGATTGTCACATTTCTTATTCCTCTTTTAGATGATAAATTTCCTCTAATAAGGAGTATATCTTGTTGGACACTTTCTCGTTTCAGCAAGTTTATCGTGCAGGTATGTGTTTCTGGGTGTTTATTTATTTATTTTTCAATACTTTTTAAATTTTGTAAAAGATACTATACTTATTTTTTCTAAATTATTTGGTAATATTAATCCTGTGGTTTGACTATTCCATGCCGAAGATAGAAAACTCGATATTTTTGGGACCGAAATTGAAATATTTAGAGTGCTTTGAGAAAACTTGTGGTGCTGTGGAGTTTTTAGGGTCCATGAGGATTTGAACAGTTTGATAATGTTCTCATGGGACGTTTACGAAGCAAGAGTTCGATGTGTATCATATTTGACTTTTTCTCCCATCTTAGGGCATTGAAAATCAGAAAGGCTACGAACAATTTGATAAAGTTCTCATGGGACTTTTACGAAGATTATTGGACAACAACAAGAGGGTGCAAGAAGCAGCTTGTTCTGCTTTTGCAACGCTGGAGGAGGTTCTTTTATTGAAACTTCATTACACCTGCTAAAGATTATTCTGTATATAGTTCATGATTGGGGTTTAGTAACTTGCAGGAAGCTGCAGAGGAGTTGGCGCCACATTTGGAAAATATATTACAGCACTTAGTATGTGCCTTTGGAAAGTACCAGGTATGCTAACTATCTTCATGCTTTCCTCTTTGAATGATTAGATAGAAAAAGAGACTTGTGCTGCTGACATTTTAAGCTCTATTTCTTTCTGGGTTGGAAACTATCTTCTGTTGAACTTGTATGTATTTGACTTGCTTATATGTGTTATGCAGAGACGGAATCAACGGATAGTGTATGATGCCATTGGAACCTTAGCAGATGCTGTTGGAGCGGAGCTAAACCAGGTAACATATGGTTTCACCCTATCATCTCCTTTTCTTTTGATGAATTTGTATCTCAGAAACTTGTTTCGTGTACAATAATTTTTATATTCTGCATGCAGTACATCAAAGAATGATTTCACTTGATTTGTTGTGATTGCAGCCTGCTTATCTTGATGTTCTCATGCCGCCATTAATTGCCAAATGGCAGCAACTTTCGAACTCGGACAAAGATCTTTTTCCATTGTTGGAGTGCTTCACATCTATTGCACAGGTCTATTCGTGTTTTGGTTTATTGACTCGTTTTTTTTAATGCTTAATCTCATTTATTAGCATTTTCCATAGAACTCCTTTGGATTGGGCTTCCTACCCCCTCTGTTAAAATTGTTTCATATAAAAAAAAATTAGCATTTTGGACTAATGGTTTTTGGCATTTAATGTGAGCTGGGTTATGGATGGTCCCTTTATCATTGATACCATCACCCCCCCCCCCCCCCCCCCCCCCCCCCCCCCCCCCCCCGTTTTACCTAACACAGAGAAACCCAAGTGGGGATTTTGAATGTCATATGCTAGATACTGGACCTTCAATGTGATATCCCGCATTGGTTGGGGAGGAGAACGAAACACCCTTTATAAAGGGTGTGGAAACCTTCCCCTAGCAGACGCGTTTTAAAGCCTTGAGGGGAAGCCCGAAAGGGAAAGCCCAAAGAGGACAATATCTGTTAGCGGTGGGCTTTGGCTGTTACATTCAAATTCTGTGTATTGAAATTCAAGATTATGTACATATATATATATATATCTCGATTCAATGCGCGAGAAAGCTTCATTTCTTGAAATGTTTTGTACTTGGACTCAGCCAGAGTTGGATTACTTATCTATTAGTCATCGTAACACTACTTTTGAGAAAATGATTAATTTCTTTCCTTTCTCTAGGCTTTGGGGGCTGGATTTGCCCAATTTGCTCAACCTGTGTTTCAGAGATGCATAAGCATCATCCAGACCCAACAAATGGCAAAGGTTTTCCTCATCATTGATTTTCAATAAATACCTATTTTACTCTCTTTAATGTATGCTTTAGTTTGCTCTTCTTTTCTTTGTGTTTCTCTATGCTAAAATATAATGGAGCTTTATCTCATATTTGTGCTTAATCTTTACTAATTGACCATTTTAAAACATAGAAGACATATCTTTTGTAATCCAGTTGCTGTATTTAAGCCATCCAACTGTACCAGGCATGCTGACATTTGAACTTTTCTCCAAATTTTGAAGATAGAAATTGCGTTAACAAACAACAAAATGAGAAATTATTATGTTTTTCCTTCAAAATCGTTTTATCAACTCTAGAGGCAAGAGATATACCTTCCAATAATTTTAGTAGACATCTAAACTCCTCACTTTCTTCTTCCATTAGATTTCTTATTGCCAATTTTTTTCAAGGCCGAGATTTCAAGTCCTAAGCCTCCAAAACAGATAGAGACTTCTGCTAAACCACTGCAAGTAACTTTTGGTTAGATTGATAACTTAATGATCGTTTTTTTTGTTCTAGAAACAGATTAGAACCTAAATGATAGCAGCCAGATATTTTGTTTCGCTTATATCAGTGCAGGGTGTAGTCTCTTTTCAATTTCGATTTGAAACAACTTGGTATTCAGTATGTTGACTCCTGTGTTTGCATTCCATCTTCGTTGGTTTTTCCCCCTCTCAACCCCACTCTTCTCATTTAACATTATACTAAGTTTGGTTGCTCCTTGATGATATGTGCGATTAAGTTTGAAGTAAAGAATTTATCTCTGCTGGTTGCAATACTCTGCTTGAATCGTTTGATCCATCTTCCTAAGATGTTAACTTGATTTCCTATTGCAGCTCAATCCCGCTTCTGCTGGGGTTCAATACGATAAAGAGTTTATTGTATGCTGTCTTGATCTTCTTTCAGGACTTGCCGAGGGTCTTGGCAGTGGGGTAGAAAGTTTGGTAATTATATTCTAAACAAAGCATTTGCTTCTTCTTCATCTTCTGTTTTTTTTTTTTTTTTTTTTTGTGATCCATCTATAAGAATTTAAAAAGGGTTGATGTTGTCAGATGTTGATAAATTCTGTTGGTGCTTAGTGTCTGTTTCATTACTATGCTATTGTATATTTCTTAGATAAAATGTGAATGCTCTGCCTTCTAATAGTAATTGAATGAACTACGCCAATATATTCTGAACTTCTTTGCATGTGACATTTGAATTTCCATCAGGTTTCTCAAAGCAATCTGAGGGACTTGCTCCTGCAATGTTGCATGGATGAAGCTTCTGATGTCCGACAGAGTGCCTTTGCATTGCTTGGGGATCTTGGAAGAGTAAGAACCTGGATTGATCTCTTGGATTGTTTTCCTTTTGCTCCTTCAAGTTTAGTAGGTTATTCAAATTTTGAACCTCAACGAACTCCCCACAAATATGTACATGCGTGTGTCAGTACAAGTGTGTGGTGTGTGTATTCTCCATTGAAAAGTTGCTCCCATTATTCTTATTTGTTTTCAAATGAATGTTCCATTCTTTGCTTACCCTTTGGTGGTGGAGATTGCACAAGAGTTGTTGACTGCTCAGTATGCCATGCCCATTTGCAACGTCATTTGCATGGATGAAGCTTCGATGTTCGACAGTGTCTCTTGATATTTTTCTATTGTGTTTATGCTTTATTCATATTTTTGTGGTTAGGTATGCCACGTTCATTTGCTACCACGTTTGTCAGAATTTCTTACCGCTGCAGCAAAGCAACTGGTAAATAATCTACGTTATTATTTGCGTTTATAATTTGAAGTTATTGTACTAGTCTGATACGTTTTCTGCACAGGACACTCCCAAGCTGAAGGAAATTGTTTCTGTGGCTAACAATGCCTGCTGGGCAATTGGAGAATTAGCTATTAAGGTATGTGTAGGTTTTCACACACACACACACACAGTACTTCAAGCTCGTATGGGCGTTTATCTTCTCACAGGCTTCATATTGTGACTATTTAAGTATATATTTGGCTTTGGGCAAAGATCATGCCTTAAAAAAATGGTAGGAGGATTTTTCTTTTATAAGTTCGATGTAATGCATCTGATGGTAAAACATCCTCAACCTGGAAATTCAACACTATCCTTTACTATAATGCTAATAGTACTCGTTAAGGAATTCTTTCAAGCAATAGCTTGAAGAGAAGCCCAAAATTCACCAAGTCAATAAGGTTCTTGGATCCTATTTGCCAGTTCTGGTTGCACTACCACAACCCTAAGTGTGTTCTTCTGAATTTCTAGGTTTCTGAATTATGATATCATATTATTTTATTTTCCTGTATGGTGATTAAGATTAGAAAATCTGGTATTGCGTTGCACGTTCCATGTCGATCTTCTTGTTGGGAAATGGAATTTGTAAGCAACAATTTTACATTAATTGACATTTTTATTGGTTTAGGTACACCAAGAAATTTCTCCAGTCGTTATGACAGTGATTTCAAGCTTGGTCCCAATTCTTCAACATGCACAGGTGATGGTCCCCTTAATTTTGCACTAACATGTCTCATTATTTGTGTTAAAAAACACATACACTTTAGCTTGGTTAGCGTGTTCATGTCAGACATTTGGATAGTCTGACACTTGTTGGACACGTATCAAACACACTTGTTTGCACAATAGATACGTGTTAACAAACAAGTATACTAAATAGACATAATAATATAGGACAAAAATAATAAAATTTGAGAGTGAATCACACTACTCATTTTTTTTAAATATATAAATACATTAACTTATTCATTTGGAATTTTCATGTATAAAATTAATATATAATTTTAAAAATGTATATTTTAATAAATGTGTCCTTGTTGTGTCTATGTTCTAATTTTTTACAAATTGTCGAGTCACCGTGTGCATATCATGTTGTATTTGTGTCTCATATCTATGTCATGCTTCTTAGTTTGTTTGTTATGCACTGATGAGCCTTTTGTTCACCAAGAACTTGAAACATATGTGACAAGGGGTAGACTTTTTATATTGTTTCAGTTCAATGAGAGAAAAATTCAGCCGTGTAAAGACTGTTCCTTGCATCTTGAGGAGGGATATTTAATGTTTGTGCTCGCATGCACGTATTTAGCATGCTCATTATTATTTAATTTAATATCTTTGAGCTATGCAGGAGCTAAATAAATCTCTGGTAGAAAATAGTGCAATTACACTTGGAAGGATTGCATGGGTTTGTCCGCAGCTAGTGTCACCACATATGGAACATTTCATGCAACCATGGTGCACTGCTTTATCCATGTAAGGTTTTCTCTACTTTATGAATGTTGTGATAAAGGCTTAGACAAAATTGTTAACTTCTGATTGTTTTTATTCAGTTTGTCACTAAGAAAGAGCGAACCAAGTATTTTTTCCTTTTTCTTTTTAATCCATTGTATTTTTTAGCATGGATTGAGCTTTCTATTATACTGGCAGGATACGTGACGACGTAGAAAAAGAGGATGCTTTCCGAGGTCTTTGTGCTCTGGTAAGCCCCTCGAGTTTATAGCGATACTTCATATGTTTCTGATTAATAATTACTATATCTTTGCTACTTTCAGGCTAAATCAAATCCGTCAGGGGCACTAAGTTCACTTGCTTATATGTGCAAAGCCATTGCTAGTTGGCATGTAAGCATCGAGACTTCGTTCATCAATATTTGATATTACTTGATCTTTGTTATGAGGGACTACGTATTCCTAAACCGAACTTATTTCCTGCAGGAAATAAGGAGTCAAGATCTTCATAATGAAGTGTGCCAGGTTCTGCATGGCTATAAACAGGTTGGTACTAAGCTACTTCTGACCATTCCCCGTCTCCCATTTTAAGGCAAATATTGTTTAAATCGTCGGTACTGAAAGAAAGACCGAACTATGGAATGTGTTATAAACTGGTAGATTTCCTTTATCTGATTTAAGAGTTAAGATGGATGGCTATGGATTAGGCTGGCTGGTACTTCCCCCACTTGTGGCTGGACCATTCTTAGGGGCCCTTTGTGTTCTTTTCTTTGTCTTGATAATTATGTTCCTATAACTTGTAATAGTATAATGATCCTAGTGTACAGTATTAATGATCATATGAATGTCTATTTGGCAGATGCTGATAAATGGTGGTGGATGGGACCAGTATATTTCTTCTCTAGAACCTTCTGTGAGGGACAAACTATCGAAATATCAAGTATAGGACAACGTTTATCAATTTACTTCAGCAACCATTCTTCTCAAATATATGCTTCAAATTCTGTCTCGAAACCAACGGTCGCTTTGTGCCTTGTCTTGTGTGTCGTAGCTCTTACTAAAATGCCTTATTGGTTGAAGCTTGAAGATAATTGCACATCCTTATACAGGTTTGAGACAGCACTTGAAATGAAAGCAGCTGAAGGGGAGCAATCAATGTTGTACAGGGGAGATATGTTGAGATAGTGTGTTGGTGCTCATATAGTTCCCAATCCTTTCCTTTCATGTGGTCGTTTCGAGTACCTACCCGGATTCATTATATCGATTTTGGGGTGACGGTTTGTCTTACAGAAGTTTATATGGGTAGAGAGTAGAGTCAATCACTTGTCCTTTTTAGTTTATGATTTTGCTTCCATGATTTTTCCATTAATGAAAGAAAAAGGGTTATAGGTTTTCATGAAGGATACAGCTGAGTTATTCTTGTGGCGATTTGGGATTGTTTTTGCTTTTGAAAGCAATAAGGAACTGTCATGTACTTTAGTTTTTTCTTATTTGTTCAAACCATATCATGTTTGTACTGAATCATCTTGCCCTTTGCTGCTGAGTGAAGTTTTTGAGAGAGATTCTTGGTGTGAAATGGTAAAAGTGAGTTATTTGATCCATTTTACATGGGAGTTTTTTCTTCCACTTTGTTTTTGGTGCAGCCATTACAGTCTCTGAGCTTGGGTTGCTTGTGTTATTGAAACCCATTTTTGTGTAGGATTTTATGGTACAGAAATGGATTCATTTCTTGAAGTAAAGCCTCCACATTGTGAGCCAATTCCTTGACGTTGTCGTTCCAATGGCTATGAACAATCTCTTCCATTCCTTGTATGATTACTGGAAACACTTCGTCCATGGCTGTCGACACCATCTTCACGAATGCTTCGCTATTCCATATGTATAGTGCTCGTTCAGCCACCTGAATGCAAAACAAGCCATTGTTGCTTACTGTTATTGATGATCAAGGGCTTACGCTATCTTTTGAGTACTTATTAAGTCTATATCACGTTTCGTTCTTACAACTAAAATATTTTGAATCAAAACTCGGAACAAGTTTTACAATTCAGCTCTATCCAATCCAATCTAACTTAGAGTTGGGTTGGGTGCTGGTTGGGATAGAGAGTCTTGAGTCCAAAGAGATGTCGAGTTGGCTGCTGGTTGAGATAGAGAGTCACGAGTCCAAAGAGATGTCGAGACTTGAGAATCCAAAGAGATGAGAGGTAGAAAAGGGTAGAGAGAGCGTGAGAAATGGCGACGGACTGTTGGAGGTTAGAGGGACAAGGAAGATGAAATTATTGCGTTGAATCTCTTTTGGATGTCATGAAGATTCAGAGGAAATGGATTTTAGATCATTCTGGTATGTTTTCCATCAAATCTTTATCTAAGCACCTTACGGCTTCTTCTCCTTTGTTTAAGGAGCTTTATAAAGCAATCTGAAACACTCTATCTCCTACAATGCCAGCCTCATACCCTAAATGTTCTTCGTAGGAAGCTTTCTTCATTTATTCTCTTAGGCCTTCCATTTCTTCTCTTTTTTGTGCAGATGGGTCCGTTCTTAATCACGTATTTTTTGGTTGTTCATATTCGATCATGTCCTGGAATCGACTACTACCAATATTTAATGTCTTATGGGATAATGTTCATTAGCTACTTCTAGGGTTTCCATGGCTTCCAAGCCTAAACTTGCTAGGGGTTACAAATGGTATTACACCGAGACACCGGACGATATGCCGGCAAGGAGGCTGAGCTCTGAAAGGGGGTGAACATGAGAGGTCCCACACCGATTAGAGAAGGGAACGAGTATCAACGAGAACGCTGAGCCCCCAAGGGGGTAGATTGTGAGATCCCACATCGGTTGGGGAGGAAAACGAAACATCCTTTTATAAGAGTGTGGAAACCTCTCTCTAGTAGACGCGTTTTAAAAGTCTTGAGGGGAAGCTCGAAAGGGAAAGCCCAAAGAGGACTAAAACTCTCATATCTGCTGCAAGATTAAAAGCTTCATTACGGTGTTCCCTTTCCAAGCCCTCTGCGGATCTTTCTTAATAAGTTATATGCTTATGATAGTTTCTTTGTGATTTTATCTGTTTCTTTGGAGTTCATATCTTTTGAAACTCTGTTCATATGAAATGAAAAGTTCAAGAAATATAGTACCTACAAACTCACAATGAGTAGCAGCTAAGGGATTCAACGTTACCTGAGAGTTCAAACTGTTGAAACATTTGTTCATGTGAGAACAAAATGGCATAGCCAAATCCCTATGTAGTTTAGGCTCCAATTTCTCCACCAAATCCTCCAACTCCTCAATGAGTATTAGCTCCTTCTGGCTATTAGCCAGCGGCCAGTACCTCATGATCCTCCTCACAACCAACCCACCAAGCTCAGGCTCCTTATGCACGAACTGATACACACAGTAAGCCAGCTGCTTGTTGAAACCTTGCATTCCTTTGGCCTTATGCAGTGGAATCAGTATCCTTTTCAGAAAAACTTTATGTTCTTCCTTCAAAGGAACTGCAAAACCATTAATTATGCTCCCCCATAGCTCAAGCATCTCTGCAATACCGTTATGCCGCTCCGTCTCGAAAATATAGTCTAAGAACACCGTGCTCATCGCCTTGCGCATGAACGATCTGTACATGGTGAATCTGTAATAGATTTGGTGATATATGTTCTTCAAACTCTCTCGTTCCCTCGTTTCCTCCGAATCGAAAAGTGATAGAAGACCAAGAAGAAATCTGTTGTCTATATGTTTTTCAAGTGTTTGTGGATCAACGTTGATGAGTAGCCATAACAGCATATCATAAACAATTTCAAGTTGTGGCCATGTTAGAGAAGGAATGGGAATGACCACTTCATCATCAGCTACATTTGAGCTGATTGCAGTCGTGCACGGTGGCGGGAGCGGTCGGAATAGATTAGCCGACACTAAAGCTAGCAGGGACGATAAAACATCGTCGTGCAGTATATTCTTTGAAGTCTTGACGACGTAGAAAAGATGAGTGAGCTTGAACCGTTTCAGTTCACGAGAAGCCGGTGCAGACTGGCTCGTCGTGGCGGTGCAGAACGAAATTATGGAAAGAACTTCCTCTTCGAGATCATTGTTGAAGCTAAAGCTTTTGTTGCTATATGGATCTTGATCGAAAAGATGTCTTAATGTTGGAAGAGGCTTGTTGCTTTGAGCTCCCATGAATGTTTCTTGTTGTTGTTCTTCCTGCTTGGAATGTTTCAGTGCTGATGATCTTGTAGCTTCCAAGGTTGAACAGACAGGCAATCCGGACATTACTAAATATGACAGCCTCTGTCATCACTGATCCTCTGGGTTGATGCCACGTGTAAGAAGTTGTCCATTGTTGTCCCAAGTGGACATTGGCAACTAGACAAAATTCTTGTTGATCTTATCATTTCTTAGTATGCTTGAAACGATTCCTCAGCTGACTCTGACATTGTTTTATTTGCAGGGAACCTTGTCGCTTACATAAACTAAATCCGGCCGACTTTTGAAACAATTTTACAGGTGGGAGATGGAGGATGAAGTATGAACATATTGGAACTCAAAGAGGTAAGGAACAAAGACTTTAATAGTCCAAAATGGTGGTCTGGTGAAGTTTAGTATTGAATATGTGAGATCCTACGTCGGGTCGGGTGGAGAGGGGAACGAAACATTCCTTATAAGAGTGTGGAAGCCTCTCCCTAATAGACGTGTTTGAAAATCGTGAGGCTGACGGCGATACGTAATGGGCCAAAGCGGATAATGTCTGCTAGTGGTGGGCTTGGATTGTTAGAAATAGTATCAGAGCTAGGCACCGAGCAGTGTGCTAGCGAGGACGCTGTGTCCCCAAGGGAGGTGGATTGTGAGATCCCACTTCGGTTGGAGAGGGGAACGAAACATTTCTTGTAACGGTGTGGAAACCTCTCTCTAGTAGATGTGTTTTTAGATCGTGAGGTGATGACAATATGTAATGGGTCAAAGCGGATAATGTTTGTTAGCGGTGGGCTTGGACTGTTACAAATGGTATTAGAGCTAGGCACTGAGCGGCGTGCCAGTGAGGACACTGAGGCCCAAGAAGGGTGGATTGTGAGATCCTACATCGGTTGGAGAGTGAATGAAATATTTATAAAGGGGTGGAAACTTCTACCTAACAAACACGTTTTAAAATAGTGAGGTTGATGACGATATGTAACGGGCCAAAGCAGACAATATCTGCTAATGGTAGGCTTCGACTCTTATAAATGGTATTAGAGCTACGCACCAAGCAGTGTGTAGATGTTGGGCCATCAAGGGAGGTGGATTGTGAGATCCCACATCCAACGATTGGAGAAGGGAACAAAACATTCTTTACAAGGGTGTAGAAACCTCTTCCTAACAGACACGTTTTAAAATCGTGAGGCTGACTGCGATATGTAATGGGCCAAGCGAACAATATTTGCTAGCAGTGGGCTTGACTGTTATAAATGGTATCAGAACTAAGCATCGAGTGGTGTGCCAGCGAGGATACTAGGCCTCAAGGGGGGTGGATTGTGAGATCTTACATACATTCTTTATAAAGATGTGGGAACCTCTCCCTAGCAGAAACATTTTAAAATCACGAGGCTAACGGCGATACGTAACAAGTCAAAACGAAGAATATAGGTTGATTGTGGCACTAGGAACGAAGGGGAGAGAGACAGAGTTGAGAGTTGTGCAAGCTTTTTGGGAAATATTCTAATAGCATAGGGAACATAGATTAGTGATCTTTGGGATTGTCTCTGTAAATCATGGCCGTCCATTAACCTCAACCATCCTTTCTTCTCAGCGTGATGAACACAGCAAAGAGGCTTAAAGCCATAGCCTTCAACGATGAAAGGGCCATTAAATCTAATAAGATTTTATAAAAATTGTAATTTAGTCATAATTTAAACATCACAACTTCTCTCCCCTCATCCACTCCCACTCTCCGGCCAGTCACCCTCTCACCTCGCCGGAACTGGAACTCTCCCACATCGAAATGACCCCTCTTCAATCCTACACAAGCCTCAAGGACCTCCTCCTCGACACCCCCTTGGCCTACCTACACCTTGTTAGACGAACACGACTCTCCACAATGGTATGATATTGTCCACTTTGAGCATAAGCTCTCATGGCTTTGCTTTGGGCTTCCCCAAAAGGCTCCTACCAATGGAGTTAGTATTCCTCACTTATAAACCTATGATCATTCCCTAAATTAGTCTGTGTGGGACTTCAATCATCCAACACACCCCACTCTCACACCGCCAGCCACCACCGACGGCGGTTTCATGCGGAATCTCGTCAACCATGGATTCGGATGCGTCCGGTGGATCGGCGCCGTCGTTATTGCCGTCGCCAGAAATCTCTCCGGCCGTGGAGTCCGACGGTCGGAGTGCAGCAGCTTCCGATGTACAAAACCTTAAACCATTTTTTTTATTTAAAAAAAAATATATTAATGTAACTGCCTTTATTTTCAGTGAGGTGACGTGTAATTACGTGGACGCATATGATTGGCTGAAAATTATTCTGCTTTGTTTGGTAGAATATTTATAATGTTTTCAGACTTTTGATTTTTTTAATAAAATAAATAAAAGGAAATAAATAGTATACAAAAATTATTAATTTAAAGTCCAAATTTTACACGTGTCAATTAAATATCGGGCCAAAAAAGAATAATCAGCCAGGCGTGGGCCACCACAAATGCCAGGTGGATGGTGAGACAAATTGACGGTAAAGGAAGGCGCGTGAGCCGTGTATGGACCACAATAAACGGCAGTTTGTTTGGCCGTTTAAAAAGATATAACGGCAGTTTCTTAATTCAATAAATAAATAAATACATTAAAATTATTTATTTAATTCAAATGTTAACGTGGTGTAGATTGTACACGCGCTGTACGGTCCATAGTAGGAAGGCGCCACGCGCACACGTATGATCTTGAATTCCTTTCAGACAGCAAGATATAATTCGGCACGTGCGCCAAATTCTTGTCAGAATTTAAGTATATACATTTTCTAGATATTTAATTACAAGCCTCATATCTTATAGTTCATTAAATATATAATCATTAAAACTACGTGTAAGTGAATATAATAATTAAATATCATGGTATAGAATATTCATATTCATATATTTCTTTGTGAACGGTTTTAATAAAATAATTTATAATAATTACAAAATGAGTCGGTCAGCGAGAAAATGGGAACAGTGGCTTAAGCTGTTAGGTGTAGGCGTTTTCCAGAGGTGGAATCTTCGAGTTCTTTCTATTTGACCCGAAACTGATCGATCTAGCCATGAGCAGGTTGAAGAGAGCTCCAACAAGCCTTGGAGGATCGAACCCACGTATGTGGCAAAATACGGGAATGACTTGTGGCTAAGGAGGCCAACCAAGATCGTATATAGCTGGTTTCCCGCGAAATCTATTTCAGTAGAGCGTATGATGTCGATGGCTCGAGGTAGAGCACTCAATGGGCTAGGGTGGCCCCATTTCGCCTTACCAACCCCAGGGAAACTCTAAATACAGGCCTAGATCATTTGTACAGACAGACTTTTGGGGTACTAAGATCCAAAGTCGAGAGGGAAACAACCCAGATCGTACACTAAGGTCTCTAAGCAATCACTTAGTATAAAAGGAAGTGATCGAGCGATGACAACCAGGAGGTGGGCTTGGAAGCAGTCATCCTTTGAAGAAAGCGTAATAGTATTATAAAGATAATAACCAAATATTTAAAATATTTATTAATTATTAATAACAAATAATTAATAATAAGGTTTAGAACATAAATCATAAACCGTTCAAAGTGTTCAAATGACCTGAGAACTCGACTAACTCAGACTAATCAATCTAAATTGTGATTGTTGGAGGTCGTTGTCATTGCTGTCATTATTGTAGCGAATGTTGGAGGTAGATGTCATTATTTTTTTCGAGTGTTACGATAGTTGGAAAAATAATTTTAAAATAATTATAATCACCACATGAGAAAATAATTTTTTTTTTTTTTTTTTCAAAAAGGAAAGGACCATATAATTATTAAATAGGAAAAGATAAGGTAAACAAAAACCCCAGCCCCACTCCTGCTCCTACTCCACTTTCCTCTCTGTTTCTTCTTCATTATCAAGAGCTCCGGAAAGAACCAGAGAATCGGAGATGGAGGAGGTAATAAGCCAACTCCGCCACCTGTTGGCGACGGTGCTTCTCGCCGGATTCAGCTACGCCGTGGTTATTCCGACCATAGTGGACGTAACCACCGACGCTCTGTGTCTCGGCCACCAAGACCAGTGTCCCCTCGTCTTCTACCTCACCGGCTTCCAAGACGCAGTGAGTCTATAATTGCATTTAATTTTTTGCGCATTTTTCTTTTAAATAACAGGAAAAAAAAAATACAGATAATTGGATTTGGAGCAATGATCATGACGCCATGGATTGGGAGCTTATCCGATAAATACGGAAGGAAAAATCTGCTAACACTTCCCATCCTTCTCTCTGCCATTCCAATAGGTACTCGACCTCTCTCGTTTTATTATTATTATTTTTTCGATTTGGGTCGGGTTGAATTTTTAAAAAATAAAAAAATTGAGTCAGTTCGTGGGGTTGACTTTTTTAAGTCGAGTCAACCCAACCAACTCAAAAATAAAGTTACAACTCTATCATACAACAGATAGATTGATGTTAATGAGTGGTCGACCTAATGTTTGCACAACATTATTGAAAAATAATTCAGAATTTTTTCTTTTTCTTTTTTTTTTTTTATTGAGAGGAATTTTTTAATTTAAAATTTGGGCTCGTTCGTGGGTTGACATTTTTTAGGTTAAGTCAACTCAACTAGCTCGAAAGTTATCATTCTATACTTCGTAATTAAATTAATGTTAATGTGTTGAATGGTAAATATTTGATATTTTAATTTTATGAGATTTTAATTATTTCTCTAATAAAATTATTGGTAGGAAATAGTTTATTTTCAATTTATTTTGAAAATAAAATAACTGAAAACCACAGATATAGAGATAAATATATATATAAAAAATTAATATGACAAATAAATTCCGACAAATGGTCAAATAAAATTAGGTTTTAATTTTTTTAGTTATAAATTTATTATGATAAATTAAGTTTCAAGCTAATTATAGAGGAATAAATTATCTAAAAGGTGATTTATTTTAATATTAGAGAGAATATTCTAATAGATGATTTTTTTTAATATTAATTTTAAAAAAATTAAAATAAAAAACAAAATAGTAATTAAATATGATCATTTCAATTTGGATAATTTAATAAAATTTAAAACCAGTCTTCGTTAATTTATTGTTAATATCTTTTTTATAAGTTTTTATTTAAATAATTAATAACTATGTCCACTTTCAACATAAAATTGATATTTTATTTTTTAATATTTAAATAGAATAAAAGTTTTGAATTAAATTATGTTTAGATGTCAAAGTCATTAATTCGGCCCAATACGAGGTGAAAGACATATATATATATATATATATATATATATATTGACAAATTTTCATAATTATTAGAAGACAAAATTTAATGAATTAATAAATTTTAATTTTGAAATTTATCCTACTCCAACTTTTAAATATTAATTTAATTAAATTAATTAATTATTTTAACTTAAAGTTTTAAAATATATAATTTAATTATTTTGTTAAAAAATGTTATTTAAAAGTAAAATAAAAAATTATTATTTATAATTATTTTGAATCTTATAAACTCATTTGTTTCTTTAGCGATATTGGCATTTGGAAGAAGTAAGAGTTTCTTCTACGCATACTATGTGGTGAGGACTTTTACCGCCGCGCTCACCGGCGGCACCTTAAGCTCCCTCGCTCTCGCTTACGCGGTACTTGAATCTCCGTCTCCGCCAGATCTTCCATAGCAAGAATGTGACTGAAATCGAAACTCTCCTCGCTTTTTTCTTCTCAGGCTGACAAAGTTCTAGTGGATCAGCGATTATCTGCATTCGGAATCGTATCGGCAGTTTTTTCTGGCTCTTACTTGTGCGGAAACTTGGCGGCTCGATTCCTTTCAATCGACTCGATCTTTCAGGTTCTTCGTTCGATTAGGTTTCGTTTTAGATCGTTTGATTTGAATTTGAGTTCTGATTTAGTGTTTTTGGTTATGGATTTGGCTGTTTTGTAATTAGGTCGCTGTTTGCGCGTCGTTGTTTACGATTGCGTATGTGAGGATTTTTCTAGAAGAAAGTGTTTCGAATAAAATGGATCTGTTGTCTCGGCCGATTTTGAAGACGGAGGAAGACTGCGACGGTGCCGATAATGTTCCTCGATTGCCTCCGTCTACGGCCAAAACAATCCCCTCCTTCAAGGAAATCACTTCGTTGCTTGGAAGAAGGTAATTAATTCTCAATTTTTATTTTTTTGTGGATTTAAGTAATTTAATTTTGAATTTTATTTCTCATTTATTTTGGCGGGAATAAAAAATATATATATATTTTCAATCCTAATAAAAATTATTTAAAAAAAATTCTAAATGAATAATCCTAAATTTACTTTAAAAATATTCTATAAATTATAATATAATTAAAATGTTTAATACTGCGTAAATAATTTTACGTTTCTGTTGTCGTTTTACTCCTCGTTGTTATCTACTTACATTAATCTCGCCATATTTTAAGTGTTGTGTCGTGTTTTTAGCTCAACATTTTCACGAACGTTAGCAGTCTGTTTCTTCAACAGCATAACTTTGGGTTGGACACAAGCATCGATATTGGTACACTTTCTTTCTCCCAACTTTTACAACTAATACAACATTAAATGTTACATATTTTAGACAACCTAGGAAGCTTATGTCTAGATAAAATGTGAGTTTGTTTATCTCAATTTACCGAGTTCAAAATGTCTTTGATTACATAAGCTCAATCCTCCGATTATGATACCATCTGGTTTTTTGAAAACTGAGTCTATAAATCCTTTTTTTGTCGGTGAGTTTTCAAATTTTTTCTTAAAAAATGAAACGTGAATCATACGTTTTCCTAATAGTTTTGTTAAATTGAATTATGATAAATTGGTGTAGTACTACTTCAAGGCTCGTTTTCTCTCCAACAAAGATCAATTTGCTAGCTTATTGATACTCATTGGGGCTTTTGGAGCTATTTCGCAGGTACGTTTTTTTTAACGTCAAATTATAAGTTTAGCCTCTAAATAATGGAGCTCTGTCTGTAACTACTTTGCAGTCGATTGTGGCATCGTCTTTATCAGCTGTGATCGGGGATAAAAACTTGCTTTCAGTCGCTCTCTTTGCCACCTTTATAAATGTATATAGACTATTATATTTGCTTAATACGTTTATCTAAAACTTCCTAATTTTAGTCATCTGACCATTTTGCCCTTTCATGCAGTTGTTAATCTTAAGCATTGCTTGGTCATTTTGGGTAATTCCTCCCCCATTTCTATTGAAAGTATATTATAAACGAGGTGTTTCTAACCTAATCTTAAACTTTTAAGGTCGTACCTATTATTTAAGGATCGTATGACATCTTATCTTAAGCAAGTTTCGTGGCACGTTAGTTGGTCGAGAGAAAATTATTTGTTGTATGACCCTGTGAATAATTTCTTGTGGAGGAGAGGATTCAAATCTCGAGTATATTTGTGAGATCTCACATTAGGAACGAAATATTCCTCAAGGGTGTAGAAACCTCTCCCTAACCGATGTATTTTAAAATCGTGAGGCTAATGACAATAACGCGCAAAAGTGGACAATATTGTTGAGAATTATTGGGAGTGAGTCCCACATTGATTAATTTAGTGGAAGATCATGGGTTTATAAGTAGAGAATACTATCTTCATTAAGCCATGAGAGGTTATGCTCAAAGTGGACAATATCATACGATTGTGGAGAGTCGGATATAACATTTTAATTGAATGCAGGTTGTTTATGCTTCATCTACACTTTTTCTCCTAGCTTGGTGCGTAATGCCGGCAGTAAGTTCAATATAGTTTGGTATATATTTCAGTTATAAATATTGGGTTTTGAATGTATAGTTGTTAAACAGGCATGCAGTATTGCATCAAAGCAGGTTGAGGCTGAAGAACAGGTAAGTAAATGCTTCATTAAACAATACATTTCTTATTTCAACAAACTTTGATCTAAAATACTTAATGTTTCCATCATTAGGGAAAAGCTCAAGGTTGCATTTTTAGCATTCAAAGCTTTGCTTACGCCATATCTCCGTTAGTTTTCAACCCTTTAACAGGTACATACTCTGAATGTTTGATTAATCCACCACACCTAGATGGTGTGAAAGTTATCTTATTTCTAATCAAATAAATTACAATGATATGGAAATAGTAATAAATGAAAAATTCATACCTATGGTAATAAGGCAAATATTAGATATTTGCCTTATAATAAAATATCAAATATAATATATATTTTAAAATTTTAAAAATGCTCGGTTTCGATTATACTTAAACTTAAAAAAAAAAAAAAAAATAGTTCACGGTTATTAATTTGCTTCAAAAATACACTTACGTTTTATTAATACTCTTTAAATTTTTTTAAAAAGTTAAGAAATACTCAAAAAAATTTAGCATCAATATATGGACGAAATTTGTCTATCTACATTCTCTAAATCGTCTCCCTTTCTAATTTCAAAGATACTAATGGTAAAAAAGTTTTTTTTTTTTTTTTTTTTTTTTTTTTTTTTTTTTTGATAATTTAAGTATATTAATATTATTTTTGAAAGTTTGTGTTGGATGATGGAAGTCCCACATCGGTTAATTTAGGGAATGATCATGGGTTTATAAGCGAGGAATACTAACTCTATTGGTCTGAGGCCTTTTGGGAAAGCCCAAAGCAAAGCCATGAGAGTCGTGTTCGTTTTTTATTTGAAACGGGCGATAATGGATTTTGATATATATTTTTTTAATAAAGTGTAAAGATAATGGATATACTGCAACAGTTTACTGACTCACTCAATTTTGTCAGCTCTTTTCTTATCCAAGAATGCTCCATTTCAGTTTCCTGGGTTCACTTTGTTGTGCCTCGGATTTTTTACAGTAAGATAAAATAAAATTTCACTTCAAAGTTGTGCAATTTATTACTATGCTTTTTACTTGAAATTCTCTTCATGCATTATTTTACAGTTGGTGGCCTTTGTATTGAGCCTTACAATCAAAGAAAACCCATCCATTTCAAGTGAACAAGATCCTTAATGATACCCTCTCCAAACAATCATCCATTTGGTCTTACACTACAATGGTACGACGTTTATGTCTGATTTTTTTTTTTTTTTTTTTTTTTTTTTTTTTTTTTTAATGTAAATTATTTTATTAAGGCTATAGAAGGAATCCTAGCTTGTATGCTCGATTGTTTGTACGATCGGTAGGTAGATATATTCATAAATTAGAGGGTTCGATATCATTAATGTCTTCAACATCTTTTATAAATATCATAAAATGTGAATCATTTTTATAATTTATTTATTTACCGAAATATTGGTTAATATAGATATTGTGTAAGACGTGAACATAGTCGAAGTGGTCGAGTTAACTTACAAAAAGATACAAGATACAAGATACACGAACATAAATTGCATTTATCTGAAATTATTTAATAGAAAATCTTTGTTTTACTTAATTATTTTTCTTATTTTTAAATACTAAATATATATACACATGTATTTTATATGTATATTAGTGAGATTTTTATGTAAAAAAAATATAATTTTGTTATATAAGATACTTTCCTATGGTCGTTCGGTAAACAAGCCCCAAGAAAACAATAAAATTTAGGAGTGGATAATTGTAGGGCTTTACCCCGAAGGGTGCCCTTCCAGAAATTCTCGAAGGCCTGAGACAAACCCAGGCCTAAGAGGGGGTTTGGAAATAGTTTTCAACCAGCAATTGACGCGCCTCGGTTAGAACCTCACTAGCTGCGTCATTGCCCCAAGCGCAAAGATGCTTGGCACACTAGCCCACGGTTTCCCTTTATAGTCATAATGGGCCTTTTCATCTTCCAATCTTCCGATGTGGGACTCTCCAAAAATGCAAAATAATAATAATAATAAATAAATAAATACGTTTTTTTAATAATAATTTATAAGTGTCTAAATTAATGGCCGTAAAATGAAGAAAATGAAGTATTACTTAGTCAAATCAAAATTAGGATTAGGTTTTTTTAATTAAAAATTTCATTAGCAACATAGGTTTAAAAGAAATATATAACTTATGATTGGCATTCAAGCTTTATTCTCTCACGATTGAGTCTGTCTACCATCGTTCGTGTCTTTATCGACTCTGTCTTGTAATAACTCAAGCCTACTCCACCAACAGATATTGTCTACTTTGGCCTATTATGTATCGCTGTTAGCCTCACGGTTTTAAAATGCGTATGTTAGAGAAGTTTCCACACCTTCGTAAGAAATGTTTTGTTCTCCTCTCCGACCGTTGTGGGATCTCATAATCTATCCCCTTTAGACCCAGCATCCTCGCCGGCATGCTGCTCGGTGTCTGACTCTAATACCATTTGTAATGGCTCAAGCCCACCGCTAGCAAATATTGTCTACTTTTGTCCGTTACGTATCACCATCAGTCTCACGATTTTAAAACACGTTTCTTAGGGAGAGATTTCCACACCCTCATAAGGAATACTTCGTTCCCTCTCCAAACAGTGGGTTTCGGCTGTTACATGTCTATCATCATCAGCTCCTCCGATCGTCCTAGTCACACTCGTCAAGTCTCATGTTTTTAGCCTCCTCACACAGTGGCGAATATCATAACTTCTCTGATTACCCGATCGTTATTCTTTCTCCGTGATCCTAGCCTCCAATAGTCTCGACACACAATATTCAAACTGAACTGTACAAATGGACATAAAATGGTTATCTCGTAAGCCTTGTTTAGTAATCTTACATAGTCTATCATAATCGCTCGTCTTATTCATACAATTTATCGCCCGTTATAGCTTTACTTATTTCGATCATAATAATTCATGACCTACAAGATAACCCTAAATCCCCCAAATCTGTTGATTAAGCCATAAAGTCATAGTAATAGAAATTTCATGCTTCCAATCATGACCATCCCGCCCAATGCCATCGATCGGCAACCGATCGTCAGAAACCTATAAAATGGGATTTCATCACGCACACTGTAAGTGTTTCTTCATTACCAATTTTCGTTCTCACCTTCCAGATTTTAATCAAATCATCCATGGCGGATTGGTCTCTTCTCCCCAAGGATCTCCTCTATCTCATTGCCCAATGTTTCGCAACTCCTTTCGACGCGATGCGTTTTCGATCGGTCTGTTCCTCCTGGAGATCCGTCGTCTCCCCCAGACGCCATAGATCACCAGGTCGATTCCCATTTCTTCCAAATCACGGCATTTCAGACACTACGTGGGGTTTCTATCTCACTAAGCGCTCCGTATTTCGTATTGGATCTCCTATGGATCGATCAACGGCGCATTCAAACGACTGGTTGATCAAGGTCGAAGAAGATGTGTACGGAAGGAATAAGCTAGCAAATCCGCTGTCTAAGTCTAGCTACACTCCATTGCCGAAAAATTTCCCCAAGGTATTGGACTTGTTGATTTTTCCGGCTTTTGAACTCTGTCAGGAATATGTGTTGCATTACCTTAATTTTTGGCCTGTGAGTAATCGGACTGGCGATGCCAGTGACTTGTATAGGGAGAAGGTCGCTTATAAGTGTTTGAATTACGATGGCAGTGAATTTGTTTTGATTACTATTCATGTTTCTGGAAAATTGGCTATGTTTAAGTCGGGGGATGGGCGGTGGAGTATGATCCCTCACTCTGTGTTGCCTTATGATGATGTGATGCTGTTTAAAGGGGAGTTCTATGCGGTTGATAATTCTGGGGCCACCTTCCTGGTGGAATCTCAAGATAAAATCACTTTGGTGGCTGAACCTGTATTTGGTGGTGACAAGAAGATTTTGGTGGAATCCAATGGTGAGCTGTTCTTGGTCGATATGTACTTAACCATAGACTCCAAAGAGAATTTTGTTTTGGATGATGAAAATCCTGAAAGTATTCTACATGAAAAAACAGTTGGGTTTAAGGTTTTCAAGCTGAGAGATGATGGAAGTAAGAAGTGGATTGTGGTCCGTGACTTGGGTGACACGATACTGTTCTTGGGTGAAAATTGCTCTTTTTCTGCATCAGCTTCAGGATTATCTCGTTGTAAAGGAAATTGCATAGTCTTTATTGACGGTTTCCCCTGTCCCTTTGAGGAAGACGATGGTGAGTTTAAGGGTAGTGACATTTCTATATTTTACTTGGAGGATGGAAGCATATCGCCTTTATCTCGCCACGCTGAGTATTCATTGTTGTTCTGGCCACCCCCATCTTGGATCACATCCATGTCAGGAGTAAGTATCGTTCAATCTCAAGCTTCATTGCGTTTTTCCATCCTGTTTCAGTTTAGTAAATCTCTTCTTTTTTTCACTTTCCCACTGAAACATTGCATCCTGCATAATGATTTTTGTTGGGTGAATAAGCTAGTAGCTTGGTTCCCCTCTCCCATCGATGTGGGATCTCACAATCCATTCCTCCTTAGGGGTCCAGCGTTCTCGCTGGCACACCGCTCGGTGTCTAGCTCTGATATCATTTGTCACAGCCCAAGCCCATTGCTAGTAGATATTGTCCGCTTTGGCCTGTTATGTACCGCCGTCAGCCTCGTGGTTTTAAAACACGTCTACTAGGAAGAGGTTTCACATCTGATAAGGAATGCTTTGTTCCCCTCTCTAACCAACGTGGGATCTCACACTTCATCAACCAAATTGTTTCATGGGAACTAAGCATTATTGTATTCAAAATATGTTACCAAAATAGACGTGAAAGTCTGACCTCTTCCCTCGAAAAATAGTGGTGGGAGATTTTGCACCTTTTCTTCTGCTTTTAGAATTCATCTCAGTAGCAAAAGGGAAAACGGAAGTAGCTGTGCAGTTATCAGAAGAGCTCTTGCCTTTGAAAATGGATGCTTCATGTAGACTCTCTTAGGATCAGATATGAGAAATCAATTTCTTGTTCTTTTAGCTAAAACGTGATAAACCAATTTCAATGTAATTGCATATTGATATTGGGTACCCAAACAAGTAACGATTCTTGCCTATCTAATGTGTTGTCAGATTTAGCAGCAGTGGCCTACAATCCTGCAGTCTGTTCAATCTGTGTCATGGTTGTCATACTTCATTCCATCTTTCATCTGAAGGTGAAACCTGAAATTTACACGGGAGTTTACAGGTAAGCTGTTCATAAATAAAGTGTTTACTTCATTGATTTGAATACAGTTACTTTGGAGTTCGTTGCTACTGCTTTTGCTAACCTTCCATGGATGTGGATAGAGGATCTTGATGATGAGCCTGTAAATTCCTTTTCCTTGCATTAGATAAATTGAATCTTGTAATTGAGCCTAATTTTATACTTGTAATTGAGCCTTCCTCCATCTGATGTGAACTTTGATGATATGTGAACCATTTTCTGAACTCCTTTGGTGTCAGTGAACCTATCTATTGAAAAAATGGAGATGGAAATGATTTTCATTTCCTATAGTCTGATATCTCACAAGCCACTTTGGTAACCAAACATAATGATAATCTCGTGAAAAGAGCGGTCAATGATATGCACGCAAGTTGACTTGAACATTAACAGATAGCCATAAATTTCATTTATCAATAAGATGTATAATTTACGTGTCGAATGGTTAAAATTTGACCATTGTGATGATTTTTAACGTAAAATAGTATTAAAGTGGTTGTATAACTCGTTGATATTATATTTTGTTCATTGTAATTGAATGTTTTACGAAGTGTTTAACATGTACTACCTTCCTCATGTCTAGAGTACATCGTAATTGAATATTTTTATGCTCAAAGGATGGTAGTACATCGTAATTGAATATTTTTATGCTCAAAGGATGGTAGTACATCGTAATTGAATATTTTTATGCTCAAAGGATGTGGTGGATGGTTCATTGATATGCTAGACAATCGAACAAAATCATATATGATCTGAGTTTCTTCGAGCTCACTTTGTTATATGAATGGATTCTCTATACAAAAGCCTTGATACTCCAAAGAAAAACAATGAAATGAGAGTGAGAGTTGTGAATAGAGTTGAGCAAAAAACAGGCCAAGAACAGACTAGAAATTGGAATGTGGGCTGGAGGAGTTTGCAATGATTTCCAAGGGCAACTCCAAAAGCTTCACAAGAGAACAATTATGATCATCTTGCTTCTAAAGACAGCCATCCCTAATAGTTTATAGTGGGAAGAAGAAGAAAAAGAAGAAGAAGAAAGCCATTCTAATCCCAAAAATATTCCTCTAGGACTCTGTCAATCGCCTCGTGCTTGTTCCTAAGGCTGAAAAAGCTGACACCAAATTCACTTTTTTGGACACATTGCAAATAATTACATTAGAGCATATAAGAAATGTATAGCAAAAATTCTCTCTCCTTCTAAGACTGTCTCTTCTACATTTCTAATGGCCAAGTAATTTACAGTAGGGTATGCAGAGTTTCTTGTTTAGATATCATAATGGACCACTGTCAAACATTATCAGTCTCGTTCTGGAGTGACTCCAGAAATTCTTCTACCACTGAGGTTCCCAGCATATGACCAAATTTTCTCATTACCAGCAGCTTGGCTGTGTTTGTCAGGTCTTAGAACATCTGGTGTTTCTTTGACGTTGCTTCTTTTTACAGTTGGGGATGGGGAGAGTCTTTCTGGGCTTCCTTCAATGGGAGTAGAGGAGCAGAAAGTTGGAGTTCCAAATGGAGAAGCAAATGGGCTGTGGTGGATTGAGAAGGGGCTGGGAGACATACGTTTCTGGATTGGAAGGCCACCCAACCCTCTGTTGAAAAGGGAGATTGACTCTGCTTCGACACATTGCTTGATTGCGTCGTCGACGTATAGAACATCGTCGATACGGGCCATGATGTTGAAAGCCAAACTCTCCATCACCCTTGAGTAGCTTTCGAGAATTGACTGCCCCACATCCTGCAGGGAAGTTTTTGGCATTAGACAAGGCCATTTTCAATGGTTTTAGTATTCCAGAGAGTTGCAGAGAGCTAAACAATAAAGGAATTGAAAGAATTACTTTGTTATATTGGATTTTGGCCATGTCCAATGCTGTCTGTGGTAACCCTGGAAATCTTAGTCTTAGACTTTCAAGCAGTGTCTCTGCTCTCCGGGCCATATTGTGACTTTTCCCAGGGACAGCAACCATACCTTTCACCTTCCCACTCCAAGTTGGTCGTCTTCCCGTGCTGCGGTGACCACTTCTTTTCTGGTCTTTTAGCCTCCAAATATGAACCGATGCCTCAATCCTGTTCGCTATTTCCAGCGTGTGATGCTCCGATGAAAGGTCTAAGCAATCGAGGAGACATTCGGGCGAGAAGTGGTCGGCGGTTATGTAGCGATAAACAATATCTCCCAAGCAAGCTTTTCCACTCTATTCAACATGTGGAGAGAAAAGAAAAGGAAAACTAATCATCATATACTTGTTTCTTAATCAGATGAACAATGGGTATCAGAGGTACATGAAGATCAGATTATTTGATTCTTATAAAACATTGAATCATGCCAATGATGAACAACAACAGGCATCAAGAACTCATTGAACTTTCCCATTTGTGATCAAAAGTTATAAAGAACATCAGGAGCAGATATGAATATATGAAGGGCTAACATAGAAATTCAAGCTGAGTTGCAAACGCTTACCCTGTGCAAAGTTTCCATGTAAGCAGTAGGAACTTCCATTTCTGCAAGAACATTACTATTGATTGCCATGGCTGCTTTGAGTATTTGATTAGTACAATCCCTGCATTGCTGCAGCCTCTTTCTTGCATCTTCAGACAAACCATCTGCAGGAACTTTAGGGCATGGAAGCCACCACTTATCTTCTTGCCTAATCGAAGGCCTCCCACCGGGCAGGAAGTCGTTGTTACAGTCGTTCAAGTCACCAAGAACTATCCCTCGATCAACATACCAAAATTCCGTATGGCAAAACCCATCAAGCATAGCGAGAAGCATCGCATCGAGCTTCTTCAACGCCGGGAGGTTCATATGCAAGTCCGAGCGTGGTTTCGACATCATTACTTCATAAGTACCTCCGCCGGGGAACGGCTGAACCGTAGGAACAAGCTCTACAATGGAATCACAAACACATAGAAGCCATTCCATTTCTCTATGCCACATTGCCCTTTTTTGTGGCGCTAGTGGCTCCAATCTCCATAGTTCACCAAATACAGTAGCTGAAATTGGTATCAGAAATGTTCATAAGCACACTACAGAATGAATACATTGTTACAATTACTTGAAAGAGGATCAAATGGAAGATCTACCAGAGAGATTGGTGATGGCATTTGAGATAGCCAGGGCGGTGCAAACCCCTTTCCCTCCTCCTGACATGTCTTCACCAAGGAGGAGTTTCGCAAATCTCTCCTTCATCATCTCAACTTCTGCACAAAATACAACGAGAGATAAGATTGAGATCTCCAATTAAGAAAATGAGTGAGTTCTGATCTTAATAGTACATTCCTGATCTCATAATGCAGCAGCTAAAAGAGAGACGAAAAAAAATTACCAGATAAATCATCGTCTCGTTTCTTAGCCTTCCCATCCCAAACAAGAACATCCTTCCCTCCGATCACCGGCAAGGAAACCGGCGGCGGAAAGCAAAAATTACCAGAAACAGGATGTGGCGAGGACGCCATAGAACTGGAAGCCCCTTCTCCATCAAACCTCCTGCACGAGAAGCTACTACAACTCTCCGATTCACTCACATCCGCACTCAAACTGTAGCTACCACACCGGTCGCTCAGTTGGTCGGAGCCGTCGTCGGAGGACACACTAGCCATCTCCAAGAGCCACTCTCAGACGCACATTCGTTGATGCAGAACAAAGACGAAGAAAAATGGATGCTGGAATCGTCTGAAACTGAAACAAACAGAGAATAACTTACAGAAGAAACGATAATGGATCGTTAAAAGATAGAAGAAAAAAAAGAACAAAAAGGAATGGAAACTCGTCTGTGGTTCTTACTCCCACTGAACTCTCTCTAGAAAAAAGCCATCGGTGTGATGATGACGATGGAGGAGAGAGAAAGAGAGAGAGAGAGAGAGAGAGAGAGAGAGAGAAGGAAAAGCAAAAGCGACGCCGTTTGGAGCAGCTTTGTCTTTCCGTAACAGTAGGTCTTTGCACCCGACACGCCTCGTTTACTCCTGGCCCCACCGCTATAATTTCAACCATTCCGTTTTTTGCCAGGCTGGACTATTAGCGATGACGTGGATTTTTTTTTTATAAATACCTTTTTAATGCTCGTGATTAGCATTATTTAATTTTCCATATGAAATATTATTTTATTTTATCCACTTCATATTATTCTAAAAAGATTTGGAAAATGCTTCGAAAGGGGTCTAAAAAGATTTGGAAAATGCTTTGAAAGGGGTAGGCTAGCTGTCCATTCCGCCCCTTAGTCTAGACATTTTTGCGTAAGTTGGAGTCGATCTCGTGACTAAGATATTCACACCAAAGGCCACGTAATTAGTTCTCGTGGAGCCTCTTGCGAATCATTAGGTCCATCTGATTGAGATTTTTTCAGTTAGATTATTTTTTAGATTTATTAAAAATACAAAAACTAAATTTGAACGGGTACTGAACTATTTTTATTTATTTTGGTGGATTAATTCTTTTTATATAACTTTTATAATATTATATAAAAAAATATTATTGAAGTTAATAATAACTCATTTCAAGATTTATTGAAACTAGATACTAAATTTAAATAATAATTCAATTAAAGCATGCAAATATAAATGATGTTTCATTTGAATTATAGAAACCGTCAATTACCTCTAAATTGAACGGTATTTATTTAGTTCATGATATTTAAATTTAAACTGTGCCTCTATATATAGTATATGATGTCACAAACATTAAATACAATTTTTTGAATTATATATTCATGGTAATGAAATAAATTTTATTAATCTAAATTTATTTATTTATGTATTTATTTTAAATATCCGTAACGTTGCCGAGTATAACATTAAATTTGGGCGCGCACCCAATTCAATACGCGATTTATTAGAAACGGCAGTTTCCCATCCCATGATCAGCCAATTAATCGGCAATCAAAGCAATTATGGACCGCTGATATTTTGCCGATCCGAGTTCGCATCGCCGTGGAGTGGCGGAGAAACCGCTCCGTTACGAGTTGTAGCATATAATAGACTTCGACCTAGAAAGTCAATCCGCCACTTGTCGAGATCTGAGTCATCCTACGGGAATCAGACGGCTGAAAATGGGCCGTTTTGATTCGTACACACTGTTTATACGTAACGCTGCCGTACTTTTTATAATGTATTTTATTTTATTTTTTAAAATAAGAATTTATAAGAGATTATTAGTGTTTTTAGGCTAATGTTTAATTTAGGTTATAATAATTTAAATTTTATGAGAGGGAGAAAAGGGTAATTTGCCTCCACAACCAACGTTTTATAAAACGAGCTGATATGGCTCCAAATTAGTTCGAGACTCGACCTACAACGACTATCAAATCAAATCATCCGAGTAAGAAATAAAGGTATTGAATGTAACAGTCCAAGCTCACCTTATTATACTATCACAATCCACTCTTGCTTCGGGGCCCAGCGTTCTCGTTGGCACTCATTCCTCTCTCGAATCGATGTGAGATCTAACAATCTACCCCTTTCGAGGCTTAACGTTATTTTTGGCACACGTCTAGTATCTAACTCTGATACCATTTATAACAGCCCAAACCCACAATTAACAGATATCGTCATTTTTTAATATCATCCAATGCTGAATTAGTAAGTGCGTCTACCTCAAGTTGATCTCTACACATGACATTCAATTAACGTTACATGTAGTGAGACATTCATATCCATAACATTGACCTCCCGACTCTCCTTTTAGGTCAAGTCAACGAGCTTGCTAGGGCACGAAGGTGCACTTGTAAGTCTCGTTAGTCACTTCAATTTAGTTAGATTAGCTCAAAGTCCATCTTTTGACATTCGACCATGATATTAGATACTGCCAAGTTGCTCGAGAGGTGGCGATAGACTAACGTGATCTACACACCATCGATCAGCTCCTTGATAATAATTAAAAAAAAATAGGGGGTGACGTGTAGGACCACATGGACAAAAGTGGGGCCCAAAGGCCAGGTCGGATGGTCGGGGAAGATTAATTTTGGAGGCAAGCAGTCTTTGGACCCACAATGTTTTGATTCGTGAGATTAGATCACAGCCGTCCATCTCTGATACCCCAACGTGGTGGGTCCCACTTTCATTCATTGCTCATGCTCTTCGTCTTATCGCTATCCTTCTCTTTTTACCAATTGTTGAATAATTATTATTTTTTTTCATTTCTTTTTTAAATGTTTGATTAAATAATTGTTTATTCATTTTTTATCCAAAGTTATTAAATTTTTATTAATATATCAAATGCTTTATCCAATTTTTCATATTAATAATTCTCTTTATTTTATAAGATGAATTTCTAATGTGATGTAAATAAAATTTTGAAATTTTAATGTTTTTAAAATTTTTGAAAACGTTAAATACACTTATCACAATCGCACTTTGATGGCAGCGGACTTGCGATTGTGTAACACTTACTTCTCAGCAGCAAGCGAGTTAAGCCTATTCGTTCTTGCATCGTCTATGGTCAAACGACGTATGTTTGAGCCTCTGGCCCCGGTTCAAGAAGAAAGTTTTAGAAAACGAGGGCAGAGAGATTTCGAAAGAGAGTTTTGAAAGTAAGATTTGAGAAATTGAAATTGGTGTTGTATGAGAATGTAAGCAAAAGGCAACAACAAAGGCTTACTGCATATAACTATCGGGTACGTAGAAGTTGACAACTAGTCATATTCCCCTAAAGTACATTTTGGGGCATTTTTTCCCAGGCGGGTGTAGACGTGATTCTGGTGAACGGTCATACACCCCTATATTGACCCGATATGAAATGGTAAAGGCCTATCTAAAATGAAAGCATGAAAAAGGGGTTTGGAACGGGCACAATCATAGGCAACACGTCTTGGACAAGCATGACTATGACATCTTCCCCCACTCAATTGGTTGACGTCCCTGTTAACCGACTCGAACAAACAAGACTGGGACATCTGTCATGCAGCCATAAGCAACATGTAAATTATGATAGGTCAATAATTACTTGTCCCAACTATTTAAGTACGAGTGATGTGTTAGGTATGAATTGAGTTAATTTCGTCTAATTAATATTATTTTGAAGTACGCTTTTTTTCGAAAAATATTTATTAAACTTTGAAACATCAATAAATTATATGTTTGGTTAAATATATTTGAACACTACATGCCCTAGGTAAACGTAGATCAATCAATCAACAAAACTATCTCTCTACTCAAGCCTCGAGTCATGAAAGATGTTGACCCTCATCCTCCTTCGCTCGTGGAAGGAAGTGGGATAGGGACAAAGAAGTCTTTCTTGTCTCCGTCTCTGTCCTCGTCCTCGTTTCCACCTCCTATTTTGTAACAGCCCAGACCTACGTCTAGTAGATATTGTCATTTTTGGGTTTTCTCTTACGGGCTTCCTCTCATGGCTTTAAAACGCGTCTGCTAGGGAAAGGTTTTTATACCTTTACAAAGGGTGTTTCGTTCTCCTCCCCAACCAATGTGGGATATCACATATTTCATTCATCGTCCCTGCGAAACTCCTCTCCTATCCCCGTTTAGTTAATAGAAAAGAATCTCTCTCCGCTCTCCAAGGGTGTTACCATCGAAAAGAAAATTAGAGTACTGACTCTTAAGTGAAAGATTATTATACCAGAACCACTAAGATGGCAGAAAAACAAACTACCGAGAGAATAACTTCCGCCTCGATAATTACCTGTCGAGAGAGAAGAACTCATCTTTGACGATATTTTATTCATTCTTCTCTTCGCCATTTGAAGTACTACTGTCGTCTTCCCTTTCGACGCTTAGCCAGAATACACCATAGGTTTAATCAAATAAGACGTGGGCTCCTCGCTACTGCTCAAAGTAAGTAGATAGTCAATTCCGTGCAAGCTTACCGATCGGTTTCTTTTATCCCATTACAAAAATATTAAAAAAAAAAAAAAATCATTTTTAGGGCAAGTCTTCAACTTGATTATTTTCTTTATTTCGTAGTAATTGCAATTAAGAATAAAAAATATCGGTGATATATTAAATACAAGGATTAGTATTTTAATTAATAAAATAAAGAAGCAAGGTAAAAGAAGAAAGCACGTGCGTCACGTGCGTGTTCTGTTACTGGTCATTGGTCAATGACCAAAATAAATAATTTACCATTTATTATTTGCCTATTCCAAATAAATAAATATATATATATATATATATATATATATATCCCGCTTTAAAAATACCTTTAAATTTTGTATTTTATATAAGAAAATACTCTTAAAATTTTAAATTTTTAATAATATATTTAAATTTTTAAAAAATCTAAATATTATTTTTATGGTTAATATTTTGTTTAACAGTATTTTAAAAATACCTTCGAATTAAAAAAAAAAATCATTAATATTCTTCAATTTTTTTTAAAATTAATTCAAAAATACATTTATGGTTACCCTAACACCTTTTACTTTTATAAAAAAAAAAAAAAATTTAAAATCTTACCCTCAATATATGGAAGAAAGTCATTTATCGATACCTCATATATAAACGTTTTAATTACTTTGAAAACTTTATTAATATTTTTGGAACGTGGTGACAAAAATATTTTTAAATATTAAAAAAAGATAAAACATTTTTGAAGTTTTTTTTAAAATTTTTAAAAATATTGAAAATTCAAATATTTTTCAATTTCAAGTTTATTTTTTAAATAAAATATTATCGGTTTCCATCTAAAACTAACGGTAAAGATATATTTTTTTAATTATTTTTTAAAATTTAAGAATATTTTTTTTTAGATAAAAGTATTCAATTTTTAATTATTTAAAAGGAGGAATAAAGTTTGATTATTATTTTTTATATATAAGTTAAATAGCATTATTGAAGGTGGTATGTTGGGTTTGGTATAATAGAATTTATAGGGACTAACCACTAAAAACATTTTTGACCGTTGAGACCAAAAAGAAAATAATAATAATAATTGAAACCAATGATATGAGCATAGTATAAAATTTTATAGTAATGTAATGTGGGCTGAAATTAATGCATCAAACAAATATTTATGGTTGGAGCATGCAACATTATTTGTCACATTATAATTTCATTCATTATTGTAAATACCACTAACTCTATTAATTGCTTCATATTCCTGTCAAGGGGTATTCTTGGAATTTCTAATTTCAATCCTTGCATTTAATTAATTTAACTTGAATTTCTTCTTTTTTTAAAAAATAAGAAATTTCTTTTTTAGGGCCAATATGAAGCCATTGAAGCCCACTTATGAAATGGGCCAAAAGCCCAATGGAAGCCCAAAAGTTTTCAATTCAAGAGATTCATTTGTTTCTAGTTCATCCATTTTTTTTTTCTTTTCTTTTCTTTTATATTAAATAACCATAATATATATATATATATATATACAATTTCTTGGTCAAAGGTTTCTACTCTAAAACAAAAAATACATTCATCGGAGTCCTTATTAGAACAATCATACGATTCATACTTTTGTCTGTATGTGCAAATATTCTATTGAAAACAAATGGATTTACCAAATAAGAGTATACGGTGAAGCTAATAGATCCTTCGAGTATTATAAGTTTTGACTTATTTCTAAATGGTACAAACAACGAGAAGACTTAGATTCCATAAATATGTTCTTGTTGGTAGCAATGCTTATTACGAGCAAGTGTTTTTCTTACCAATATTGTCTCGCACAATTTCCTTACAGCTTGATGATTTAATTGAAGAATTTTAAGCCATTAATGCTCGTGTGATCGAGTGAACCACTCACTCATTAAAGGATTTGTCGATTCCTTTTCGATGTGAACGCTCTTATTTTGTGACAATGAGGTTGCTGCTCACATTGCATCCAATCCAGTGTTTCGTAAACGTAGAAATATATTGAGTTGGACTGTCATTTTGTATGCAATATAGTGGTGGGCGAACTCATCCGATTCCTACCTAGTTCGGTAGGCTCGTCAAGTGAAACTTAGTTGGATATGTATAAGTAATATTGCTTGAAGATGAATAAAAGCACTTTTGCACATCACTCCCTAAACAGGTGAGGAAATGAATGTGCTATCAATGTAGAGTGATTGTTGGGGGAACCCTTTTAATGGAGGGTGTTGGCTGAATGAGACAATGATGATAATGCCATTACAGAAAGAAAGAAAAAAAAGGCTTAATTACCACTGCCATTGATGCACTGTCTAGATTTGCCTGTCCACTTGGACGATAATGGCTTGTTTATTCTTTTTGGATATTGTCCCTTTTATGTTTCCTCTCCAATCGACGTGAGATTTCACAATCCACCCCCTCTCTCCGGGTCCAACATCCTCACTGGCAAACCGTCGAGATACTGTCTGCTTTGACCAGTTACGTATCGTCGTCAACCTCACGGTTTTCAAACGCGTCTACTAGGGAGAGGTTCCACACCCTTATAAGGAATGTTTTGTTTCCCTCTCCAATCGATGTGGAATTCACAATTGTCAGATGGAGTGGGGAACAAAACATTCCTTAGAAGGGTGTGAAACTCTCTCCTTAGTAGACATGTTTGAAAACCGTGAGTCTAACCGCGATAAGTAACAGACTAAAGCGGACGATATCTCCTAGCGGAAAGCTTGCGCTGTTACAATCGTTTTCTCTCTCTCTCCCTTCCTGTCCAGACAGTTTCATGTCCTTTTGGGGACTCCCACGCACCATGAACAATGGTGTAGCTCGACTGGTGACCGTACTGCTCTATTTTATCATTGCCATCTAGCCAGAAGCTGCTTCCTCCCTCCTTTTTTCCTGTAGCAAATCATCAATGACAGTCACCATAGACAATATCCACCTTGATTAGCTCAAAGAGATCCAGACAGGTGTATAGTTGCCTTATCATTCCATGACCAATAAAAGGAATCAAAACTATGGAGAGATGATATGAAAAAGACAAGATGTGGGGTAAAGGAAGGTGATGTGATGTGAGAAAGACAGAAGAATAGAAGGGTACCCTTCAAGCTGTGATGGAATGGTTCATATGTAATCTACATTTGAAGTCTTTTAATGCTGTAGAGACAAGATCAAACAAAAATCATCAGAGTTGCAACCTAATAAGGTCTAGTGTTCATTCTGCTTAGAATAGGGATCAACTTTCTTCACTATCTTCTCAGAAATGTTGTCACTCATCAAGCCAAAGACTCGGAAGAGGAGGACGATCATCGTCGGTCTAAATTCTGACAATGGAAGCAGAGATATCCTCCTTTGGTTGCTTACGACACTCGTCAATCCGGGAGATTACGTTCTGGCTATTCATGTTCAAGAGCCAAATGATAGTTTCAATCCAAATACTTTCCACATCCATGAAGATATTTGCAAATCCAAGCAGGTATTTATCACCATTATCAGTCTTACTTGAATTACAGAAACTAATAAGCTGGCCTTCTCTATTGGGTTTCAACTGATTAGTTTTTTGGTTTTTTCAGGTCGATTTACAGGTTAAGGTAAGCGAAACCGCTCCTTATATTTCGAACTTAACCCGTCAAGTACGAGAAAGCTACGCCAGTATTTTGGTACTTGGATGTAGCCTTTCAAGGTATTGGATGAAACATATGAACTCTCCCTTTTAACCCTCTTTCCTTCTTCCTCTTAGTTTCTTATAAGGTCCTTTGCTGCAGACCTGATTATTCAGTTTTCAGTACCTGCCTAAAAGGCTTGCCTCCTACTTGCACTCTTATGGTGATGGACAATCTAGGCAAAATTCTATTTCAAAACCAAGGAACTTCGCAACAAGGCTCCGAAAGAGCGGTTTTACGATCTTCACATTCAGGATATCAACAAACTAATATCCGCGACCTACAGAAGAGTTCGACGCTACCCTCTTCTCTACAAGAAAATGAAAGACAGAAAATCTCCAAGAAAGCACAGCCATTTCTCAACTTTGCACCTCATGAACTGTTACCCAGTTCTAAATCACAGCAATATTCAACAAGAATCAAAAGGCAGTTTACATCAGAACAGCTCAACTATGCAACCAACAATTTAGATCCTGCAATGGTGATTGGTGAAGGTGGGCATAGCAAGGTGTATAGAGCTAACCTCGAAGACGGACAAGCAGCAGCAGTGAAAGTTCTAAGCTCGGATTCTCAATCTGACGACGTTGTTCAGGAAGTTGAAATCTTATCTAAGATAAAACATGAGAACATAGTTCAGTTTATTGGATTTTGTAGTGATAAAAACATGCAGGCAATTGTGTACAATTTGCTTAAAGGAAGCCTAAATCAATATCTAAGAAAACTGGAGTGGAAGGAGAGAGTGGGGATTGCAATTGGAGTAGCAAAAGCATTGAATCATCTTCATCATTCTTGCAACCCTCCAATCATCCACAGAGATGTAAAATCTTCAAACATCCTCCTCTTTGGTAACTTCCAACCCCAAGTAAGTCAATCACATTTCTAACCGTTGAGAATTGTTGGGAGGGAGTCTTATGGGCTAATTTAGGGGTTGATCATGAATTTATAAGTAAGGAATAGATCTCCCTTGGTATGAGGCCTTATGGGGAAGCTCAAAGCAAAATCATGAGAGCTTATGCTCAAAGTGGACAATATCATACCATTGTGGAGAGTCGTAATTCCTAACATGGTATCAGTGCCATGCCCTTAACTTAGCCATGTCAATAGAATTCTCAAGTATTGAACTTGCTAGCCTCGGAGATGTAGTCAAAAGTGACTCAAGTGTCGAACAAAAGATGTACTTTGTTCCAGAGCTCCAAAGAAAGGAGTCGAGTCTCGGTTAAGGAGAGGCTGTTCGAGGGCTACGTAGGCCTCAGAGGAGGCTCTATGGTATACTTTGTTCGAGGGAAAAATTGTTGGGAGGGAGTCCCACATTGGCTAATTTAGGAGTAGATCATGGATTTATAAGTAAGGAATAGATCTCCATTGGTACGAGGCCTTTTGGGAAAGCCCAAAGCAAAGCCATGAGAGCTAGACAATATCATACCATTGCTGAGAGTCGTAATTCCTAACACTAACCGTCTACATTTTCAAAATCACTGCTTAAATTTGGTGTTTCCATTCATAGTTAGCAGATTTTGGGGAAGCAACACAGCTCAAACAGTCTCAAAACGAACAATCCAACACAAAGCCATGCAAGATCGTTGGAACATTTGGATACTTAGCTCCAGAGTACATCATGTATGGAAAAATCGACGAGAAAATAGATATCTACTCCTATGGAGTTGTTCTTCTAGAACTCATCACAGGCAAAGAAGCGATTCAAACAAATCAGAACAGCCATGGAAGCTTGGTACTCTGGGTAATAACGAACAACAATAATTTCTACTGCAAATTACTCAATGCGATGAACAAAAAAAAAAAAAAAAAAAAAAAACACAGATCAATCAAATTCATGTTCGTCTCATTCACTTACAGGCAAGACCTCTACTCAGTTGCGGCCAAGGAAATCAACTAATTGACCCGAATTTGAAGAACTACAACAAGGAAGAAATGGAGGCAATGTTGATGGCGGCACGCCTCTGCCTGCTGGATTCTTCTTCGAGAAGGCCAACGATGAAAACGGTAAAATTTCTGATTTCATCGGGGGATTCGATCAATGAGGTATTGTGCTTAGATTGATTTGAATGGAGTTGTTGCTTGTTTGTTCGGTAGATATTGAGGCTGTTTGAAGAACAAGGGTACCTGTTTAAGATGCAGAAGGTACAGAGATGAGCTCTTTAATGGCGGAATTACAAAGGAAGAAGGCCGATTTATGGAAAACATGGAAAATATTTGTTCATCGCCTATGTATAAAATATTTTCATTTTATTAATTTAAATTATTAAACTAATTTTAATTAAATTAAATTATCTATTTTTCAATCAATCTTAATATTATCCTCAAATAAATAATTTTAACACAATTATATAAAATAAAGCCAAAAAAAAAAAGAAGAAAATGAATTATTAATTAATTTTTTGAAATTACGACCATTAAATTGCTAAGAAATTAAATTGTTATAAAATTTCAAAATTTATTATAAATAAAATTTTTAAAACTAAAAAATTAAAAAAAAATTCAAAAAAAAAAAAAAAAAAAAAAAAGAATTAAAATTTGGGGAGCAGTTTTGTGGGCTCACGGTGCCCACACTTCGATTTCAGCTTCTTCCGCTGAAGCTTCCAAATTGTCTGGTCCTCTCAATCGAACTTATCTTCTTCTTCCTCCTCAATCTCAATTCAGCACATAAAATACAAACCATACTTCCTAGGATTAAGTTCTAGGAATTGGGAGCACTGCTCGTCAATGGAGTTCACCTTGAAGCTCCCAAATCATCCGCCTCGTAGTTATGGCCGTAACTCTCTTACTCCACTTCAACGTTCAAGCTTGTATGGCAACAAACCTGCCTCCCTCGTGCGACCCAGACGGAAAGTTACGTGCTCTTCCGGTACTTCTCCTATTTTGTTCTATCTTTCTATCGATTTAGAGCTTGAGAATTAACTTGCGGAATGTTTTGAACCCATTTGAGGGAAACCGTGAAATGCCGTGTAGCTTGTTTGTTTCTGAGGCTGGATTGATTTTTAAGTATCTGGGTCATCTGTATATGAATGACTTATCAATGATTAGTTCCGTTTTCTATGATGTTTCTGAATCTGGGTTTCGAAGGAGCCCCCTCGCCCGAACAATGGTTGAGTTATTGGATTCTTGATATGCAAAGTCACTTGATTGCTCTTCTTATTTGGTGTTTTTTGTTATCAGTAGGTTACAAGTTGATATCTATTATATTATCTGTTGAGGATTGTTGCGAGAGGAGTCCTACATTGGCTATTTCAGTGAAGGGCGTAACGATAAAATGTTATACGTTCTTTAAGTATCTCGGGAGCATCGAAACAAGAAATTTTGATTGAAGTGATTCCAAATCAATTTGGTTTGAAACACAAGTAGGAATTTGAAATTCTTTCGTACCAAATCCGTATGCCAAATTGAGCATAGCCTATGTGCTTGCTAGATGATCTAGCTCTGTTTCATTGATCATGAAATGATTATTCTGATTTTACATGAACACCAGAATTATAAACCTTCTGGCCAGCCCCTTCGATCGTGTAGTACTAGTCCAACTGCATCGTAGTATTGTTGGTCGTGTTCATATGATACTAGACTGTTACAATTTCATTTTCATAAACAAATATTGATGCCCCACATGCTATGAGTTCTATTAGGATCGTTAACTCCTTTTTCGTTCTTCCGGCTGACCTATTATGTTCTGAATATCAGCTTTCGGGATATTACAGGCTATATTACAAGGAATTCTGCCCCTTTTCCGTCCACCATGGATTGTCACAGACATTTTCTTCCAAACGTAGCTTGGGGCACACAACTCAAAACAAGAAGTATATCAGTCAGTTTGATTAAAATTATATTCTCGACTTGCAAATTTTTCATTTGTCGTTTCAACGCTTCACCGAATTCTTACATTTCGACTTTTCACTGTTTCAGCATCTGTGAAACCAGTGCATGAGGAATTAGTAGAGGATAAGTCCGAGGATCTCCAAGTGTCTGGGGATTCTATTCGTCGTCGGTTTCTTCAATTTTACGCTTCCCGTGGACACAAAGTTCTTCCCAGTGCTTCTTTGGTCCCAGAAGACCCCACGGTTTTGTTGACAATTGCAGGAATGCTTCAATTCAAGCCTATATTCCTTGGAAAGGTATGGCATGCACGTCGTTAAAGCTCGTGTTAAATTCTATTGCATTAAAATCGACTTAACATTCTTTCACCATACCTTTGCTTGGAAGAAGCACTGGATGATAACATTGTTTTGGTATGCGTGTTGTGTTCTTTCTTTGTTATAAAGACTGTAATATTCAGTTGCTCATGAGCTATCCTTTCAAAGAAAGCACCTAGGCTTTGGTGTAATGTGGTTAGGGTCACTCTTTGAGGGATACCCCTAGGGAGGAACAAAAGAATATTAAGGGGGCGGGATAGGGAATTTTTCTTCGCACCTTCTGTGGCTTCCAAATCTTATGGAAAATGGTGTCATGTCGTCCTTGTAGTGACTTCTGACTTCTGTGTGAGATCTCACATTGGCTGGAGAGGGGAACGAAGCATTTCTTATAAGGGTGTGGAAACCTCTCCCTAGTAGACGCGTTTTAAAACTGTGAGGCTGACGGTGATACGTAACGAGCCAAAGCGGACAATATCTGTTAGCGGTGGGTTTGGACCGTTACATTCTGTACCTGGATGTTTTAGAAGAGGAACTATTGGAGTAAAGATACTTTAGAGCAGCTTAGTAATATACTTTTGAGTTATTTTGAAGCTATTATTCTCTCTTTCTTTTCTTTAGTTTGTTGTTTTTCTTCCTGAAAAATAATTGTTTGTTATATCTTGAGCTAGTTTGAATTGCAAAATCTTCAACTTGTTCTTTATGTTCATTATTTTTCAGGTACCTAGACTGGTGCCTTGTGCTGCAACTGCACAAAGGTGCATACGTACAAACGATGTAGAGAATGTAGGTCGAACAGCTCGGCATCATACGTTCTTTGAGATGCTTGGAAACTTCAGTTTTGGTGATTACTTCAAGAAAGAAGCGATTAAGTGGGCATGGGAACTGACAACCATCGAGTATGAATGAATTACATTATCATAATATTAGTTCTAAAATTTTTCAAGCTCATTTGAAACTGAAGCAGGACAAGATTTCTCATCAAGTAAATATTATAATTGTGAGATCCCATATAGGTTGGAGAGGGAAACGAAGCATTCTTTATAAGAGTGTGGAAACCTCTCTCTAGCAAACGCGTTTTAAAACCGTGAGGCTGACAACGATACGTAACGGGCCAAAGCGAACAATATCTACTAGGAGTGGGCTTGGACTGTTACAATATTGTTGCCTGCCAAGATCCAAGCTATAAGCTTCTTGAGCATAAAATTCTAATATTTCTTTCGATATTAGCAACTTCATCTAAGAGTTGAATGTGTATTATCATTCTCTTTTTCTATCAGTGTTCCATCGCCCCTTGAACCTTCTTGTAAGAGCCCAAGCCTACCGCTAGTAGATATTGTCCTCTTTGGGCTTTCCCTTTAAGAGATTCCCCTCAAGGTTTCAAAACGCATTTACTAGGGAGAGGTTTCCACACCCATATAAGGAATGTTTCGTTCCCCTCTCCAACCGATGTGGGATCTTACACTTCTCCTTTTATCTTCTCGCAATTTATAGGTATACTGATCTAATAAAGCGTGATCAATAAATAAACATGCCATTGAGTCTACTGCTTTAGATTTCATTGGATAATGGGTTTTGTCCCTCCAGATTTGGGTTGCCAGCCAACAGACTATGGATTAGTATATACGAAGAAGACGACGAAGCTTTTGCAATATGGCATGACGAGGTTGTATACTCGAAATCTTTCAACTTGTTATGCTTAGTGAATTTACGCTCTTTCTTGAAGCTTACATCTCTTTGATTGTATATTTTGTTCTTAAATAAATGTTCATTTAATTACTTGCTCCCTGCAACCTAGAGCGGTAACTTGTGCAACGAAGTCGGGGACTATCGTGCTTTTCATTTTCTGTTAATTTTCTTTTATTGAGGCAAGAAAACAATTTTCGAAATGTAGGCAACCTTTAATGTACGTAATACGTATCGTATCTTATTCCAGGTTGGTGTTCCTGTTGAACGTATAAAGAGGATGGGTGAGGATGACAACTTTTGGACGAGTGGTATCACAGGTCCATGTGGTCCGTGCTCCGAGATTTATTATGATTTCCAGCCTGAGAAGGGGCATTCTGATGTTGTATGTAGTATTTTTCTTTCCCTTTGTTGATTATATGGAAGGCTGTATAGGCGTTGTCTAGTTCTTAGTAGCACTTCAATGTTCCATTAATCCATTAACTCTTGAAGAGTTTGATTATTTTTGCAGGATTTGGGGGATGATACAAGGTTTATGGAGTTCTACAACTTAGTTTTCATGCAATACAACAAAAAGGATGATGGCTCCCTCGAACCATTGAAACAGAAGAATATAGATACAGGGCTCGGTTTAGAGCGCATGGCTCGTATTCTCCAGAAAGTACTATAGCTACTCATCGTAAAGTTACTTATGAAGTTCAACATGAAGTACTAGAACTCACTGAACTAGGAAGATCTTATATTTCATTTTATGTTGCAATCACTTGCTACTCGTGTTGGTGAATGTTTTTTTTATTATCGTTTTCTTGCAGGTTCCGAACAATTATGAGACGGATTTGATCTACCCCATTATACAGAAGGCCTCAGAATTAGCTCATGTGACATATGACACTGCTGATAATCAATCAAAAACAAGCCTTAAAGTATGTGTATCTTAGAAGAAACTATCATTTACGCTTCGTTCCACTTGGTTTCTTCATCATTTCAATGCTTTTTATTACTTCTAGATCATTGGAGATCATATGCGTGCAATTGTATACCTGATATCTGATGGAGTCGTCCCATCCAACATTGGGAGAGGATATGTTGTTCGTAGGCTTATCCGAAGAGTTGTTCGTACTGGTAGGCTGCTTGGAATAAAGGGGGACGGAAAAGGCAATACTGATGGGGCATTTACACCACATATTGCAGAAAAGGTCATTGCATTAAGCTCCCATATCGACGAGGACGTGAAGGGTAGGACAGGCCGCATTCTCGAGGAGCTGAAAAGGGAAGAACTTAGGTTCGTACAGACACTAGAGCGAGGGGAAAAACTGCTTGAAGAGATGCTAGCTGATGCATTGGCAAGTGCTAAAGAAGATGGAAGATTTCCTTGCTTGGCTGGTAAAGATGCATTTCTGTTGTACGACACGTACGGGTTCCCGGTGGAGATTACGACAGAGGTTGCTCAAGAGCGTGGTGTAGTAGTTGATATGAAGGGCTTTGATATCGAAATGGACAATCAGAGACGACAATCTCAAGCTGCACATAATGCTGTCAAGCTGGAAGTTGGAGAAGGTGCAGATATCATGGAAAACATCTCTGACACAGAGTTTCTAGGATATGATATGCTCTCTGCTAAAGCCATTGTAGAGAGTCTTATTGTGAATGGTAAATCTGAAATACAGGTCTCGGAAGGACACGATGTCGAAGTTTTGTTGAATAGAACGCCGTTCTATGCGGAATCTGGTGGTCAGATTGGAGACCATGGTTTCATCTATATTTCAGAAGGTGAAAACAGAGGAAATGTAGTAATGGAGGTAAAAGATGTACAAAAATCTGCAGGGAGCATATTTGTTCATAAGGGTACCATCAAACAGGGAGTTCTAGAGGTTGGAAGAGAAGTGAAAGCAGAAGTAGATGCAAAATTGAGGCAGGGAGCCAAGGTAACATTATTTGCATGTCGCTGCGTTATCGCTTAGAAATCTTGTGCGTTAATCTTTTGGAACACCTTTTATGAGGAACAAATGAGATCCCACATCGTTTAGAGGGGATCGAAACATTTCTTATAAGGGTGTGGAAACCTCTCCCTAGTAGATGCGTTTTAAAACCGTGAGACTGACGGCGATACGTAACAGGCCAAAGTGGACAATATCTGCTAGCGTTGGGCTTGGGCTGTTACAAATGGTATCAGAGCTAGACACTGGGCGGTGTGCCAGCGAGGATGCTGGGCCCCTAAGGGGGGTGGATTGTGAGATCCCACATTTATTGGAGAGAGGAACGAGGCATTTCTTATAAGGGTGTGGGAACCTCTCCCTAGCTTACACGTTTTATAATGGTGAGATTGACGGTGATACGTAACGGGTCAAAGTGGATAATATCTTCTAGCGGTAGGCTTGGGCTGTTACAAATGGCATTAGAGTCAGACACCGAGCGGTATGTCAGCGAGGACGCTGGGCCCCCAAGGAGGTGGATTGTGAGATCCCACATCGATTGGAGAGGGGAACGAAGCATGTCTTATAAGGGTGTGGAAACCTTTCTTAGCAGACGCATTTTAAAACCGTGAGACTGACGGTGATACGTAACGGACCAAAGCGGACAATATTTGCTAGCGGTGAGCTTGGGTTGTTACAAATGGTATCAGAGCTAGACACTGAATGGTGTGCAAGCGAGGACGCTGGTCCCCCAAGGGGGGTGGATTGTGAGATCCCACATCGATTGGAGAGGGAAACGAAATATTTCTTACAAGGGTATGGAAACCTCTCCCTAGCAAACACGTTTTAATACCATGAGACTGACAACGATACGTAACAGGCCAAAGCGGACAATATCTGCTAATGGTGGGCTTGAGCTGTTACACCATCTGACTTGTTTCGTAATATTTGTAGGTTCATCACACTGCCACACATTTGCTACAATCTGCGCTTCGAAGGATTATAGGCCAAGAAACGTCACAAGCTGGTTCCTTGGTTGCCTTCGATCGGCTCAGATTTGATTTCAACTACCACCGACCTCTGGCCGACACCGAGATCTTACAAATTGAAGAGTTAATCAATGGTTGGATTGGAGATGCAGTGCTTCTTCAAACTAAAGTTATGCCTCTTGCAGAAGCCAAAAGCGCAGGGGCTATTGCTATGTTTGGAGAGAAGTATGGAGAAGAGGTATGAACTTTTTCTCACTACAAGCACAAATTTTGACAATGGCATATCTGAAATCACTTTGCATACCATTTCTGTTAAGGGTTACTTTGGATCCTTCTTCTAGGTACGTGTCGTTGAGGTTCCTGGCGTGTCGATGGAGCTCTGTGGTGGGACTCATGTATTCAACACTTCAGAAATACGAGGTTTTAAAGTCATCTCGGAGCAGGGCATTGCATCGGGCGTTAGGCGAATAGAGGCCGTGGCTGGTGATGCTTTCATCGAGTACGTTAATGCTAGAGACTACCATATGAAGCGGTTGTGCACCATGCTCAAAGTATGCCATTACCTATTTGAGTAGCATAACTAAGTTTAAACTTGATTGGCAAGCGATGATTCGGTATTCTTTTCGAAAGCGAACTTTACTTTTTTCGGTGCAGGTAAAAGCTGAAGATGTTACAACCCGAGTAGAAAACCTCATCGAGGACTTGCGGTTGGCGAGAAATGAAATCTCTAATTTGCGTGAAAAAACTGCGGTTTTTAAAGCATCAAGCCTTGCTAATAAGGCATTTGTGGTTGGAACTTCAAAAGAGATCAGGTGAGTAATTATAAACTTTCCGAAGTATCCATTCCCCTAACAGTCCAAGCCTACCGCTAGCAGATATTGTCCTCTTTCGGCTTTCCCTTCTGGGCTCCCCCTCAAGGTTTTTAAAACGCGTCTACTAGGAAATGTTTCCACACCTTTATAAGGAATGTTTCGTTCTCCTCTCCAACCGATGTAAGATCTCACAATCCACCCTCTTCGGGACCTAGCGTCCTCGCTGGCACTCGTTCCTCTCTCCAATCAATGTGGGATCTCACAATCCACTACCTTTAGGGCCCAGCATCCTCGCTGGCGCTCGTTCCTCTCTCCAATCAATGTGAGATCTCACATCCACCCCCCTTCAGGGCTTAGCGTCTTCGCTGGCACTCATTCCTCTCTCCAATCGATGTGGGATCTCACAATCCCACCCCCTTTCGAGGCCCAACATCCTCATTGGCACTCGTTTCTCTCTCCAATCGATGTGAGATCTCACGATCCACCCCCTTCAGGGCCCAACATCTTCGCTGACACTTGTTCTTCTCTTTAACTGATATAGGGTCTCACAATCCACCCCTTCAGGGCCCAGCGTCCTCACTAGTAGTGGGCTTGAGCTATTACAATATTTTCTTATTTTCTCAAGTTCTAGACATTTTGAAACAATTTTCTTCCTATGATCCATCTTAACACAACAGATAACAATCTCTTTCACAGGGTACTAGTCGAGTATATGGACGATACCGATGCCAATTCACTAAAAGGTGCAGCCGAGTTCCTGATGGACAATCTTCAAGATCCCGCAGCTATCGTACTAGGCTCCTGTCCAGGCGAAGGAAAAGTGAGTTTAGTAGCAGCATTTACGCCAACTGTTGTTGATCTGGGAGTGCAGGCAAGGAATTTCATAGGACCTATAGCTAAGTTGTGTGGTGGAGGAGGGGGTGGGAGGCCCAATTTTGCTCAGGCAGGTGGAAGAAAACCTGAGAACTTGTTGAACGCACTCGAAAACGCTCGAACAGAGCTTGTTCGAATCTTATCTGAGAAGGCAAGCTAGGACTCATTCGAATCGTAAACGGAATGCATTCGTGGCATCACGGGTTAGAGCTCATATCCTTGAATTGGTACAGTATCTTTGGAAGAAGCATGGATATAAAATGTAATAGATCTGTGAGAGATTCTTGTTGCTCCATGTTACAAGAGTTATTGATTCTTTGAATGAAACTCTCATACATGTTTGGAAAAGGAAAAACAGCCATCTCTGAAAGAATCAATGGCTATTCACTGCTTTCAAACTTGGGAGAGAGATAGCCCTCTCGAACGGGTTATTGTTATATCGTAATATTGTAGTGTCTCTTCGATATTGCAATATGTTCATATGGTTTTAAACCATGAATGGGATACTCATCATATTTATCATGGAGCTCAGTAGTATTCGCAGTATTAGTCTCAGTAGAATTCTTATGTCAGCGACAGAAGCACTAGCTAACGCTGTGAGCATCTCATAATGGTTCTTATTAGGTTAGGGACAGTCAGCCCAAAGTTACTCGTGATTGGTAATGGCATAATGAAAAGAAGGGTAGGGGAAACACAAACCGAGTTAGATGACAAAGTTGAGCTCAAAGATACATTTTTTATGGGTAGAAGTACCTCACAATCTTTTCTTCTGTTATTAGGAAAGTCTTCCCGGGAATGTAAGTCCAAGCCTCGAAGGAATTGTCTCCTCACTCAGCTTTGATTCAACGGTTGTGTGTTCGGTAATTATTTCAAATAAATAAATAAAAAGTATAATTTGAAAGGAATCAAATAATTAGTGCCTAAAAGCCAAAATTAGGTACACTCCCATCCTTTTAACCAAACCTTAAAACTCCCTTCCCCACACGTCTCTTCCTCTTTTTGTTCTAATTTTATTCATATTTTCTTCAATCATATCATTTATGATTTCTAAACATATTTGTTGAAAGTTTCTAAAATTTATTTATATGAATTATTTTTTATAGTTATTTATTTAATAGGTGGATAGGCGCATACTCTGGATCGACTAGCTAATAGGACGGGCAATGTAATACAATCTCCAGGACGGACGATGTGAGTGAGAGCTACTCAGCGATCAGACCAGACAGATGTAGGTAGCTTGATTGCCTTACCCGTCAACCTGCACCTATAGAACCTAAAGGATGACCCAGCAAACTTCCTTTATTCATATAGCAACTTTTGTTAACTCGATTCCTTTGTAAGGAGTACATGTTGAAGTAGAAAACGTTCTATTGCTTTTGAATATCTTACTTCAAAGTACAAACTCGACCATTTAAAAGAATACAATATCAGGCCAATATAAAGATGACATGTTCGTGTCGGGACAACATTTGTGTTTGGGACCCATTTTGGTTGAAAGGGAAAAGGGCAGAGCATTATCATGAAGCATTCAGCCCCTTTTCCCTCAATTCTTCACTTTCAATGCATTCAGTGTGTCCTTTTAAGATGTCCATTTTGGTTATCTCGTAAAGTTTGGTTATCTCGTACTCAAACATATAAATTCAGACTTTCGAAATTTGTACAAACTCAACGTTTTTTTCATTCCTAGATACAGAAATTCAAAATTCTAAACTCGACTCATCTTAACATATATGATATTTCGACATTTGTCAATGAAAAAGCACTTTTAAGGGAAAAGGAAATGAATACAAAGATTTTTCTAATTAAAAGAAGATTTCTTATTCAAAGGTGAAAAGTACAATTTATTTAACAGTGGTAAAGATATGTAATCATTGGGATGTAGAAAGGAAAATGGTAAAAAATCAGTACTTTTATGCAATGGCTTCTTTCTCTAAAGGAATCTGCATCTAACCAAAGAAAATGAGCTAAATGAAATGGGGATCAAGGGGGTTGGAGGATGGAGATAGGATCTGCACGTGTTTAGAGCATTTTAGCCACCACGTTATGATTGATTTGCACCAGAAATAAGACAGACAGGAAGAGTCTAAGGCGAAGTACTGATGTTTTCCAACTCTTAAAAGGGATAATAGACTTGTCGGTCTGTGAGATCTGGGGAAGAAAACGAAATATTCCTTATAAGAGTGTGAAAACCTCTCCCGACTGACGGCGATATATAATGGGCCAAAGTGGACAATATGTGCTAGCAGTGGGCTTGAGCTATTACAAATGGTATTAGAGCTAGACATCGGATGTAACGACCCAGATCCACCGCTAGCAGATATTGTCCTATTTGGGCTTTCCCTTTCGGGCTTCCCCTCAAAGCTTTAGCTTTAAAACGCGTCTGCTAGGAGAAGGTTTCCACACCCTTATAAATGGTAGTTTGTTCTCCTCCCCAACCAATGTGGGACATCACACCGGATGTGCCAAGGACACTAGACCCCCAAGGGGGTGGATTGTGAGATCCCACATCGATTGGAGAGGGGAAGGAAGCACTCCTTATAAGGGTGTGGAAACCTCTCCCTAGTAGATGTGTTTTAAAATCGTGAGACTGACGACGATACGTAATGGGCCAAAGCAGACAATATCTCCTAACGGTGTGGAGAAAGAGAAATAACAAAGGAGAAAAAGAGAAAGGAGGTGGGGGCTGTCTTTGTTTTGTTTTCTTTTTTCCCTGTGGCCAAGAGTTTTCCCTATTGGATGATTTGCTCATTTGATCCTCTTGAATACGAAACCATCCTCGCCCTTTAATTCATGGTGCCACGTACCAGACAGATTGACACCACCAAAACTCTGTTCCAGCAAGAGGTCAGTTCTTAATAAGATAATGCATATTAGGCCAAGAGTGGAAAGTTCATGCCATCTACTTATTCCCACATTAAAGACTTGTCTTACTAAACTTTCTCCCTACACATTTATTGTTGTTTTTTCATGTGGGTCTCAACCCGTAAGGAATTTTATGCCTCGTTGACATGTCAAGAAATTGTATTATAAGAGATAAATAGAGTCTCTCATATGGAACGCTAATAGGTCAAGAAAGTTCGAGAGATTTCTGGTGTGTTCTGGCGGGTTGTTGGTGAGGACTGAGTAGTATAAGTGGACTATAAGTGGACTGGGGAAGCTCATACGAGCAAGGGAAAGGTTCTTGTCTTGTTGAAGAATAAGAACTTTAGATCTAAATTATCCAAGAACCTAAAAACTATAAAGAATCAACTCAAGGGTAAGTTTTGGAACAGATTATCTTAACGATCAACATCAGGAATATAGAAAACTCGTGATTCAAATCACTCCACAAGATATCTTGATCAAGACTACTTGAATGACTCTAGCATCTAAACAAAAGAAATACAAAAGAACAACCTCATGGCTTAAGAAGCATACTATGCAACTTTCATTTTAATATCCAAAATCATCCTAGCCTTGAAAGTAAACTTTAGAGTAACCTATGGTCAACTGAAAGGTTGTAACACTCCTTCTCATCAATACCATAATAACCACTAACTAATTGTAACTTAAAACCTTAAAAATAATACCTTAAAATTGAAAAATACAATGAGATCTCCCTAAATCCAAACATGTCTGATACAATCTTGTCATCCACAGTCAAAATAAAATCTCTGTAGCATGATTAGGATACCTCATTTCGTATCACTTTGTTTTCCTATTTGTTGAAATAGAATGTAGTTGAAAAAGTAACAGGGAAGGACAATTGTTGCAGCATTTGTTTATATCACAAACCTACATTGCATGGTAGACTCTTTACCTTTTCCCCTCTTTTTTTCTCCTTTAACTCGTTTAACTCTTCTTTCAGAGACTACACGGACTTTTTGGACATAATGTGGCGTTAATATAAAGCGGCTATTCCCTAACATCCGAGTGGCCTATAGCAGAGTGAAATCGAAACTTTCCCCTGTATGTACATGTTCGGATATCCACATGTAAAACTGATCACGTAGCTCCTCTTGGCAGAAACCAGAGCAGTGAAATGGAAGGGAAGGTAGTAAAGTCCAGGTTCAAAAGGGTTTGCGTGTTTTGTGGGAGCAGCACAGGAAAGAGAGGCTGCTATAGAGATGCAGCCATTGATTTAGCTCAGGAGCTGGTATTTCTTTGAATATCTCTCTCTTTTATCCATTTTCAAAAGCTTCTTGATGTTTTTCTCTTCCCCTCTCTCTCTTCCATTCTTTATATGCATATATATTACACTGTATTTTCTCTGTGAAGATTTCAAGAAGGTTGGAGCTTGTTTATGGAGGTGGGAGTATTGGGCTAATGGGTCTGGTTTCACAAGCTGTTCATCGTGGTGGAGGGAGAGTCATGGGGTAAGTGATCCAAAGCACTTTTGTGAGATCCCACATCGGTTGGGGAGAAGAACGAAGCATTCTTTATAAGGGTGTGGAAACCTCTCCCAAGCAACGCGTTTTAAACTTCTATTATGTACATGTTTGAGGTTTCAAAGCATGCTTTGGTTTTGTTCATTTGCAGGATCATTCCTAGGACACTAATGAACAAAGAGGTGAGAAGCATATCAATACCGTAATTTGTTGAATTTTGTTTTGGCTTAATCAAAGTTGTAGCTAAAACTTAACTTGATTCTTCCTCTCTAAAAAAACGATCATTTCCTGGGGGGAAAACTACAGATAACTGGTGAAACAGTAGGAGAGGTAAGACCAGTAGACAACATGCACCAAAGGAAGGCAGAAATGGCCCGCCATTCAGATTGCTTTATTGCCCTACCAGGTTCCATCAACCCCTTTAACCTTTCCTATTCCGAAACACAATCCCACAATTCTTTTTTTTTTTTTTTATCCTTATTGCACTGATTTTCAGGTGGGTATGGAACTATGGAAGAACTTTTAGAAGTAATCACTTGGGCTCAACTAGGCATCCATGACAAACCAGTAAATTCAAAAAAACAGATTACCACAAGTTTCATTTCGATCTCCCCTTAAAGTTCCTTCAGCAAATTCTCATTCTCAGGTTGGCTTGCTGAATGTAGACGGCTACTACAACTACCTCCTCACTTTCATCGACCAAGCAGTGGAAGATGGATTCATAAAACCATCACAACGCAACATCATAGTGTCCGCACACAACGCCAAGGACCTGGTTCAGAAACTAGAGGTCAGTGATTCAGTCAGACATTTCGTCGAACAGTTGGTGGGCATATTTTAAAATTCCACAATTTGAAGCAGATTAAAGATTATATTCGACTCATGATTATAATGTTGGTTTGTTTAGGAGTACGTGCCTGTACACGACGAAGTGATAGCCAAATCGAGATGGGAAATTGAGCAGCCACCACAACAACAACAGCATCAGCAGCAAAAACAAGTGGGGTTCGAACCCAAAACTTTCCATGCTCAAATCACCCTGTAAAGTGGAAACTTGAAAACAAAAAGGAGAAAAAGATTCCGTGAATGAAATTGAAAGCAGGTGTTTTTTTTGAGGTGAATTTGGGTCATCACCGACCGTTCTATAATTGGGTGGGACATTCTCTTTTTGTTTGTAAGCTTATGAGAATTAAGGGGAAAAAATCGAGTACTAGTAGAAATTCTTGTATTTGAAGCCTAAAATTTGGTTATCCAAAATTTGTATTAATCTTACTCCATCCCTACTGTTTGGATTATATATTTGGATTATATATTAGAAACCTCTCCGTAGCAGACGCGTTTCGCGGTGGGCTTGGACTTGGACTGTTGCAAACAGTATCAGGCATGTCAATGAGGACATTGGGTCCACACAAGGAGGGTGGACTATAAGATCTCACAAGGACGCTCATCACGCGGTTGAGTGACACAATCGCACTTTTGAAGGCAGCGGACTAGCGATTGTGCGGCACTCACTTTCCAACGACAAGTGAGCTAAGCCAATTTGTTCTTGCGTCGCATACCGCCAAGCGACGTATGATCAAGCCTCTAGCCTCGGTTTTAAAAGAAGGTTTTAGAAAACAAGGTGAGAGAGAGATTTTAGAAAGAGACGTTATATAAGCAAGCAAAAGAGAGATAACAACGGCTTAGCATATATAACCTTGGGTAGGGAGAAGTTGACAACTAGTCATATCCCCTATAGTACATTCTGAGGCATTTCATGTCTGGCAGACCTAGACATGATATTTTTGAAGCGTCATACGCCCTAAAACTACAAAAGTAAAAACACTAGAATGAAAAGACATGACAAGGGTTATGGCTTGTCATGGGCATGCGGCCATGAGCAACACGCCCGAGACGAGCATGACCGTGACATTGAGCCCCTGGATTGAAATGGGGAAGACTTTACTATTCCCATTTCACTCCGTCGACATTTTTTCGCTCGTTAGACCTATCAATCGGCTAAAATATTATATATTCGATTAAGGTGCTAAAGATTAGAATACTGATCTCGAAACGTAAAAGACATCATCAACGAGAGAGGGACCGTCCATTGCTTTCGGGAGCAAACATATTAACATATTTGCCATTGTATTCATCTACAAACCTTCCATATATGGCTTCAAAAATACACACATCAATGGAATACATCAACTAACTTCCTTCTAGTTATTGATAATATTCAAAAGTAAAACCCTATTTCTTATCAATCTCCTAAACAAACCCTCCAACCCTCCTTCCAAATCTTGAACACATGCCTCCAACTTACCTAGCTGATCCCCCATACTCTCGATGCCATCGCGCACGGCGACGACGTTATCAAACGGTAATCTACTAGCCACCATGTCAACCGCTGCATCCACGGTGGCAAACTCGTTCTCTTCTCCTTCTTCAACCCCTTCTCTCAACGACCCTTTTTTCGAGCGCATTAGCTTCGAAACGAGCGCCCAACCGTTACTCTTCGCCTTCCCTTTCTTCCCCAAAACATAGCACATGAGGGCTTCGACAACGTTCACACTTGTAGCTTCTACGTCGAATAATAGAGCGATTAAGGCCATCGTTTCAGTGTCTTTAATGGAAATTGAGCTTGGTTTCGTCCCGTATGTCTTTATGCTAGCTAAAGACTTTTGAATTGCTCTGATCACTACTTTTCTTGAGATTAAATATTTCTCCACCTGTGAATCAAAAGATTGGAATAAAAATCAATCAATTATGTTTGTTTTATCGAGATTGTTGAAAAGAAATTCCACACGGGCTAATTTAGAAAATGATCTTGAGTTTATAAGTAAATAATACAACTCCATCGGTACGAGATTTTTTGGGAAAACAAAAAACAAAGCCACGAGAGCTTATACTCAAAATGGACAATTTCATACGATTGTGGAGAGTCCTAATTCCGGACATGTTTTCAATAATTTTTCACTTTTTTAAGGAAAAGTTTGAATCTTTAAATCTGTTACACGAACACAACTCTCGACAATAGTACGATATTGTCCACTTTGAGCATAAGCTCTCATGGCTTTGCTTTGGGCTCCCCGAAATCATTTCCTAAATTAGCCGACGTGGGACTTTCATCATCCAACAAAATCTATCGGTAGAAAATGTTGGATTGTTGGGAGGGAGTTCGATGTGGCTAATTAAAAGAATGGTCATGGATTTATAAGTACAAAGCCACCCGAGCTCATGTTCAAAGTGGATAATATCATACGATTGTGGAGGTTCGTGGTTTCTAACGGAAAATAGATAGCAAAACAAACCTGATTGGCAACGGCATTCCCACAGGACCCAGAAAAGGAAGATCTTCTCCTAACCAAGGACTGCAGCTCCCTAACGCACTCTTTAGTATGAATAACGCCATCCTTAGCAGCGCTACACAAATCAAGCAGCCTTAGCGAGCCATCAAAGATCTCATCGACCCATTTCTCCCGGCGCTGTGCTGCAAAGGCGTCCATGGTTCGGCGTAGCAGCAGCAGCTTGTTGACGCACTCTTGCAAGTCTTGCAGCCCGGCGAGCTTCTTGACCATGGCTGGCGCTGTCCATGGGGCGGAGTCTAGCGCCTTCAGCCGACAGAGGTGCTCGTCGCACTCTGTGACAAGTGGGTGCGGCCGTGTCGGAAGGCTGTTGGAACGGGCGTGACAGTTGGAGGAGCCTCCCATTTGAACAACAAAAACAGAGGTTTTGGGAAAAAATTTGAATCTTTTTCTTTTTTGCGTTGGTGTGTGTGGAAGGGTTTTTATTTAGGAGACAAACGGAATCTGATCCATTTGAATATATATATATATATATATATACATATATTTGTTCGGTTAGGGTAAATTATACCATAGTCGTGCACATGAGTTGAGTTGGAAAAATATTTTGGACCAATCCGAGGGGTGGTGACCCGGGGCACCCTGAAAAAAGAATTCCCAACCCGATGTAACCCTCTATTCTCGAGTTAGATTGAATTGGATTGTCATATTTTTTTTTTTATCATTATTTAATTTTTTTTTTAATATTCACGAGTTACATTGGCTAATATTTGTTACTGTCAAATATTTTTAATCTCCATAATAATTTTAAAATTAGGGTAAGGTTGGGTTGCGTTGAAATCTTATTTTCGGGTTGGTTTGGTTTGGTTGACCTAACTAACAAAATGTCAACCAGGGAATTGGTCCGAAGTTTCGATTTTTCGAAAATTCAACCTAACTCGAACTAGAAAAAATCTAACTCAACCCAACTTTTATGGTTTGGATCGGGTAGTTAGTGATCGAGTAACTCAACCGAGCAAATTAGTGATGATAGTTATAACTATATTGCGCAGTAATATAATTGGATATCATTTGTTGGAAGCTAAACTCAATACGACACTGTTACTTACTTGCTATATCTTCAATATAGAATCATTCCAAGCAAAACACGATTAATTTTGGAGTTCATAGAGCCACCGAACAAAAAGATGCACTTTGGTAGTATAAATATTCTCTTCAAAATCAGTCTCATTCAGATGTGGTCTGTGTTCATTAATGTATTGTTCCTTACGAATAGACATCTATCCCTAATAGATCTGTGACTTTTCGAACTTTTTCATTAAGATTAGGTCGAGAAAAATCGAAACTTTCACACGTTTCTGTATAATTTAGTATTAATTACGAAATGGGTTAGTAAGGAGACAACTAGAATCTGATCAATTTGTAAAAAAGTAATGAAAAAGAAGAAGAAGAACATGGATTAATGAGGCTTAAACGTGATTAAGATTGAGATTTGGATCCAAGAACACAAATTTCAGCAATGTTCATGGAGTGTCTCCTGCCCACCCACGTCTCCAACTAATAACCCTAACCTTAATTTAGTATTAAAACCCTTTCTTAAAGACATCAATATCGATGTTTGGTGTTTCCATTTTGTCTTGTTCTTATCATATCGAAGTCTTTGAGATTTTGAGCAGCTGAAGCTGAGCTGTGAGTGTACAGACAAGATTGTTGCTTTCCACAACCACACGTGTGTTGCAACATCATATGTCAACGAGTCATTGTTTTTGTTTTTGTGTAAACACTTTCTCTCTCTCTCGAGATTAATGACTCGAACCGTTCGTGAAACGATCTTGTGTCATCAACTAAAATGTTAGATGTTCGAGTTTTGACGCTCACATGTTATTAAACCGTTGACTTCTTTCAACTATCGTAAGTATAACCTCACTCGATCGAAGGTTCGAATTTCTACTTCAATTCACGTTAAAACTCATTGTAATATTTGTAACAGCTCAAGCTTACCGTTAGTATATATGGTTCTTTTTGGATTTTTCCTTTCGGGCTTCCCCTCAAAGGTTTTAAAACACGTCTACTAGGGAAAGGTTTTCACACCTACGTAAGAAATGTTTCGTTCTCTTTTCCAATCGATATGGAATCTCACATCCACCCCTCTTAGGGGCATGCGTCCTCGCTAGCACACCACCCGGTATCTGGCTCTGGTACCATTTGTTACGTATTGTCGTCAGCCTTACGGTTTTAAAACACGTCTACTAGGGAGAGATTTCCACACCCATAGAAGGAATGATTCGTTTCTTTCTCCAACCGATATGGGACCTCACAGAACTGGTAGAGTGATTCGACATATGCTCATTAAACCTCTGTAATATCAACAACTTAACAAGTCGAGTCTTATATCGGTCACATAGAACACTATACACTTTGAAACTGTTCAAGAAATTACCACAAAATCAACTTTCACACATCAACTACTACGTCAAATACAAAAAATCATATATGGGAAAGCCAACAGAAAGATTCAATCGTGACTTCGTAAACCTAGCTAGCAGCCGCTCAACTGTTCGAGCGTTTTTCTTTTTCCTATTAATAAAGTGGGGTGGTTGGATTCTGATTCAACAAGGATAGAATATCTGGTCGAAGGTCTAGTACACAGTTAGGTAACATGCATTTTTGTTTAGGCTTCCGAACAAGAACGAGAGACAGACGAGACTAAATAGAATCAAATAGGGTTAATAATTAATTGAACAATCTTCGTGTTTGTAATTAATTAATAGATAAGTTTGATGGTTATGATATGTGTGTCCAGCCAACCAGGGTGCATACAACTCAGCAAAGCAAAGCTTGTTATCTTAAAAAACAACAAATTTGATAACATTAATGTATACAGCTATGTCGTGGTGTTCTGTTGGGTCAATCCCATGTTGTATATTAAATACACGAGCGATGATGATGAGAGGTATTGATCTTGAGGCCTCAGACCAAGATACAAACAAATCCCATAATAAATTATAGTAAATTATGTCATTAAAAATGTGTTATTTGTGGTGTAAGTGATGAACTTACGTGCATTAATTATGGCATGTGGATCTATGAGTACCATTCACACTAGACAAAGCATGTGATTAGAGTACGACATGGAGTGACCTTAGTACTAAGTTAAGAGGTTATTAATTTTCTATTAAGAATAACCCTTGGTTCGATTGTTTGGTCACTGATCTTAAGAAATGTTTAAATGGAGTATCGAGCGATTAAATTAATAGGAAATGACTGTTCGACAATGTACTTTCGTAACCGTTGCGTACACGATTGAAAATGTCCACCCTTGTGTCCAACACAAGTGTGTATTATTCGCCCAACGCGTCAAAAGTACTTATTCGCCCAATGTATCCGTATGGGGTTGGTATAGGTGTAGAGATGTCCACGAGGCAAGGTGGGAACAAGAGAGCCTATCTCATTCTCGCCACCTATTTCATTCCCCGTCCCCACGAAATTCCCCATATAGACTGACGACTGATTGCATCGAGTTGATCCAATTTTTTGTTCCCTCTAGCAGAAAAATCGAACAAAACTGAACCGATTCAATTTTTAAAAAAAAAAAAAAAAAAAAAAAAAAAACCCAACTCAACCACTATAGTTCCGGTTAGGTTGGTTGGGTTGATCAGGTTTTCGGATTCAAAATAGACCGCCACCATACTACAAGAACCTATTTGATCTAAAGAATTGGACACCATTTTAATGTGGTAGAGATTGAAGATGCAAGTTCTCTCAACTTTACCAAAGTCCAACCTAATTAATATGATCTTTTACTTTATAACGGTCTAAGTTCACCGCTAGTAGATATTATCCGCTTTGTCTCGTTATTATCGATGTTAGCCTCACGATTTTAAAATGTGTTTATAGGGAGAGATTTCCACACCCTTATAAGAAATGTTCCGTTCCCCTCTTCAACCAAAATGGGATCCCAAAATCCACTTCCTTTGGGGGCCAGCATCCTCACTAGCACACCGCCCAGTGTCTAGCTCTAGTACCATTTGTAACAACCTGAGTCCACTGTTAACAGATATTATCCGTTTTGGCTCGTTACGTATAGTCGTTAGCCTCACGATTCTAAAACACGTCTACTAGGGAAAGGTCTCTTCATCCTTATAAGGAATGTTTCGTTCCCCTCTCCAACCAATATAGGATCTCAAAATCCACCTCCCTTAGGGGCCAGCGTCCTCACTAGCACACCGCCCGGTGTCTGGCTCTAGTACCATTTGTAACAACCTAAGCCCACCGTTAACAGATATTATCCGTTTTGACTCATTACGTATAGTCATCAGCCTCACGGTTTTAAAAAAAATGCTTTGTTCGACATAAATTCTAACGGAAATGTTTGAATATTATTCCTTTGTTTGATTGAGATCAGAAAGTTTGGGACTTATCTACACTGTTATGTTTCAAAAGGGGCACTAGCAGACTAACTAGGTCATATTCATAGACATGGTTTAAATTGGTTGAATTTACAAGCCCCCTTCAACTCACATGAACAATCAAGCTATAAGTAAGTAGCAGCCTCAGCAACACTATACAAATTGTGGTAGCCTCAGCAACAAACAACAGCAATATGCTCGTCGAGTTCGTAATCGTCGATCACCGACCACCTCATTGGCTCCTCTCTTCCAACGTAGCTGCTTCGTTCAACATGTCGACGGCATCCTCCTGCATATCCAGCTTTGCAAGAGCAACTGATTGCATGTAGAACGCTGTTGGCCAATCTGGGTGTACGCATTGTGCTTGCATCGCATCACGAAGCGCAGCATCGGGTTGATCGCATAACAAATAGCATAGGCTTCGTCGGGCAAACACGGTTGGGGAGACCATAGTTCCTACGTTTATGAACTGCAAGAACAGACAAAACTCATGTCACCACGAGTTGTTCGGGTCTAAGTGCAAGATTATTGTCGTCGTATACGATACTCGTGTGCAAAAGAAAGCTCGAAAAAGCTGCGTTACCTGTGAATAGCAATCAATGGCACCTTTAAAGTTCTTGTCCCGGAAGGCGAAATCGCCGCGCTTTCTTGCCTCTAGCATATCTCTGATCTGTTGTGTCCATTCTTGAAAAGATAGCTGAAACAATTGAACGATATGGAACTTATAAAACCTTCCTGCTCGTTCGACTAAGTCGTTTTTATCTTATAAACGAAAGTCGAATACATCGATGTAAACCTCATTAGTTCCTTCGTCGTCTCTGTAGTGCGTCATTACCAAGATTCGATGAATTGCTGTGAGATCCATCCTCGAACAAGCCTCGCCCATCGGCGATAAAGGTCGTTGTGGGGTTATTGGGGCCACTGGAGCCGCTGGGGTCGTTGGGGCCATCGGGGCATCCTCGTACTTCTTTATTCCAAGCATGACATAAGAGGGAACCTACGAACGTGCATGTAGATTGAGCCTACTACATTTGGAATGCAAGGTAACTCGTGGGAATCGAGTCCTAGTTGGCTGGACCATGACTCGAACCTATTTTCTCCAAGATTTTAAAACGCGAGAACACTCAAAGGGAGCAAGCAGAGCTACTTACATCTGGTTTTGTTTGCAAGGGAGCGAGAGTCGAAACAAGATCCTCTGTGTTCGGCCTGTCTCTTGGTTCGTATTGTAAACATTGAGAAGCGAGATTAACGACCACGGTTGCGTCCTCTGTAGAAAATTTTCCTTCCAAATGCGAATCCATTAAGAGAATGATGTTCTTTCCTTGGATCATATCGAGAGCCTGCATTCGCAAACGAACATATCAAATGAACAACAGTTTAATTTTTCTGACATTAAGGCTTTTACATGGCCTTGGAACATGTTAACGTTGACGGGATTCCTAGATATCTAGCGGCACGGTCATGTTTATCTAAAACGTGTTGCCCATGGCCGCTTACCCATTCCAAATCTTTTACCTTGCTCTCATTCAAGCATGTTGGCGTTAAACTCCTAGCCACTTTTGATGTCTACTCCCGTTCAAGGCAATTTGTCTCGTATTGTACCATAGAGGGATATGACTAGTTGACATATCTTCCTACTCGGGTTTTCTCTAACCAACTCCATTTTCTAAAACCGTTTCCCAAAAACGGTGATAGAGGCTATGAATAGGATATTTGTGCCACCGGGAATCCATATTTGAATTGGCTGACTTACTTAAGAGTCACACAATCACTCTCTGAGTCCTAAAGAAGTACGATTACGACTATTGGTCAAGGCAATAGTAACCTCCCTTTCACATCAACGAGGTTTGGATCGTAATGCTCGTAAAATAAACAGTTGCATCTGAATGAATGAATTCATAACCTAGGAGATGAGACGAGAGTCACGACTCTCTCTCCTCGTAATAACATCATCAAACGTTCGCTTTCTAACACGAGAACGATTCAAGCATACAATGTTATAAAATTAGGTACTTACATGACTTGGAGGGATGTGCTTGCCACTTAGAAGATCCAAAAGAACAGTACCAAAGCTATAAATAACACTTTCAGGGGTTACCCTTCCTACAATAGATGAATCAAAGTGAAGAACAACACTTCAAACATGGAAATGAAGAACTTTATTGTTGACACACACACAAAAAGAGCTAGATTTCCAACATCAACCAAAAGATGAACATCAAAGTACCATTTTTCAAGTACTCGGGTGGCGTGTAGGCCAGATTTGTACTGTAACTCTTACCGTCCCTGCTGTTTTTCATCAATCCGAAACACGAAAGACGTGGATCGCCGCCCTATAAGAGCGTAACGAGATGAAGATAAACTTTATATCAAAAACTAGTAATAGATACCAATTAGTGAAGACGATACCTCGTCGAAAAGAACTCTATACGCATTCAAGTCGTGGTATAACGCTCGGCCTTTCGTGGTACAATACTCCAAGGCTTCAGCTATATAGAAAGCAACTCTTAACCGCATGGCCCACTCAATGGTTTGATTCTCCCCTGTGGGAAAGAGTTAAGAAAATAGCAAGCTCATTCAATCCTACATAGTCGTATGCACGATTCAACCATAAGCAACAACTGCAACTTAAACAATGATCTCATTGACTCAGAAGAATGTGTGAGATCCAACATCGGTTGGAGAGGAGAATGAAGCATTCTTTATAAGAGTGTGAAAATTTCTTCCTAGTAGACCGTTTTAAAAACCTTGAAGGGAAGCTCGAAAGGGAAAGCCCAAAGGGTGTGAAAATATCTATTAGCGGTGGGTTTGGGCAGTTACAAATGGTATCGAAGTTAGACACCAAGCGATGTGCCAGGGAGGACATTGGGCCGCGAAGGGAGGTGGATTTGTGAGATCCCACATTGATTGGAGAGAGTAACGAGTGCCAACAAGGATGCTAGGCTCCGAAAGAGGTGGATTGTGAGATCTCACATCTGTTGGAGAGAGGAACAAAGCATTGTTTATAAGGGTGTGGAAACTTCCTCCTCGCAGATGTGTTCTAAAAATCCTGAGGGAAAGCCCAAAGAGAACTATATCTGCTAGCGGTGGGTTTTGGCAGTTACAAATGGTATCAGAGCCAGACACTAGGCGATGTGCCAACGAGGGCACTGGGCCCAAAAGGGAGGTGGATATTGGGCAGTGTGCCAACGAGGACGCTGGGCCCCGAAGAGGGGTGGATTTTTGTGAACCCACATCGATTGGAGAGGGGAGCGAGTGCCGATGAGGACGCTGGGCCCTAAAGGGGGGTGGATTGTGAGATCCCACATCGATTGGAGAGGGGAACGAGTGCCAGTGAGGACGCTAGGCCCTAAAGGGGGGTGGATTGTGAGATCCCACATCAATTGGAGAGAGCAACGAATGCCAACTAGGACATTGAGCCCTAAAAGGGGGTGGATTGTGAGATCCCACATCGATTAGAGAGGGAAACGAGTGCTAGTGAGGACGTTGGGCCCCAAAGGGGGTGGATAGTGAGATCCCACATCGGTTGGAAAGGGAATGAAGCATCCTTCATAAGAGTGTAGAAACCTCTCACTAGCAGACGCATTTCAAAAACTTTGACGGGAAACCCAAAAGAGAGAGTCCAAAAAGGACAACATCTACTAGCAGTGGAAATCAAAATGTGATAGCCTTATGAGGTCAATGCAGATACTCGTAGAACAACGAACTTCCCTATATCTCTACAACGATACGATACACTCCACTTCAAGCCTAAACCAACTAAACGTTGCTCTCGGTTTCACCTCGTGCCTACAAAACCATTTCCACTTCTAGCCAACACAAGGATCATATCCAAATCCCCAATAGTTCCATTCATCTAGAGCTACCAACATGTTCCCTCCCATGTCCCCCAGAAACGAACACAACCAGGAGACAGAGTATCCAAGAACTACAGGGTGGGTATCAGCTCCAACACAACTACATACTAAATATGAGCTTCAACACTTCACAGAAAACCAAATAAAGCAAGAAAAACATAACATACAGTGGAATAAATGCTTAGCAAGAGTATCATTGGGCATGTACTCAGCAACAAGCAGCCTCTCATCACCATCGCAGCAGTACCCTATCAAGTTAGCAAACCTTGGATGCCGTAGCTTCCCAACTCCCGAAGCCTCTTCCTAAAAATTCCACATACCCATTTCACAAAATCAGCAAAAACACAAACAAAACACCAAAACACACCCAAATTCTTCACAGAAGTACCAAAAAAGTACCACAAATTGCTTGGAATCCGGCCAAGCCACCTTCGTAAACTTCTTCACAGCGATCCACTTCTGGTTCTGTAAGCGGCCCTTATACACAATGTTCGGAGCCTTCTCGCCGCTCTCAGACACTATGAAGTTGGGGCTGAAATTGTCGGTAGCCGCCGTAAGGTCCGATAAGGAGAATTCCGAGAAAGTGGAAACCATGTCCATGGGCGCCGTCGGTTCGGGTACAACAGCAGGTGGCGGCGGCGGCTCCACCGCGACATTCGGCGGCACAGTCTGCAAGGTTTGAAGCTTCTCCGGGTGGGTTTCTGTGAGAAAGGTGGATTCACAGCACCCCATAACAATTTTTGCTCAGAACCCTTTTGAAAACTCTGTTCGAGAAGAAGGAAAAGTGAAACAGAGAGGAAATTGGAGAATGGAAAAAAAGGGGAAAGAGAAGAATATTAGATAGCTGGGGAATCAACTTTTTAAGCTCTAAAAAGAAAAAAGAAATACAATCTGTATAATAAATAGAAGATTAGTTCTTACGGTTCATTCAATCGAAGAAACTGTTCATAAATATCAGCTGGATTCGATTTGCTTAATTCATTGGTCAATCCCAAAGTGACAGTTTCCTTTTTAGAATTTTTAAATCCACAATCCAATGCATTATCTACCATAATGGCTACTTGCAAATCCCCAAGAACATACAAAAATCATCATATTTTTATAAGTTTGATATTAAAATTACGTCTCTGGTGTCGAGTAAAAGAGAGGTACATGAATTAATCGATACTATATTTAAATGAGAGCGATTACGAGAATAGGATGGCAAGAAATGCAGAAATGAAATGAAATGAAAATTACTACTTATACTAATAAGGTGCATATTCGTTGCTACCTATATGAAACACCCTCTATAAGAGTGTAGAAACTTTTTCCTAAAGAATTGAGGAGAAGTTCGGAAAGTACAAAGAGGACAATATCTGCTAGCGATGGACCTGAATCATTACAAATGGTATCAGTGCCAGACATGGGGCGATGTGCTAGCGAGGAGGTTGTTCTTTGAAGGGGGATGGACACAAGGCGGTGTGCCAATAAGGACGTTGGCCCCGAAGGGGGTTGGATTTGGTGGGATCCTACATCGATTGGAGAAAGAAACAATTGTCAGTGAAGATGCAAGGCCCTGTAAGGGGTGGATTGTGATGTCCCACATCGGTTGGGGAGGAGAACGAAACACTCTTTATAAGAGTGTGAAAACCTTTCACTAGCAGACGAGTTTTAAAGTTTGGAGGTGAAGGTCGAAAGGGAAAGCCCAAGAACAATATTGGCTAGCAATGGACCTGAGCCGTTACAAACATGTGAGTAAGGACAAAACATGTTGGAATGTTATGTTGGGTGAATATTTGCTAGCAGTGGACTCGGTCGTTACAAATGTGTGAGTAAGGACAAAACATGTTGGAATGTTACGTTGTGTGAACTCATGTAAATTTTTTTAAGATACATCTGAACGAGGACAAGACGTGTTGGTCTAATTTTAATATTTTTATTTTTAATATATTTAATTTCAATTGGATATGGAAATTTCAAAGAAAAATACAGTCGATTAGATAATTGGAAATTATAAAAATAATAAATAAAATAAAATAAAGCATCTTTAGCTTATTCAAACTTAGAATTAGATTCACAGCCAATTAAAATTAAGAATCAAATTTAGAAATATTTTATAAAATAATTATGCCTTATTTATTTTGGATGTTTATTATATAATTTTAATTTTTTAATTGTTTTTGGTGTTATTTAATTTATGAAGATCAAATTCTTTTATTTATTTAATAGACATTTTTTATTTTATTTTGAAACACCATCATTTCATAATTGATTTTAAAATGTGATATAATGATTGTTTTCAAATTCTACCTAATATTTATATTATTTTATACTATAATATTTTTATTTTTAAAATATTACAAGACATTAATTTTCAAAGTAATTGATTATTTTGTTACTAATATTTTTTTTTGTATAATATTTAAAAGTAATGGGGTAAAAAGACACTTGAATTTTTTATTCTTCTTGTCTTCAATTAATCACTTTTATATTAAATAATTGAAAAATTACGGCGGGAGTAGGCGTTTTTGAGTTAAATTGGGAACGGGTGGAGAAATTTTTTGGCCCAAATCGAAATATCCAGCTAGTTGAATAAGGTTTACAGCTTAATCCGGATTAAATCGTTCATTTTTTAATTAATTTTAAAAAAATATTATTTATTCACATTAATACATGTCAGGTTCATTTTTAAGATTGAGTTGAGGTGTGAACTCTATTTTTTAGTTGGTTGATTTTATCAGAGAGAATAAGCTTTAACCCTTGAACCCAACTGAATTTTTTGTTTTTAAAAATATTAGACTCGACCCAATCGAAAAAAAATCAAACCCCTCGGTTGTTCGAGCCATATGAACGCACTAGTCGAGACGGAAAAAAAAAAATCAATTCATTTTTGTTTTAGCAAAACGCTCGTGATTGCTGATTAAGATATTAAACGTTTTAAATTCTTTTTTTTTATATAATATAAAAAGAAAATTAAAAGAAGAATAATTGGAATTGAGAGTGGATGGAGAAAGAATCCAAAATTAGAGGAATTGAGATTATTATTTTAATATTCAAACACGAGGGGAATATGAGTGTAGTCATATAAGACAAAACCATCATATTATTAATCAAAATCAATTTTTAAATCATTATTATGATTATAAAAAAAAAGTCGAAAATAGTCGGACCTAACCAATGTCAAAATATTACATTTTTACCCCTGAACGGGTCCTTATATTTCGAGATTTTACATTGTTCTTCGTCTAAATTTTGTTTACAAGAACAAGTAATCCATAAACAATATGAACAAGATGTTATAATTCAATCTTGGCTCTACAATGAGCTCGGATTTCGCTCGTATCCTTCATTGTTTATCGTTTGTTCGATCCACAAATCGCAGCACAGCAGATCAGCCCGGTCTCGCCGGTAGCCATGGCTTTCTTAACCCCCATACCGAGAAACTGAATGGTTATGTTCGGTAAAGTTTGATCAGCAAACGTCTCGAGTTGAGCTTCTATGCGTTATGAGTTGAAGAGGGAGTTGCTTCAGAATGTAACAGGAACTGCCATTACATTCATCCCGAGTAATATGGTCAGGTTCGAGTCGGTATGAACTAGGGGAAGGGATTATCGACTAACTCTTCAACGATGTCGATTTGAATTGCAAGAACCGATCAACCTCCTTCATGATCTTGTCTTGGCACTTTCTTCGGCGCTTCGTATCAAAAGCTCCTCATACGCTTTCATCGAGTCGGATGCAAACCTCTCAAGGGCCTCGAAAATGGATTGCAGACCTGCCTGCAGGTTGCCATTGCTAGTGCCATCGTCTTGCACGTTCCCAGTTACGCGAACCAGTTTCTTGTCTAAAGCCTGTATCTCTTTCTGCAACTTTTGATCGTCCCGGTCGATCTTCTTCACTTTCTTTTCGAGATCCTTGTTCGTTATCATCGTTTGACGCAGTTCTTGCTTATCATGATCCCATATTTGAAGCACGCTCTTAGCGAACACGTGCATCGAATCAACGACCTCTTTCTCGGAGAATCGGTCAAGACCTTGTGACCACTGGTTGCAGATTACAAAGATGGGTGGTGCACCAATCCGGCTAGGTGAGAAAGGAACAATTCCATCAGCTGTTTCTTCAGGCTCATACAGGAGACATTTAAGAAGCCAATTATTCAACGATCTCACAAAATTTTTCTGGGCGCTTATCCAACCCGAGAATCTTGTCGTCCAGCTAATAAGCTCGTGATCGAGCTGCAATGTCACTCGAAGATCGAGATCGCTAGGCTTCCCACCAGACCGAATATGGCCTAAACCACGGGATTCTTTAACCACTTGAAACTGAGCGTGATGGCATTCCAGCATACCTTTCCACATCCTCGTTAACCTGAAATCGATATACATTCCACGTTTAACGGCCAAGAAGACAATGTCGAGCAAACGAACAAACGAGCAAACGAAACACATACCCTTGAATCAGTTCATTCACTTGAGGCCAGAGTTCTTCATCTCTGATCTTACTTATCGTCTCAGAAATCTTGTCAACGACCTGAATTGCAACGTTTAAGCTCGTCGACAAGGTCTTTATGGATGTTTGAGTGGCCTCCACTTTCGTGGCTTCAGCACCTCTCTCGTGTAAACGTTTGAGCTGACGACGCTTCTGCTCGTGGGTCAAACGCATCTTTTCCTCCCTCTACAGAAATGTATAAACATAATTTCTTCAGTTACAATGGTAAGAGAACGACAGACCTTGCAAAACTATCGGTGCCCGAAGCCTAACATGAACTCCGGCCACACTAATGAACAAATTCTAGATACGACATACGAAATGTAAGACTCACTGGCTATATACATAAACGGAAGCATGTCTTTGTCGGACGAAGATAAATCGATAAAGAAAAATGTTATATGCAGGTGGAAGTGGCAATAGAACATCAGTAAGCTTCCTTAAAGAACACACTAAACTACATCAGTGAGATCACAAAGAAATCGACACGAGTTGAATGTTTCACACCCCAAAACAATAAAAGACGGATTCGAGCAGAAAATTCAAACGGAAAACATTCAGAGTACAGAAATTAACTCCTGCATTCAAACATTGAATAAAGATACTGTAACAGTCCAAGCCCACCGCTAGTCGATATGGTCCTCTTTGGACTTTTCCTTTCAGGCTTCCCTTCATGTTTTTTAAAACGCGTCTGCTAGGGAGAGGTTTCCATATCCTTATAAAGAATGTTTCATTCTCCTCCCCGACCGATGTGGGATCTCACAATCCACCCCCTTCAGGGCCCAACGTCCTCACTAGCACTCGTTCACATCTCCAATCGATGTGGGACCCCCAATCCACCCTCTTCAAGGTCCAACATCCTTGTTGGCACAAACGTGTATGCTAGAGAGAGGTTTCCACACCCTTATAAGGAATGTTTCGTTCTCCTCCCCAACCAATGTGGGATCTCACCATCCACCCCCCTTCAGGGCCCAGCGTCCTCGTTGGCACTCGTTCACTTCTCCAACCAGTGTGAGCATCCCAATCCACCCCTTCAGAGCCAGTGTCCTTACTGACATAAACGTGTCTGCTAAGGAGAGGTTTTCACACCCTTATAAGGATATGTTTCGTTCTCAGAGGAAAAATAAACAGATTCTTATTCCTTAAACAACCCAAACTGCAAGAGTATAGCTTAAACCAACAAAGAAACACACATACCTTCACTTCATGATAAAGCTTCTTCTCCCACATATACAACTTCTTCAAGGTAGAAGACAGATTTCCAGATCTCATCCCCATATCTTCGACAAAAACGATTTCAGCAACGCTGGGCTTAGCGGAGGACTTGGCTCTCCTCCGTGACGCAGGTAGTCGAGCCGAGAACGCTGATAATGATAGAGCCCATCAACATCTTAGACAACACAGCCACACCATAAACAACAATAACTTTCATCTCAAAACAAAGACAAGAACATGTCTGAACTTACCATGCTTACGCTGATGAGGAAGCTCTCCCATCTCCAACATTTTGGCAATTTCATCTCCAAACTCCGAGGCTTTCTTGAACAAAGCTTCAATTTCTCTCACAGCCTCATAAACATCCCTTGAACCAGCTCCGCCGTTGAATGCTGCAGCAACAGCCGCCGGAGCTCCATTCCCGTCCTCCATAACATTCTTATCAACAAGCCTCACGGCATCACCAACTGCAGCGCTTGGCTTTGTCTGATAAGCCAAGGCGGCTAAGTTCTTGTCCACTTCCTTCATTTGGACATTCACCGTCCCATTCGTTTGCTTTCCACCACCGTCCACGGCCGAATTCTGGCCACCGTGAACCTTCTTCACAACCTCCGGTTGGTAATACCGTACATCTTCCAATTCGGGAATTCCCTCCTCCGCCCTCACTTCCCTCGGATCCCTTCCCGGCGTGTAGGAGCCATAGTAGTTCGCCACCGCTGGAGTCTCAAAGAAGTTAAAGATATCCCAAGCGGAGGTTCTAGGAGGAGAAGGCGGCGGCGGAGGCGGCTTCGATGATGAAGCCGGAGGTAGCATATTCGACATACCCCCATAAGCAGTAGGCGGCGAACCGCCATACCCACCGCCATACCCACCGCCATACCCACCGCCATACCCACCGCCGTACCCACCGCCATTATTGGGATACCCATTATTCGGATAAGGGTTCGAATCCATATTCGAATAAGAATAAGGATAATAGCCAGAGGAAGAAGAAGATTCACCCATATGATAAACCCTCTCCGAACTAACCGCCTGCTGATGCACCACCGACGGCATCGCTTTGTTCTGCATATAATTCATCTGCACATAACCACCACCGCCACCGCCACCCCCGCCGCCGGAAACAAACCCACCACGATTCCCATCACGAAAATCAAAACGATCGTCGTGGGTCTGATGCAAAGGCGAAGAGTGATCGGAAGAGTGAAGCGAACTGGAATCATCATCAGAATCAGAGGGCAAATGGAGGTGAGAATCCGAATTAGAATGAGATAAACGATGAAGAGGCGAATTAGAACCCTCAAGATCAGGGTCGCCCTTCCTCTGAGGAGGAAGCTTTAGCTTAGGCGAAGAAAAGGGCTCAGAATAAACAAAACCCGGTTCAATAAAACTGTGTAACGATTTCCCAACCCCTTGAAGAGAGAGAATATACGCGGCGTGAGCCTCAGCGAACGCTTGGCGAAACCGAATCGCTTCGTCGAGAAAATTGCAACGTTCGCGACAGAGCGACACGACAAGGAGATCGTCGAGCTTGGAAGTGGCGCAACCCATCAAAGAAAAACGCTCGAAAACACAAACAGCGAGAGAAACACAGAAAATTCCACAACCCCAAATGGGATTTCGTGGTTTTTCTTAACGAAAAAACATGATGGGGTAAGAGAATCTGGGGTTCTTAGAGATCTGGGAAGAAGAACAGGAAGAACAAGAAGACGAAGAAGTGGCTGTGCGTGGAGATCCTTATCTGGAAGATGAAATCGAGGTGAAAATCATGAGGGGAAAAACGAAAGGCGACAAAGGGGGATTTGGGTACAGATTAAAGAGTGGGATTAAGAATGGGATTTGGGTTTGATTTTGGAGAAGAAGGAGATTGTTGGAATTGGACTGAAAATCCCCAAAGTTCCCTCGAAATTAAGAATTTGGGAATTGGAATTGGAATTGGGGTATTTGGTTTGACTGGAAGTTGACCGCTCAGCCGCCACTGGTTCCCTGCAACGGACTTTTTCTTAGTATCCGGTCGTTATACGAATATTATAATAATAATAATAATAATAATAATAATAATAATAATAATAATAAAATATATCTCTCAATATTAATTTCGTTATTTTTTTTCTCCTTCCTGTTTTCCTTGCGTTTCGTTTTCAAATTAATTTTTTTTTTCACAAAATAATGAAGTTAATATTTTAATAATACACATAAAACGTTAGTTTTGGATGAAATTTCTTAATAAATATCTTTAAATTTTTAAAAGTATTTCAAAAATACCCGTTAATAATTTTAATTTTTTATTTTTTAAAACTTTTAAAAAAAGTATACCGAGCCACATTTCAAAACAAAAAAAAAAAAACATTAGTATCTTTTATGTGATATCCCACGTTGGTTGATAAGAGAACAAAACATTATTTATAAATGTGATGTCCCATATTGGGGAGGAGAACAAAACATCCTTTATAAGAGTGTGAAAAACCTTTCTACAGCAGACATGTTTTAAAGCGGTGAGTCTAGATCGTTACATTTTAATTTTTTAAATATCTACGCCTCATACATTATCTCCGTCTATTTTAACAATTTAGCTCTATTTTAATTATATATATAATTTGTTGATGCTTATCTTTATTTTCCTACCAAATATTCTAGACAAGTCTTTGCCCATTTTGGTATGTTTGGTAGATCCAACTATAAAAGGTAAGCTTTCGTCACCATTATTCAATATTTTATTTATGTAATTACGTTCATTAATGTTGTTAATATTATAATTTATTATAATTAAACTTACTTTTTTAACTTTATAATAATATATTATTCATTCACAAATCTCATTGGCTGCATAACTTGAACGTCGAACACGAAACCCTAAATTCAACAACCAACCACGAATCTATTATTGTATTGCATCGATTAGCTGTGAATAACTTTTTTCACAAATCACATAGATTCCAATGTCTAGACGCATGAGGAAAAAAAAATATGACTCAACCCTAATCGTTGAACAAGTCTCGATCCTTCAAAATAGCTCGAGCTTTAATTTGAGATCCCACCTCGGTTGGAGAAGGAAACTAACCATTTCTTATAAGGGTGTGGAAACTTTTCTCTAACATACGCGTTTCAAAATCGTGAGACTGACAGCGATACGTAACAGACAATTAACAGTGAGTTTGAGCTGTTATAAATGGTATCAAAGCCAGACACTAGATAGTGTGCTAGCGAGGATGTTGAGCCCTCAAAGGGGGGTGGATTATGAGATCCCACATCGGTTGAAGAGTGTGGAAACTTCTCCCTAGCATACACATTTTAAAACTGTAAAGTTGACAACGATACGAACGGACTAAAGCGAACAATATCTGCTAGCAGCATTCACACGCACGGCTACTTCCAAAATTCTTCGATTATCGTAATTAATCTTGGTTGGTAAGAAAATTTATAGTAAATTAAAAAAATTACATAAAAACCTATAATATAACCTTATATAAATAAATATTACTTTTTTATAAATATTTTAAAGAAATGTGCACGCATTATCAATGCTAATTCATTGCATTAACGTTTTATTTAATTCACGCAATATTTATTAAACCGTTTTAAAATAGATTATATTTCTAATATTAGAATTAACTCATAACTATGAAAATTAAAAACATTACTTAAAATAATAAAAAAAGGGTAAATACCATAATATAAAATAATGAATTATATATGTAATTGTCACACCCCATTATAATTTCTACCCCTAAGACTTAATTATTTATTTAATTTTTCATGACTTTATTATTTATTTAATTTTCATGACTTTATGCATGGTGGTTTATCAACTAAATAAAGTTTTTTTTTTTTTTTTTTTTTTTTTTTTTTTTTTTTGTATTTCCTTTTTGCTTTATATATTTATTTATTTATTTTCTCTAAAGCTAAAACCCACTTGAAGCATTTCTTAAACCCTAAGATTTTTGTTCCTAAATTAATTATTTTTGTATTTAATTTGTTCGTAAGAAAATTATAAGATAAAATGTCGTTTTCTCTCCAACTATTGACTTTTTCAACTGGAACAGAGATTTTTCTTTTTTTAATTTATTTTTAACTTTAAATGTCGTAATATGTCGTTTTTTAAGACATAATATCTGTAGTTGATTTAATTAGAAATTTAGTTCGTGCAACGTGATGGATTGGCTTTATTTTTTAAATTTTAAGAAAGTAATTAATGTTTTAATTAAATAAATTATAATATAAATATTTATATAAAAGAAAGAGAACAAGTTTGGTAAGTAAAGAATATTCTATGCATCACGACAACATTTTAAAATGTCACGTATTTTAATGCAAATACTTTATTTGGATATTTTATAATATAAAGTTTTTTATATATATATGGAGTTGAGGCTGATTATGTTGACTTTATAATTCAATATTTTAATGTTTATTTATGGATATTATTTATGGTAATAAATATAGTTTTTAATGAAGCCTAAGTATTATTATTTATAATATTAACTAAAATTTTATAAAATTACTTTTTTAGTCTTTCCACAAGGAATGGGTTGACCATTCTAATGTAACGGCTCAAGCCCACTATTAGATATTGTCTACTTCCGCTCAAATAAGACTTTAAAACGCGTCGGTTAGGGAAAGGTTTTCACACCCTTATAAAAAGTGTCTCGTTTTCCTCTCCACCTGTGAGACTCTCACACTAAAGAGGACAATATCTACTAGCGGTGGGCTTAGGCCGTTATATGGAATTTTTTAGATTTTCGGCATGAAATATTATAAATGGTACCAAAGTAGAACATATCCTAGTAGTATGTGGCTCGATGACGAACCAAGATAGAAATTTGTGGACCTATGATGCTCGAGTAAGAAAAAGGGTACATGAATGAACCGACACTATATCTGAAAGGAAGTAGTCTTACAAAAATTGGAAGTGTTACGTATACCAACAAAGAACATCTTCATTTTCAGTAGCTCAATCGTAAGAATCCCAAATCAAATGTGTTTGCCCTACCGAATGCTTTCAATTTAAATATTTAAAAAATATATATATATATACTTTTCTATAAAATTATTATTATATATTATTCAAAAGTGATTCTATCCATTATAATTTTTTTAATTTTAAATTTCTCTCAAACAAATATCTTTTTAAAAAACTTTATAAAATTGATTGTAAACACTTTTTATTTAATAAATAAATTTATTTATTTATTGACGAGGAAAAATCTTTATGGATCACAAAAATTAAAGAGTTAGTTACGTAGAAGGAACATATTGTCAGTGGAAAATAAATAAATTTTAAATAAAAAAGAAAAAAAGTAGAAATATTATGAGTGGATCACATTCACAATAATAAAAAGCAATAAATCCAACAAAAATAAATTAAAATATTAAAAAGTGATGTTTTTATTATTAAATAATAATAAATAAATAAGTGATTTTTTTTTTTTTTATTTTTTTTATTTTTTTATTTTCTCTTCTTACCTCGATGGAAAGAATACGTGTCAATTGTTGTCCAGCTAAATTCATATACGATTGAGCTATGTTGATGAATATTTTCTGGTTTTCAAACGTTCATTAGGTACTAATTTTTTTTTCAACGTTTTATATGTAAGCCCCTAAAAGTATTATTATTTATAGCAAGACGCTTTATAGCGATACATAACAAAATCTATGTAAGCTTGTTTTGACATATATTATCGATCAACATGTTGAAAATTTGAATATTCAATTCATGTATTGTCAAATTTGAAAAAAGAAACGGAAAAAGAAGTCACAGAATGACACGAAACACCAAAACCCTACCTCCTAAGTTTATAACAAAGTTTTCATTATTATACATTTGAAACCTACAAAAATAAAGTAGTCAATTCTTCCATCAAAATATCCCAAAAAGTCAACATTATTTTCAACGAATTGGATGAAAAAGGTCTCATTTTTCCAAGTTTTTACAAATTTAGCCCTACAAATAACGAAAGAATTAAAGACCAGAAATGGTAGCTACACGTTAGCACTTGACTTTCTATTTTATTTTTTTTTTAGCATAAGAGATCTGGTATCCTTACGGTATATATACATAGAAATTTTTTTTAAAAAATAAAATTTATATAACTATAAAATTATCTGAGATAGAACGATAACGAATAACGAGTAGTTAATAATGGCAATATTACAATTTTTTTAAAAAAATGTCAAAATGTGTAAAGATTGTATTATGATTTTGGTCCATAGAAGAACATAGTGGAGAATCTTATTGTTTGCAAAATGTCAAAAATGATGGAATTAAATAATTTAGATTCCTTTCCCAACAAATAATGCTCCTATTATTTCACCTCCCTTAATTAATGATTGTATCCAAAGGTAACACTCGATGGAGATGGTAAAAAAAAAAAAAAAAAAAAACCCCAAAGTGAAATAGTAAAAAGAAATTATCTAATCAAATGGAATCCAATAAAAAAAAAAAATCATTGTTTTTTAGGCGATCAATTATTTAAAAAAAAAACGAAAAAAATCATGAGACACCCACCCAAACGCTCTCTAAAATTTATGGATGTATTACGTACAAAATTGAAAGTTCAAGAACCTATTAAATATTTTTAAAGTCTACCTTCTTTTTAACAAACATATAATGGGATCTATTAGAAACTAATTTCAAACTTATGAACTAAATAGAAATCAAATTTAGATCTCGAGGATCGAATGTCACTTTTAGAACATCTAAGACCAAATAGAAACTAAATTCAAATCTCAGCGACCTCAGAAACTCATTCAAATTTTGAGGAAACGTGGATTTTTAATTTTATTTTTCGAGTATAAAGTGGTATTTTGGAAAGAATATTTGACATGTACAAAATACTCCCAAAAGTTATATTGGGAGAAGCATGTTTGGATTCAAATCTTTAATAAAGTGTATAGGGAAAGAAAATGGAAATGGCCTATGAGAAGAAAAATGGGTATTTGTATTTGTGAAACTATAAAAAAGTGAACAAAGAATGGGTCTCAACAACAAAGACAGAAAATAAATAAAGATATGGACAATGCCTTACTTTCCAACCCTCCTTTGTTTTAACTTTCAACAACATATTTTCCAACTCATTCAACAATAATTATATATATATATTTTGTAGATGTTGTCTGTTTTGATCTGTTATGTATTATCGCTAGCCTCATTATTTTAAAACGCGTCTATTAGGGATGTTATGTTTCCCTCTCCAACCGATGTGAGATCTCACAATTCACCTTTCTTGGGGGCCATTATCCTCGATGATACACCATCCCTCTTGGAGATCTCACAATTCACCATTCTTGGGAGCCAACATCCTCGCGCCCCTCTGGGGGGCTCTATACTATTTTAAAGCCCAAGTTTATCACTAGCAGATATTGTTCAATCTACCTCTCTTGAGAGCCAACATCCTCGCTGGTACACCACTCCTTTTGGGGGCTCTAATATCATTTTAACAGCCCAAGTCTATCACAAAAAAGTACTCTACCAAGTACACGTCCAAAATGCAATATTACCACACAGGAGTACAGCCTCCAAAATGCAATATAACCTCAAGAGTACCCCCTCCAAAATGCTATATTACCTCCAAATGCTATATTACCTCCAAAATGCTATATTACCTCCCGAATGTAATATTACCACCTAAGTGCACACTCGGCCAAACCCCACAACAATTTCCTATGATAAATTTAGAAAGTGTGCACTTAGGTGGTAATATTACATTCGGGAGGTAATATAGCATTTTGGAGGTAATATAGCATTTGGAGGTAATATAGCATTTTGGAGGGGGTACTCTTGAGGTTATATTGCATTTTGGAGGCTGTACTCCTGTGTGGTAATATTGCATTTTGGACGTGTACTTGGTAGAGTACTTTTTAGTAGATATTGTTCAATCTACCATTCTTGAGGGTCAACATCCTCGCTCGTACACCACCCCTTTTGGGGGCTCTGATTCCATTTTAACAGCCCAAGCCTATTACTAGCAGATATTGTTCACTTTGACTCGTTACGTATCGTCCTAGAATGATTTTGTATTCTTCATAAACACCTGGCAGCCATTCCAAAAACATCATTTTAAAACAAAAGTCCATAACCAATCCAAATGGTTCTAAAGTAAAGAAGAAAGAGAGCTAAAGATGAAATATTGGAAGGTGAAAAAACAAAACTGAAAAAGATCAAAACTTCTTTTTACATAAAAAAAAAAAAAAAAAAGTGAAAATTTGTTCATCTCTCTCTTTCTAAGGAAAAAGTGCCAAGAACTAAGTATGAGCCAAAAAATTAGTGGATCACAAGTAGGAAATGTAAGCTTTTAGAATTTATAGCCTAAACCAACAACAAGTGGTTCACATGTCAAAAGAATATACCAAGAACTAACTACTACCAAGAAAGAAAAAGAAAAGAAATGTCATTACCTAAGGCCAAGAAAAAGGACTTTGTCTGTAGTCATCGTAATGCAATTTTCCCAATCTCAATATGCAAAAGCCTTATCAAATATGAGCAAAGGCATCCAATCATAATATGCAGAGTTCATAAAGTGGACAAGGATGATGCCATTTACCCCACCACCACGCTTATCATTTCAGTGATGAAATGAAAGAGATGCGCACCAAGCAAATCTGTATTGAAAGAGATGGCACATTCAATAGTAAAGGAACAACCTATAAGCCACCACCTACAATAATAAAGGCTTACTTCTAGATAGGTGGAACTCGAAGTGGTCACCTACAGAAAAAGTTAATATCTTACGAGTTATTTTGAGAATCAAATACAGTATGGTTAGGTAGTTGTCTCGTGAAAATAGTTAAAGTACGCACATGCTGATTCAAACTCATGAATATAAAAGAAAAAAAAAATGTTAGATTATAAAAAAAATACTTTTAAATGGTATCCTTTCAAAAGTTGTAATATTATCTTTTTACCTTTGTAAATGTTTCAAAACTGTATTTGAAGTAGAAAATCTATTATAATGTGTCGGACAAAAAGTTGATATGACGAAATATCGTTCTTTCTAACTTAATCCAGATAAGTATCTTAGTCACCGTCACATCCAAGTCATCACTAAGTCAACCTTCCCTCCTATATTCTAACGGATTTCTACTCTAAAGGTAGTTTTGAAACGTTTATGAACGGTTAGGAGATATTTTTTATAATTTCGCCCAAAATAAAATTTTAAAAAATAATAAAACAAACAAAGGGACAAGCCATTTGAAAGTAGGTAAACACCATTTCTTCAATCATCATTTCCTAATTTCAAAAGTCACATGATAATAAAGGATGAGACAGATGAAAGAATAAGGACCCAACTCCACAGCTGTGATCTTGGCCTTCGCTTTATTTTTACTTCAACTGATAGAAAGAATTTAAGGGAGAGAATGAAGTTGGTACAACAAGAATCAAATACCTGAAGGGTGCACTTGGTGGATTGGTCCTCAGCTGATTGAGTGAGCCATCTGTATAAAAAGTTTAGGAAAATGAGACAATGAAACAATTTTGATTCTATTCACTTGACCCACCATTAATTTTCTTTTGTTTTTCAATCATTCAAACACTGTTAATCAATTTCGACTTCTCCCTTGCCAAAGCCCCATTTTCGTAAGTGTCATTATCTCTGGCTCCTCTCTCTCTCTCTCTTTTCTTTTCCCATACCTATAGAGTTCAAATGTTTTTGTTTCCACTTCTGATTTCCCATTTCTTATTCTAGCACACATAAAACAAGCATTTCTGCTCAAGTATGATGGATAGAATCAAGATTTTTTTCAAGTTTGAACAGGATCTCCTCTAATAGTTATCCTTACCTACCAACTTCCTAAAGAATCATTGGCCTTCTTGGTGAGGGATTACCACTTTTTATTTCATATTATTGGTTCCTTTTAGGAATTGAGAAACACAGTCTTCTACAAATACTACAGAAAAAAGGGCATTTATAAAAAGAAAGATAAAGAGAGATAACAGTCACAAAGCTAAACATGGATATTTATGTGATTATATTTATAGTTTTGCTGATGAGTAAATACGATAGACAAGAATTGATGCTACTAACTCTGCTTTCTAGGGAACAGGTCAACTTTCAAGGAGTCTTGCACAATTAAAGATCTTGCAATAGTGTGAAATTTGACTTAACACTCTTTGATGCTTAAACAAAGTGATGTGGTTGCGTACCTTGAGTGGGAGTGACCTCCCTTTTTGACTCTTGTGTCATAGTCTCTCCGCTCTCAGTAGTTGACACACTCCTCGGCTCACCCTCTGGATCTTGGAGTGCGTGTTTTGTTCTTTGGGTAAATTGGGCTCTGATGAGCCTCCCCTATCTTTCTTAGGAGCTGGACCCGTGAGCCTGTATGAAAATAGGCCCACAACAAATTTGATAAATAACGAGAATATTACTTGATCTATAATCATTTTGATATTTTTAATTAAAAAGAACTATTCCATTGAAATCATATGAAATAACGCAGCCTAAAGAACTTGCAAAAAAGAAGGGAAAAAAAGTCTTCCCATTAGCAGACAGCGAATAGAAAAGTCATAGTTACAGAAAGATGTGGACAAAGGTTCACCAATACTGTCCATAAAACAATATGCTCCTGCAAACGTTATTTCCTCTCCCTGAAAACTACTGTTCTTTCTTTTAGCCAAAGAAAGACCTCTGTATTTTCTTGTGGCAGCAAATTCTTCCTCCCTTGACTCATCAGCAATTGAATCCCAATTCGACCCTTACCTCCTGCATCATTCATTCAACGATCCTGACTACCTGCAAAGTCTTCTTAGGAAGTTTGGAGGCATTGAAGAAGGCCTTTGATGGCGTTGATAGAGTGAAGAAGATCCGCTTGCACCTTGACCAACCCGAGGTCCAATAGAAGCAAGCCCGACGGCCAATTCCACTAGATAGCCGCCCCTTTCTCTCTTTGTACAGCCTCACGGACGGACTTCTCTAGTTACGAAATTGCTTGAAGGTGCAACTAATTACATCTCTTGGAGCAAGAAAAGGTTGATCGCTCTAAGCCAGATGAAAACCAAGATAGTCTTTTCTTGCAGTATGACGATGTAACAATGATATTGTCACATCTTGGATCATCAATTCCATCTCCAAGCATATTGCAGTCAGTCTTGTTTACAATGGATGTGCAAAGGATGTATGGAATAAACTAAAGGAGCGTTGTCGCCAAACAAATGGACCACGGATATCCCAGCTCTGCAAACAACTGGAAACCACAGTTCAAGGAACTATGACAGTGGACATTCCAGGCAACCTGAATTAGCTTAGTATTACCATTGAAAAATAATTAGAATTGATGGCAATAAGCCTAATGGATTGCGTGAAGTACCTGTTTCTGTCATCCCCTTGACCAGAAAATTCCTTTGAAATACATTGGAGGAATCAAACAATCTGTTCCACCCCAAACAGATCAGCAGTTATGAGATACTGTCCTTTGACAAAGTGCTCTTTCCTTCTGATTCCTGTTCTTCCTTTTAATTTTGAAAAGAAACAAGCCTATTTGCCTATTATTGAAGGAACCTGGTCACATCCTTCCAACCTAAGTCTGTCCCAATCGATATCATTTCCATGGTCTCTATACAATTTTCAGGTTAATTTAGCTTTCTAACCGTCAGATCAACTGCAAAATTAGAGTTATCAAAAAACTTATAAACAGATGTTCAAGTAGTACAAATTATTTTTCTCACACATGGTATCCGGTGCATAATTTAAATTTCAGCATACAACTTTTACTCGGATATACTTAAGTATGATGTATCAGCAAGCGACCATAAAATTTACACTGCTACAAAAGAACAAGATAATATAGACAGAACAGAGGTGGTCAATGTTGAGGATTGTTGGGAGGGAGTTCCACATTGGCTAATTTCGGGAATGATCATGAGTTTATAAGTAAAGAATACATCTCTATTGGTATGAGGCCTCTTGAAGTAACCAAAAGCAAAACTATGAGAGCTTATGCTCAAAGTGGACAATACATACCATTGTGGAGAGTCGTGGTTCCTAACAGCCAAGGGGTTAGGGAAAGATATAAGGAACAAATGACTGGCATACCTTGCACAAGAAGTTACGGTGTATCAAGATTTAAAACACATACAAATCTTCATTTACATTACAAATCGGTCTGACTTCATATAAAAAAGTCAGATTGCTTTGATTGTGCTTTGAGATCCTTCAGTTTCTTCAAAATGTTTGTGAAGTAATCTTGCAGATATTTCTCTAAAGTTATTATGTCTTTTGCATCTACACCGAGGAGATCGTATGTCTCTGTCATTGGAACAGAAAAAACAGTGTCGCTTGTAAGAACCTACAAATGTCCAGGAAAAAGATGTTAGCTTCTTTAAATGAACATATCACCAACAAGAGATTAATAAAAAGAACAATTTGTAGTTAATCAAAGTAGGCAGTCTTTTGATGAAAATAGAAGTGTCTGACCACCACATCTTGACACACGGGCACTCACACATCATTTGTTCTTCTTCAATAATAAAACACTTCTTCCCTTTCCCTTCTTATTAATACTACCCGTATAGGACCTATGTATTCCAAGCAACATCGTAAGCTTTAGAAGTTAGATTAATAATGTTATGATCGTTCCAATCAGTTAAATTATTTAGGCACCAGCAGATTATTATTTTTCTGTTCTTTTCTTTTTTCAATAAAAGAACTATTTCATTAATATCATATCTGAACATAGGAGATAAACAAGAAATCTTCCTACAAGCTAAGGGGGCTTTTGGAAGGCGCCCCAGTTCCATGATCTTTTTACCAAACGGACTAGGTACATAACTCATTAGAAACAATACACCAATTATCAACGACAAAACTGCCTTGTGGATGTCAACGATAACAAGCAAATGACGTCTCAACACACATGGAATTTTGTTCATATCCGAAAGAAACTGCGTGGAGGAAAAAGCTAAATTTTTTAACAAGAATATATGGATGAAAACGATGTCCTTCCAATTCCCGTTGTAGCTTATCAAATATCAACGATAAGACTGTCATGTGTTTCAGAGGAGAGGGGGAGAAAAAACCAGCCTTCAATAGATGCACTTTAGAAAAAATATAAAGGCTAATTACCTCTGAAAATGCTAGCCTATCAGCAACATCATTTGTCCACTCAAAAAATCTTGTCAGTTGACGAGTGAATCTCAACACTGAAACTGGGACTGTGGTAACATTTGCATCTTGTCCAGCAAGCCTCTCACATAATGTTATCACCTGGAAACAAAAAGTAACTTAAGAAAAAACAGAGATTTTTTTTTTTTTCCATGGGGACAATGTTACACAAAGTCTCGCTTATGAATGTAATGTTAACAGAGCAACAAATGTTCAACCAAAATGTTGGTGTTGATTTCACAGACTACATCAGATGTTGGAAAGAAATTGTGTTGATTGCAACAAGTACTAATTGAAGAAAAAGAAAGCTAAAAATGCATACTCATCCATTCTCCTAGAAGAAAAAAAATTTAAGTTTTTGCTTGATTTCACCGTTGAAGGCCAAGAAAAGGGTCGTAAAAAGGGGTCATACAGGTACAGAAAGCACATTTCAATTTTGAGCAGGCTGATAAATAAAACTAAAATTCCTATTTTGGGTAGGTTTGATTAGGAGCTTAAAGCAATAGTCTATCTTAAACAAACCAAGATATGATTGATTACCTCTTGAGTTGTCCATGCACGAGGGCCAGCAAAGGTAAGAAGTTTCCCATTTATATTCTCATTACGCAATGCAATAAATGTCAACCTGGCTATATCCTAATTACGAAAAATACACATCAGATATTAGAAATCTTAATTTATTAGGACTACGTTGGAAACAATCAAAAGCAATATGCTTAAACAAACCTGGGTGTCCATGTAGGCAATTCTTGTTGGAGCATCTGTTCCCCAAACAGATTTCTCCTCTAATATAGGTACAGCATACTGCCCAATGAGACCCTGAACAAACAAGAATTTATTTTTAGTATTCACACTAGAGGATAAAATGAAAGCTATATAAAATAATTACAGAGAAAACCCAAAACTCAAATTAGAACGTCATCTAAGGGATAGACATCCACTGAAGATAAAAGACCGAGGCTATAAACTATCCATCTGTTCATGCATATGAAAAAGTGAACCGTGTTGAATAATAGATACCTTAAAAAGTATTATACTTCCAAAATAATTCATTTCAATTTATTAGTTGACTTCTTTTCATTTATTTTGTAAGTTTTCATGAACAGACTATAGGAATGATTCTGATATGGAAAAGGTTGCACCCAGAGGGTGGGATAAATCTGACAAAAGAATTCAAAGCTAATCAACAACAATAAATTATAAAGGAGAAAACAATTAAGGTAACTATTACTTGCATGAAACCACAGAGTCGAATGATGATGTGATTTAGGCCTGCGTCCTTGAGAAACTTCTCAGTGCAATACTTGATCTCCATAAGTGGAACTTCAGGATGCTTGTCACAATTGTGGATGGAGAAGAAAATATATTTCTGGATTCCCATAGCCTTTGCACATTGAATCAGAGCAACTTTTCCTTCCCAATCTACCTAAATAGAAGACAACTCCGGTAAGAAATGAAACACTAAAAGCTCTAGAAGGGACTCTTGTTCTAAACATCAAATCTCAAAATGCCAAAGTTAGTGTTTGGTTAATCATTTGACGTATGAAATTATGCATGCAATAATCATAAATTTCAAATTTCATCATTGCCTAAATTAACATCAGATTCTCAATGTGACGGTTGAATGATAATAAGCTATATTATGATTTCATGGAGGCCAAGATGGGGGAATTGTTAGAAATGGTCCATGAAGGAGGCTGCTCCAAATCATCTCAAATCAGGACACTGATGTCAAGCTATTTAGTATAACAAGTACTGCAATAATAATTGTAATGAAACAGAGAGCTATGAGAAAAAGGAGGAAAAAACATGGAGATCAATTCAGCAAAACAATTGATCGCCCAATTTTGTTTCGATGGCTTGCAAAGCCCCGTCTATACTAATGCGTAGTGACACAATTTAGACATCAAATGTAGGAAAGGCAACAACGTTCATGAAGTTCAATGAACAATCGCACATTCAGAAAATGGCAAGTTGGAACAAGAAGTAATATAAAAAGATCCAAAAGCTCAATATGAAAATCACCGTTTTAATGGGCTCTTCCGGCCGTCCTGTAGCACAGTCTATGATAGTATGAATGCCGACCAGCGTTGCAGGGATGGTTTCTGGTTTACTTAAATCTGCCTGCCATACATATGAAAATGTTCTAGCCTCAGTTCTAAACATAAAATCATCAACACGATTAAGCATCTATTTCGCGATAATATCATCGATGCAAGGCGTTTAATAGAATTGAGAAATATAAACATATATCGAGAATGCAACGCACATTGACGACTATGGCGCCCCAATCGCGAAGAAAATCAGCAGGAGCCGGTCGAGGCCTCACAAGACACCGAACTTCGTAGCCTTCATCCAACGCGCGCCTCACGATCTGTCTACCAAGGGTTCCAGTGGCACCAACCACCAGTATGCTAGTCGGCCTCACCGGCGTCCCCGGCGCCAGATTCACAGGTCCAGTTTGCTGAGCCGTACATTTGACAACCGGTAGAAAACAAGATCTCCCTGACACAATACCATCGCAAAACACACAGAAAAGCAATCTGAATAACAAATCCTCTCCGGTCATGCAGTAAGAAGGAGATGAAGAAACAGAACACTTACTGGAGGAAGATGAAGCGCAGGGAGATGCGAGTGAAGGAAGCCAAGAGACAAGAGCGTCGGAAGCCGCAATCGCGCGGCGGGAAGAGAAGGCATCGCAGTGGCGCCGGCAGTGGTTGCCAGGTGTCGCAAGGTGTGTGGGCAGCCGCAGCACCATTGTTGAATCTTCTTGGTTTCTGTGCAGTGTTTATCGATGGAAGAAGAAAGGATGACGAAAAAGGATAAAGGATTGAAAAATTGCCACGTGGATCTTGGAATTGGATTATGATACATCCACGTGGACCATCTCACTCCTCTGCTGTGAGTTTCCGCTTTTTGGCTTATTTATTTATGATTATTTAATTTAAGAAAAGTAATTATTTTTGCACTTAGTTTAGTGATTTTTTTTTTCATTTTCTTTTTTTAATTAAATTACAAATTAGTGAATGCACTTTTAAATTTATTACATTTAGATTTTTTTAAAAATATTTAATGATTGGACCAAAATTTAAAATATGCATTAACATTGGTTATTTCAATATTTGTTTTGAGAATCTCGATATTTTTGTCTTTATTATGTAAACATTATAATAATATATTGTTTTATTATTTTATTTATAAATTTCATGAGAAAGTATTATAAGTAGAATTTAAATATTCAATCGAGAAAAATAATATCATATTTCATTACTCATGTTATATGTACGATATTTAATATTGATTATAACAATTCTTTTCTTTAGTTTGAAGAGGTGCTCCTCACCAAAAACGGAGGTTGCTTCTAGCCAACATCAACTAGAGATCAGTATGAAAAAAGCAGGAGCAAGAACGAGGTAGCTTGTGCTTTTTTTCTTCGTCATAATCTGCTGAATTCCATAAATATTAATAATTTAATTTCGAAAAAAAACACTCCAAATAAGATGACGATGACTTCTGTACTTCCTTTGAGCCCTAATATACATGGTTACCTATTTTGTCACAGTTTCTCTTCTTAAATTGCTCTAAAAGTTTCTCCCGCTCTAGAATTCTTATTTTTGTGACACGTACAAACCTAAAAACAAAATAATTACTAGATGTGTTTATTCAATTCATTCACAACTCATAACAATAACAAACCTACATGTCCAAAGCAATCTAAATAAAGAAAGAAGGAAATCAATTAAAATAAGAGAGTTCATGCAAAGAGCCTAGAATGATGAATTGATACCAATTGTTGAGGATTATTGGAAGTGAGTCTCATATTGGTTAGTTTAGTGGATGATCATGGGTTTACAAGTGAGGAATACTATCTCCATTGATATGAGGCCTTTTGGGAAGCCCAAAGCAAAGTCATGAGAGCTTATGCTCAAAGTGGACAATATCATACCATTGTGGAGAGTCGTGATTCCTAACATGGTATCAGAGTCATGCCCTAAACTTAGCCATGTCGATAAAATCCTAAAGTGTCGAACAAAGGATGTATTTTGTTCAAGGGCTCCAGAGAAAGGAGTCGAGCCTCGATTAAGGGGAGGCTTATAGTGTGCTTTGTTCGAGGGGAGGATTGTTGAGGATTATTGAGAGTGAGTCGTTAATTTAGTGGAAGATCATGGGTTTATAAGTGAGGAATACTATCTCCATTGGCATGAGGCCTTTTAGGAAGCCCAAATCAAAGCAAAGCAAAGAGAGCTTATGCTCAAAGTGGACAATATCATACCATTGTGGAGAGTCGTGATTCCTAAATGCAAAGATCCTCCATCCACAAACAACTCGAAAAGAAAACAAAAAAAAGAAGCAAAACTAGAACCTTTTATGCCTTGTAATTCTCTATCTAAATGTTTCCTTGATGTACAAATTTCAAAGCCTATGTCAAGCTGTATTGTTTCCCCCACAACAGTTATGTACAGAATGCAAACCTTTCTATCCCTATTACTATGAAAAATGTTTTATGCATCTGTAAGGGTAACAAAAAATTACCCCCTAAAAAAATTGGTCAAAGTTGGATTGAACTAACCGTCTTTTTAGTCTGAAAATAACTCTTCCAATTCTGGTTGTTCGGGTTTGGGTCGAACGCCAAGATCAGAGTCAATGAGAGTGTGCAATCTTCTCTCTCCCAAGTCGTTTCCGATGTCTAAATATTCCAATCCAGTCCATTCTTGGTCGTCTTCTGTTGCGGTTTGTTCTTTTGTCGAATTGCTCGTTTCGTTGTAGCCATGGTTGTTTTCATTGACGTCTTCGGTGTGATTGTGATGAATTTGGTTGACATGAGATGGGTCACTCATGACATTTGAGTCATAATTCCCGCAAATGCAGGCTGATGGGTTTTCATGGAACTCACCTCTCCCTGGCTTCACCTCATTTGGCTCTCCCATGAAGCCAACTTGATAAGATTGGACCTTGGATGAAAATTGTTCCCATGTCATGTTGTTTCGGTCCATGAATAGTCGGTTCAGCTTTTTAGCGTTCGGACGGATGGTTGGTTTATGACCGAAGTATCTCCTACAACAAGGAAATGTACTTGATTACTCATTGTGTAAAGCAAGAAAGGTTTCGACGAAGTTCGGAATTGGATTAGTGCTTAAAGATGTTAGTAAGAGGATTGATAAGGGTGCAACGTGAACGTAATGTACCTTCGTCCTGCTAAAATCTTAGCCATGTTCCCATTGTTGTTCGAGACAAAAACATTGCTTTCGTCACAAACAATGAAGTCGATCGCAGCCATACGAGACGAAAATGGCAAAAAGGGTGCCAACTCTTCCGGGCTGGCAAGAGTCTCCTTGGTATGGTAATTTGGAAACATTGCTTTCAGTGGAGCTAGAGTTTCTTCTCCTCCATATACTTCACCAGATGCCACATAAAGGTGCACATCACTTCCGAAGCCGAGCCCTCGAAGCATCAGACCGACTTCTTCGGGAGTAAGAGGGCATCTTCCCTGCCTTCGTTCCTTATCGGGATTGCTTGCCTGCAAATCAAAGAGGATGAGATTTCATATTCCAAATTCCAATCCAGGTTAATGTTTACTGCGTTAGTTAGATGATAGTTTTGTTGAACAAAATGAAACCTTACATGTAAGCTTTTCCATCTCTTCCGAATTTTTCCAAGTTCTTCCTTCTCATCTTTCCCCCCACCATAATAACAGCCAGAAAATGCAAGCATGTCAGGCTCAAACCTATATGATGATACCCAAACTTACATCAACAAACCTCCAAATTTCCATTCACAAAAATGCTCCAAAAATCATTTAGGTTCTACAGCTTAAATTTGAGTTCAGCTATATCAAGTTATGCCATCACAATAGTACAAACTAAATAAGTAAATTGAAATTCATCTAATCGCATTACTTAAATCAGCATTCAGCTATGATCATGTTAGAAGCAGTTAAGAATCTTGATTGAATCACCTCAAATGTAGGGCAATAAAATGTTTGCTTTTGATCTTCATCCTCTCAACCAATGCTTGGCCCATTTCATTGATCTCTTCAGTAAACTTTAATGCATGATAGTTAACTCTGCATCTTAACTTCTGTAAGTCAGTTGTCAGCCTATTTGAAAGCCTATAATCAAATTTTCCAAGCCGAACAGCCTGCAGAGAAAAAAAAAGAAAACCTTAATAACTTGACCCAGATTTTCAATTATCAAAATGCTTTCACAAAACTAAAAAGGACAATCGACCTACACATGGCACATACACACAACACATGACAAGTGATCATGAAGAACACCTAGAAATCGACTAGTGTTAAAGCCTCATTAAGTTATGCAGACACAACACGCACTAATGAGCACTGAGATATTTATTGGAGTTGCAAATAGTTTACTCCTCAAACGGGCAATTTTCTACAATACCAAATCAGATAGGGCCTTGTCTAGCACCAATGATAACACAAGGTATAGTGGCAGTATTAATGACTTGCTAAAACGTGCATAAGTTTGCACTGAACTGCATACTTACATGCTTCTTTTTAAGAACAGGAAGGACATGTTTTTCATAGCATTCTGGATCACACTTCCTTGGAACACGCATCCTATGAGGAGTCAAAGTTTTCCCAACTTCCATTGGTAAATCCTTGATGATTTGAACATCATTCGAGAGAAATTTAATAAACCAGTCCTCATCAAAAATTTCTGCAAAATTGCTGCATCAAACACCATTTGGATATAAATACCATAGATTTACCAAGTTTACTTCCACCACATTAATGACAATTAGAAAAGTAGCCTAAAAAAGGATGTGATTGAAAGGTATTTATTAGAAACCTGCTATCCTTCCAAAATGAATTTTGATCCAGCTTGGGAACAACTAGAGTGGCATTCAAAATGTAAGCTGCAACAACAGCATCTGTTATCTGCATCCATATTTCTAACATATTATGGGAAGAACGAGACAAGAACACCCGAATTCATTGTTTACAATTAGCAGATAGGAAAAAAAAAAACGCATGTTTCAAGATTCATATAGAAGACAACTGACATCAATTTAAAAGCTGTAACTCATTATTAACTGTGCGTGGAATTTCATTTGATCATTCAAATATCCAGGTATTCTTAAGGCGCAAACAAGGTAAGGCACTGTCCAGTTGGATCCTTCACCATGTTGATTAAATACCAAAAGAAAAAAAACTGAGCCAGCACATATACGATTCCAATAGAAATATATATATCTTTGGCAACTTATTCCAGTCAACCAAAGCCAGATAATTTTTTGTTTTTATATTTTTTTTGGTCATAAATCAAGAATTTATTGGGAAATGAGAAAGAATGTTTGAATAGGATGATCAATTCCATCAATGAACTAATTTAAAAAATTTACAACTAATTGACAACTTTACTATCTCCAAAACGATAACTGCAATAAATCCGGGATTGAGTAGTAGACAGGGCTTACCCCTGTTCTTTGCTGATTAAGGCCTCCACTCGTAGTAATCAGCAAGTATCTGTCGGGATCGGTTTTCTCAGCGGCCGCTGCATTTAATAGAACACAGGTCAGATTTAAGGAAGAGCCGCGTGGAACAAAGTTAACCCTCATTGAAAAATTGAAAAAGAATTATACAATCTATATTCAAATTGAACAAAGAAAAGCCTAAATTCTAGGTACTAAGTATCAAAATTGAACCGTAGAATTCGGTACTTTACGTGTGAACTTCTTGCTAGCATTGCTACAGCCATAGAAGAAACTTGATTGATCCGTGACCCATACATCACGTTCGAATCTGCCTCCACTTCCCTACACATTGTTGAACAAACACGGCATAAGAAAATTCAAGAATCAAATATTCGAAGTCTCAAAGACACAAAAACCAGAGCTCAAATTCTCCGATCGAACAATACACAAATTCCATACCGAAACGCCGATGATTGATTTCATTTCCAAATTAGAACTCGATTCATCCTCAATGCCTTGGTCTATCTGAAAATATAAGAAAAACACACACACACACACACACACACAATAAGTAATAAATATCAAAACAGCGCAAGAACAGAGAATCGACCGTACCGAGCTTCCGCCATGAAAGAGAGTCAAGTGAAGATGATCACGATGAACAACAGGAGAAGCAACAAGAAGAAACAGAGCAACAAAGCAAACAAAAACACAACCAGCAAGTGCGGAAAGAAGCGGCAAAACATGATAGTAAAAACGCCGGCGACGGAAGAAAACATCACAGAGAAGCTGGCGAAGACCGGGGAAAGCCGTATCAGCATCAGACCGTCGCTTCTTACTCATGGCGATCAGAGAATCAGAGCAACAACAACAACAAGAACACAATATAGATACAACACGGCGGAGCAGAACATCCAGCGGGCGATGGTTGGTTTCCACAGAGGACCGAGTCGCCTACTTCGACGACAATGAAGACGGCGAGTATCAGCAATTCTATATAAACTTTCTCCCAAAATAAAATAAAATAAAATAAAATAAAATAAAATAAATAACAATTAAACGAAAAAAGAAAACAATTAAACTAAAAAAGAAATTGTAGAGAGAGAAAGAGAGAATGTTAAACTGTTGAGTCTAACTCGGTTCACACCTCGAACTAATCGCACCCAAAATCTTTGTGTGAGGGGTTCGGATCCTCTGCGGCTGCTCACACCGTTTATTTATAAATACCGACATTTTAAAACTTATTTTCCGTTGTGTTTATATTTTAAATAGTAATAATAATAAAAATAATATATAATTGTTTTTACAATATTATATTTATATTTAGTTATATTGGAATCTCTCACCAAATTCGAGCCATATTTATTTTTAAATTAAATAAATAAAATGAAGGGAGGTTGAACATTATCATTTTATATTCTTTTTGGAGTTGGAAACTTTATAATAATTTTTTACCATAATGTTTTTATTTTTCTATTTCTATTAATCTACCCAACATAATACTTTTGGGTGGGGAATTTTTTAATTTCATTAAATTAGACTATATAAACTTAGGTTTTTTTTTTTTTTTTTTTTAAATAATAATAATAATTTTCACAGACTCGTTAATTTTATTAAAATTAAGTTTTTCACGAACATAAGTGTTTGAACCCGAGAGAGAGGGGAGAAATGTCTAATTAACTCGTGTTAAGCTGGATTTTTATTCGGGTTATTGATTAGTAAGTGATGGATAAGAGAGTTAGACGAGGAAAGCCCACTGAAATTCTGCAACACTGTGGAAAGCTCGATCGTTACAGTTGGATTGATTTGACTTTTTTTTTTTTTTTTTTTTATATGGTCTAATTAAGAGATTTTAGAGAATTTGAAGAAGGAAAATACTCTAATTTAGGTAAGACCGAGCTTGAATTGGGTATTGGCTTGATAAAGCACGTGAGTGCTTGTGTGTGTGTGAAGTACTCGTGTATGAATGAATAAAGTATACATGTAAACTTTAAAACGGAAAACATTATAGGTTCTTTAGTTATGCAAATGACAGTTTCCTTATATGCATATAGGTCATGCCTTATATGCACATGATTTGTAGTGTCATCATCCGGTTATTATGTAAGGCTAGGCTTATTTAGAAAATCTCCCTGTTCAAAGGGATAGGGGTCCACATGATATCGAGATAGTTGGCATCGGGCTCATAGCTATGACTAATTGAGAACTGCTAAAGAGTCAATAATTAGTCTCTAGTAGTAAGATATTTGAGGCACAGAGGTCGTATATGTCCTAGAGTTCGAATGTACATGACGTAACGTCTCACCTAGTTGTGACTTGAATCAAGAGTAAAGCTAAACTGCATGAACTTTGATGAACCAAACAGTAGAGACGAGCTTAGAAGATCTAGATCACATGACATCAATGGTTGAGATGAGGTTAAAGAAACTCGAAAATGTGAATCCAACTATTAGTTTAGGTCCGGTAGAACAACTTAGAACTCTAGATGGTACATTTTAAATAGGTGAGCTTGATATGCATATATAATTTAAATGGGTAAAAAATTGTTTTTAAATTTATTAAAGAGAATATCGAATTTTCTTAATTTATAAAAGTCCCATTTTAAAATAAAAAAATAGTTCCCAATTTGGAATTAATTTCAAAAGCGGCTTTTATAAATTTTTGTAATTAAAAAATTAGGTTTAAATTAATTTTTAATAACTAAAATGATTGAAAATGAAGCGTTGAAAATTTTAGAAATAATTTAATTATTATAAAATTTATTTAAAAGTCAAATCCAATATCCAAAAGAAAACGGTGGAAGGAAAGGAGACGACTCTTCCTGATTGGCCAAAATAATACAAAAAGAAACGAAAATTTGAAACTACCGTATGAGCGGCTACAGACGATTACTGCCTCTCCACGGCGTTTCTAATTTCCACGGCGTAGTGTTTGGGCCAGGTTTATCATTCCATGTTCACGTGCGGCTCACGTGCTCTCACAAATCTATTTTAAAATTTTAAATTTATTATTTGGAGTTTTGGACAAGGCTGACGCAAAATCATGGCGCGTGTTAGGTTTGGCCAGTGGGAGGAGAACAGGGCAGAAGGTGAAATGATGAGGAGTTTGAAGTACACGCGCTTTGAGACGAGTGGGAGAAGAATCAGCCTGGCGAGTCATGACGTTGTCGTTTTGAGTTTGTTTTACACGCTTGAACGACGTGGGTTTTGTGATTTATTATTTTTTAAGTTTGATTTAAAAATTATTTGTGGGTTTTATTTTTTTAAAGTTAAATCCACGTAGGATTGCTTGAGAAAATTGAAATGTATAAATGCCTTATCTTTTATTTATTTATTTAAATCGGAATCCAAGTAAAGAATAATTTCTTGGGAGAAAATGGGAATTAAAATTTAAAATTTAAAATTTAATAATAATGGTGACTTTAAAAAAAATTCAAAAAAGCGTTTGAATATTGTGATTTACTCTCATTAAAGTTAAATCGATATTGATTTTATTTTGAAAAATAATTTTGGAATTTCTAGTACATAACGAATTTTCTAGAGTAATTAGCTTTTATATTTTTATTTATTTTTTTATTTTTTACTTTTCGGTAAAAAAATTTGGTGGAGTAAAAAGTAGGAGAAGAAGTTTGTGGGTAGGTAAAATAAAAGCAAGGTAAAATTATTAAGGACTAAATTTTCAAATTTATAAATGCAATGAAAATATTAGGTTTTTTTTTTTTTTATTTTTATTTTTTTTAATAAAAAGAAAAAAGTGTTGAAAATATTTAAAAAATTAACTAATTTATTAGATATAAAATTGAATTTTATGTCGGCTCATAAAAGGTTAAATATGTCGAGTATTCATTAAATAAAAATAAAATGTTGTGAAATTAAAAAAGAAAAAATAAATAAAGTTGTGTTTTTATTCAAATTAAAATTAATTTCCTTCCATTTAAAAAGTTGGGTGCTTTGGGTAAAATGGTTGAACTAAAATTTATAAGATATTTTTTAAATTTTATTTGTATATTTGTAATATAGTAATTGTTTTTAATTTCTATTATTAATTAATATATTTTGATATCCAATTAAGATTATAAAACAAATTTGTTAGACCGTACATGAGTGAAAACAAAATATGTTGAAAGGACATGAATCGAGACTATATCCTAAGTTACCTTTTGTACTAGGATCCATGTCAAACAATTTTATACTCGGTGATCTTTTGTAAATTGTTTAGAAAGCATACGACGAGAACAAAACATGTTGAAAGGACATGAACGAAGTCTACGTCCTAGGTTATGTAACAACCCAAACCCCACCACTAGACGATATTGTCCGTTTTGGCTCGTTACGTATCACCATAAACTTCGCAATTTTAAAACACGCCTGTTAGGAAGGGGTTTCCACACTCTTATAAGAAATGTTTTGTTCTCTCTCCAATGTACTAGAATATATGTCAAAAAATCTTAGATTGAGTGTCCTCTTGTAATGCTTTTAAAAAAACATATGAGTGAGAACAAAACAGGTTGAAACATTTTGTACTAGGATCCATGTCTGAATGCAGGGTCATATGTTGTTTCAGACTTCAAATCGGGATCTAAATTTTGTAGTTACATATATGTTAGATTAATATCATCAATACATTAATTAAATCTTAATAATAATAATAATAATTTTTTAAAATATTATAAAAATATGTAGGTAAAAAGTAGGAACATCATTGAGATCATACATTATTATAATATTGTACTCTTGAAATTTTTTATAGTGTAAAACCAAAAATGAAAGTCTAAATTAATTAATTTAAAATTAGAGATTACAACTAATTTTGTTTAGGATTAGGTTATGAAATAGTTGGATCAAACTTTGGATGTTTTTGGAGGTTTGGTCAAATACTATTTATTTATTTATTTATTTATTTATTTATTTATTTGCGACCATTTAACTTAAAATTTGGGATTCAATTTATATTAAAATTATATCTTAATAATGGTTTAAAAATAAATAATTGAAAATATAATTATGAAAATAAATAAGATTAAGATATATATATATATTAACTTAAGAATATTAAAACTTTAATTAATATTCTTAAGTTAAAAGATTGCACAATAAATATGTTAAATAAATTTGGAAGGCTGACCTTCTTTTGCTTACTTTTAAATTCTTGGTCAAATATGAATAATTTAATTGGAATTTTTTTTCTTTTTTTGGCATTATGGGCTTTATTTATATATATATATATATATATATATAATATTTATTAGCTGAATTAAGAGTAAAAAAAAAAAAAAAAAATTGTAGGCAATTATGACATTTGCAAAGGGGATTGGGTGATAAGCCCAATGTAGAATACCCATAAGGGCTCAGGCTCAGACAACCTTGGCTATGTTGAAAAGAGCAGGAAGACTGTTACTCGCTCGGCTAGATATCACTTCGATCTAAGTATTGACTTAAATATTAGAGTGTTTTGGAGCATTGATGTACATCAATCAGCACGGGACTCTTTCTAGGTCAACCTAACACCTCGGATTATTACATGGGCTAAGAACTTAAGTAGAACGGTGACTAAATTCTTGTCTCGTACATATCTCAGTGATAATAACATTTTTAAAGAAAGATATGAATAAAGTACACTTTTGATACATCCAACAGCGAAATACTATCGGTCTTATTGTGACGATCGGGCCTAATCGAAGAAGGGTTGATTTGGCTTAAGGGGAGGCATAGTCTACAGGGCCATAAGGCAGAAACAAGTCAGCAAGGAAGCCCTTCTTCCTCTTGGGGTTCCATCCCATGTCCTTGCAGAGCTGATCACAGTAACAAACATGCAAACTGGCGATGCAACCTCGGTTGAAGTAAGGGCCTGAGTAAAGCTTTATACACTTATCCCACTCTGCTATGTCTCTCTCCATCTCCTTGATGCTCGGTAGCTTGAACGTCCCGTCCAAAAACTCCGCTAGCCATCGACATCGCATCTCCGAAGTGAACAAGTTTGAAGCGCTCTCTGAATATCCAACCACAGCTAGCTGTGGAATTCTGGGATGGATGCATAGCCTGAACAAATGTAATAAAACTCTTAAATGAAATTTGGTTAAGAACACCGAGTTTTCTTAATAAAGATCACAGCCAAATCAAACCAAATCATTATCAAACGAAGTCGTCACAAAATAGACAACACCAAATATGTAACATGTCGTACCTGGCTTCCGTAGTTGACATGAAAACTACTCCTTTTGTGTTATTGACTAGAAAAGGCTCTAAATCCGCAGCCAAAGGCAATATCGACAAAACGAACTTGAAAGTTCATACTTATTCACTCTACCCATTTACCATGGATAGGAAACTACACTACATAAACTTATTGTAGAAATTTTTTGCCCTCAACGATTGGATCATGCAAGCTAGATAGACCTTTTCTTTGATGAAGGAAGAGATAACTCGATCTATTTCCTTATCACTCATGACATATATAATAACATTGTTAGGAACCACGACTCTCCACAATAGTATGATATTGTTCACTTTGAACATAAACTCTCGTGACTTTCCTTTGGGTTTCCCCACAAGGTTTTGTACCAATGAAGATGGTGTTCCTTATAAACCCATGATCTTCCTCTTAATTAGCTGCCAATGTGGAAGGACTACTCCTCTTAATAATCCTTAACAAACTTGAACTCCCGATTCAAATACATATCTCATTTTTGTACGATAAGATAAGATAAGATAAGACTAAACTTATAATTTAATCCATCCGTTCATAGTCGAATGGCGGTCTCCTCTGCTATGATAAATCAATGCATGGATCTAAGATTCTACTAGTTCTAGAATGAAAACCATTTCATGTTCTTCTGATTTTAGTTATGCAATCAAACTTAAATCCTACCAATATCCAGTCTAGTAAAGCTTAAACAACTCAACCAGCTTATACTAATGTCATCTTTCAGATTCACCAGCTCAAACCAAGTTTGAGGTTTCAAACTCAAAAGATCAAGAGAATTTTCATAGCAATTCAATAGAGATTCTGGGAAGAACAAACGACAAACCTGTACATGGGAACCGCTGGATCGTGGAACGTCATGTAATCCCGGAAGGTAGAAGAAGTGAAGATTTGTTTAAGCTTTTGATCACCTCTAAATCCAGTAGCCAAAATGACTAAATCTGAGGGAATCGGTTTGGTTTCTCCTTCGATCATGATCCCCTCTTCACAGAAGACAAAACTCGGCGATTTCTTCAAAATTATGCTTCCTTCATCCACTTTTTCGTACAATTTCTCAGGCAATGTTGCAAATAAACATGAGCTCATGTCCTGCAAGAAGCTTTGATCCGGCACCAGCCCGTATTTGCTTAATCTGTGCTTCTTCATCACGTGAGTCTCCACGATCTTCGAGAATAACCATCTCTGTAAAGACAAAACCCTAAATCTTCAAAATACACAGACGAAGAGAGGAAAATAGAGAGGTAGAGAGATGGAAATTACAATTGGAGAAAGCAGAATCGCGAGAAGATAGAGAAGGAAGCTCTCGCCAGGTTTGTGAATCAGAAGCTGAGAGAATCGGTTCATGTAGAGAAAACCTATAGGGATCCCCCATGGACAGAAATCGGGAATGGTCCAGTGCGCAGTTCTGAAGACCACCGTGCACGGCTTCTTCGGGCCTGCAAATCACCGAGAAGAGGAAGAAGTCGAAAGAGAGAGAGAGAGAGAGAGAGAGGGAAAATCCGAAAGGGAAAACTACCATTGATATTGGCGCATTCCATGGCGAGGTCAAGACCGGATTTCTGGAAACCGATGACGGTGACTTGCTTGTCCTTGATGAGATTGGAAGCACTGTCGAAATCCATGGCGGAATACTGGAGAGAGTGAAGAACCTTACCGGCTTTGAAAGCTTCAGGACCTCCATTGGGAGGAAACTCAGGGATATTTGGAACGTCGCTGAATCTTCCGATGCAGAGTATAACGAAGTCCACCACCACCTCCTGCAAATCCCCACGCCATTGTTGTTAGCTCCTGCTAAGCTACAAGGTCTCTACCTTAATTAATTAATTATAGTTAATACTAATAAATCTCAAAAAATACGTTAATTTCACGTCTCTCTTTTAATATAAACTATTTATATTAATAAACATAATTCAATAAAAATTAATTATATTAATACATCAACTAAATTTAAACACTAAATTAAAATTTAACAAAAATATCCCAAATTAAAAAATTAAATGTTCCAAAATTATCCTTTATTTTATGTTATGTTGGTCCAACAAGGAAAAAAATGACGTGGCAGGTATGAAGTATAAATTTTTATTAACACGGTTTAGTGGCTTATTAATATTCGTCTTTTTCTTTCTTCATTTATTCTCTCTCGAGAAAACGCTCGCACGTCCCTGACCTTTCTAGTCATCTTGTATGTAAATTCAATCTATAATAATAGTATGAAAATTAATATGGATGAGTCGAGAGTTTAAATCTTCATACCTCACTTTTATTATACTAAAAAACTACACGAAAAGAATCCCACCATTGATTTTTATCAAACATACAAAAAAATAAAAATAAATAAATAAATAAATTCTAAAATATCTCTAATAAATTAATTAATTTTGGTACCAAGGACAAAGAATCTCAATAATTATTAAACTAAAAACAGATCTTGGTGGGCCAACCTAAATTTCCATTATTTATTTATTAATTTATTTTGCCTTGAGTTTTTTTATTATTAAATTATTAAAATTTTGTGTTTGTTAAAAAAAATGAAATTAAGTTGGAGTAGTTAAAATTAGTTATTTTTCTTGTTACACTAAATTATATTAATTATTTAATATATTTTGAAAACAAACCTGATATAATAAATTAAATTGTCAATTTTATTTGTAAAAATTAAATAAAAAAATGTAGTAATAAAAGATAAAGTAGATAAGATTTTGTGACCGTTCAATAATTTAAAATAAATATAATTAAATAAAATAGAAAGCAACCATTCATTATCCACTCCCATAACTTCAAGGCATTGCATTTCGTACTAAATTTAATAAATTATTGGAACTAGTGGCCACGAAAATTAGAGATAAATATTATATAAAAAAATTAAGATAAATAAATAAAATTAGAGATAAACATTATAAAAAAAAAAGAATAAATAAAATTAGAAATGGACATAAATTTTAGAGAAAAAAAAAACTTTTATTAAAATTTTAAAATAAAATCAATTAAAAATCAAGAATGATTTTTGAGTTTGAATATCATAATTTTAAAAATTAAATAATAATTATACTAAATTGACTAAATTTTAAATATTAACTTTTGATTTAATAAAAAAAAAAAGGTAAAATAATGTAAGATGAAAAAGTAAAATTATTGAAGGTGGGCCCCACCGCACTGCCACGTTTTCATTTTTTGGAAGAGAAATGATATTTTCGTGTTGTCGTAGTAAGAAGGAGCAATGATAAACTCACCTCTAATGGAACATTAGTCCGAGCATCAACGACGTTGATCCTCCATTTCCGCCGTTCACTGAAAGCCTCGCCGGTACCGCCCCAAAGAGTCCAACCTTCAAGTTCCTCGTCGGAGCAGCCTTCACAGTCAATACTGAGGACTTTCGTGTTGAATCTGATGTGTTTCAACAATCCGAAATGGTCGGCGTAAGATTTGATGTAATCAAGAACTTTATCATACTTAGGAAAATCTTCAGTCACCGATTTCGGCCACGGGAAATCGGAAAACTCGTACAACTTTTTCGGTGTCTGCAGCGCCGTCGTCTGCAGCGTCTCCGTCCAAACGCCGCCAATATCGCCTCTCGCCTCGAAGACAATCGGAATGAACCCTTTGGATAGAGTGAATTTGCAGGCCACTAGTCCGCTTACTCCGGCTCCGATAATCGCCACTTTCTTCGGTTCCATCGTCTTCTCCGATTCTCTCTCTCTCTTCGTCTTCCGATTTCGTTCTCTCTGTTTCGGTGGGTAGCGAATGGGCTATTTATGTCCGTTACGCACTTGTAACAAATTTAGTAATTTAAGTAAAATAAAGATTTTAAAAGGGATATACCTAAAAATTCATTTAAATTGACGGATTGAAAAAGTTGAGTATATTATCCCGATAATACTTTGAGTGTTCGAGAGCTGATCACTGATGGACGGAACTCCTAAATGAGGAAGCTCGCTTAAAGGGCGAGTATACATTGCTTCTCTGAACAGTGTATTTTAGTAAAATACAAGTACTGATCAAGAGTGTACACGGGTTGAGTTAAATTTTTTTTTTTTTTTTTGTTTGGGTTGGTGGCTCGAGCCACCCGAATAGAATTGAGAACCTAGTTCTACTCAACTTTTATTTTTTATTTTTTATTACTTCAACTAACTTAAAATAGAAAAAAAATCTAAATTAGCCCAATTTTAAATTCATCTAACTTAAAAAGGAAAATAAAATAATTATTTTTAATATTAATGATTGGGTTAGTTTGATTATTGTATTTGTAATTGATTTGAATCCTATAATATAATAATTTTGTATTATTTATTAATATTAAAGATTTGGTTATTTTGATTATTATATTTGGAATTGATTTGAATCATATATTATAATCATTTTGCATTATTTATTAATATTAAAGATTTGGTTATTTTGATTATTATATTTGGAATTGATTTGAATCGTATATTATAATCATTTTGCATTATTTATTAATTGATTATTGAGTTTAGAATTGATTTGAATCATATAATATAAAATTATTTTGCATTATTTATTATAATTTGGTTATTTTGATTATAATAGTTTGCCTAATTTAACACGTGAGGTAATTGTTTCAATTATTCGACTAGTTTCTATCTTTTTGAGGTTGTAGAATTACTCGTAACGATCAAAATGCAACCACGAATGAACAAAATTAATCGAGACGGAACAATATTCAATTTTCCTTCAGCTTTATGACCAACATGTGGCCATAATTTGACCTAATTGACCGTCAATAAATGATTTGCGAATTTTAACGGAATCTAATCGATCGGCTACAACTCTCAAAAGAAACACTACCTGAACCGTCGATAAAAGGTAGCTATTATACCCTACGACATCCTTTTCGATAGTTTCTATTTTAGCATTGTTATTTAATTTCGCTTTTTCGTACCTAATTTTTGTTTGAACGGTTGTGTAATAAGTTAAGTTGCAAAAAATATCCCAAAACTATTAATTTTTACTTAGGTCAATAATACCGCTAAATTTTAAAAAGTTTTAACATACGCTCTATCTTAAAAAACGTGCAAATCAAAAGACAGATCCTTATAAGCAGAAGTCATAACTCTACGTCCAGTTGCTTATGATCATCTTATGAAATATTAATCTTCTAAATTGATAAATTTTAAAAAAATTAAATATTTCGTGGCTCAATTTTATATCGCCGTCAGCCTCACAGTTTTTAAAACGCGTATTTTCTACACAATTATAAGCAATGTTTCGTCCCCCTCTCCAATCAACGTGGGTTCTCGCAATCCACCCCTTGTGGGCCAAACGTACTCGCTAGAACACCACCCAAGTGTCTAGCTCTAATATCATTATAACAGTCCAAACCCGCCACTAGTAAACATTGTCCACTTTGGCCCGTTATGTATCACCGTTAGCCACACGGTTTAAAACACATCTAGCTGACGACGATACACAAACAATATTTACTCGCAGTGTGCTTGAGCTGTTACAAATGATATCAAAGCCAGTCACTAGACACTACAAGACACTAGTCAGAGTAGAGCTAGACCCTCTCTACACTAGACCCATTTTAAAACCATGATACTCACACTGTTACATAACGAGCCAAAGCGAACAATATTTACTACCAGTGGACTCGAACTATTACCTAATTATAAACTGGGTCGTATCAATACTATTACCACGACAAGATCCACCCAGCCTCATCCATATACCATAAACTATTTAGATTATCTCTCAAACATACTTTTTTCAAGTACATCAATCACATACGGTTCAAGATTACACTAATAACCATGTCGGGTGTGTTCATGACACAGAAACCGAACGAGTTGAAGTGCATCGCCTTTATTATGGCTCTGGCAATGCAGTTTTTATTGAATATCCCTAAACTTTTTCAAGGGGAGGCATAATCCAAAGGGCTAAAAGGAACAAACAAGTTAGCAAAGAAGCCGTTCTTCCTCTTGGGGTTCCACCCCATGTCGTTGCAGAGCTGATCATTGTACCAAATATGCAAAGTGGCAAAACAAGCTCGCTTCGAGAAAGGGCCTGAGTAATGCTTCAATATCTTCTCCCAATTGGCTATGTCCTTCTCCATCTCCTTGATGCTCGGCAGCTTGAAGGTGCCGGCGAGAAACTCCGCCACCCACCGGCATCGAATCTCCGAGGTGAACATGTTTGAAGGGCTCTCTGTAAACCCAATTACTGCTAGCTGCGGGATTCTGGGATGAATGCATTGCCTGTATAAGGGATTTACTGAATCGCGGAATGTCATGTGATTCCGATGAGTTGCAGAGGTGAAGATTTGTTTGAGCTTTTGATCGCCTCGGAACCCTGTTGCTAAAATGACTAAATCTGAGCGGATTGGTTTGGTTTGTCCTTGAATTGTGATACCCTCTTCGCAGAACATGAAATTTGGGGATTTCTTTAGTATAATGCTTCCTTCGTCTACTTTTTCGTAGAATTTTTCGGGTAAGCTTGCCAGTTGACATGAACTGATGTCTTGTAGGAAGCTGTGGGTTGGAATCATGCCGTATTTGGCGAGTTTGTGCTTCTTTTTTGCGTGGGTTTCCACGATCTTCGCGAAAAACCATCTCTGTGAAGACAAAATCATACTTAAAACAGAGCAAAACAGAGCACAAGTAGAGCAAAACAGAGCAAAACATAGACAGAAACAGAGCAAAACAGAAAAAGAACAGAGTAAAACAGAGAAAAATGGAGCAAAACGATCGAAACGGTAACCGCCCAAGTTCACAGCTAGCATATATTGTCCTCTTTAGGCTTTCCTTTTCGGATTTCCTCTCAAGGCTTTAAAACGTGTATGGTAGAGAGAGGTTTCCACACCGTTACAAAGGGTGTTTCATTCTCCTCATCAACTGATGTGGGATATCACAATCCACCCCCGTCAGGGCACAACGTTCTTGCTAGCACTCATTTCTTTTTCTAATCGATGTGGGACCTCACCAAATCCACTCCCTTCCGTGCCCAACATCCTTGCTGACACTCGTTCCTTTCTCCAATCGATATGGGACCCCACCAAATCTATCCCCTTCGTGGCCCAGCATCCTTACTGGCACACCACCTCGTGTCTATCCCCTTTGGGGAAAGCCTCATTATTGCTTGCACAACGCCCAGTGTCTGCCTCTGATACCATTTGGAACGGCCCAACTCCACCGCTAACAAGTATTGTCCTCTGTCGGCAATTTCAATTCTCTAAATTTTACAATGGTCATTTATGCCAGATACCCATCAGAATTAGTAACTATCCAGGCAACATTATGTAAAATATAACGATACTTCACATGTCTAGTGGTGTATGCATCCTTTACCTAGGAGATGCATTTTAAAGCCTTGAGGGGAAGCTCGAAAGAAAGTCCAAAAAGGACATTATCCGCTAGCGATGATGGGCTTGGACCGTTACAAAAACAGAGAAAAACAGGGTAAGCACAAAGAAAAAAAAAAACAGAGCAAAACAGAGCAAGCAAGCAGAGAGGAAAACAGAGCAAAACAGGGGATGATTACAATTGGGGAAAGAAGAACAGCGAGGAGATAGAGAATGAAATTCTCGCCAGGTTTGTGAATGAGAAGCTCAGCGAATCGGTTCATGTAGAGGAATGACAACGGGATTCCCCATGGATGATTATCAGGGAGGTTCCAGTGGGCGGTTTTGTAGAGCACAGTGCAGGGATTCTTCGGACCTGGAAATTAGAGATTCAAGAACATGAAACTGAGAGAGATTAAGAGGGATTCAGAGGTGGGTTTTGTAAGGATGAATCACCGTTGGTATTTGCGCATTCCATGGCGAGATCGAGAGCGGATTTCTGGAATCCGACGACGGTGACTTGCTTGTTCTTGATGAGGTTGGAAGCACTGTCGAAATCCATGGCGGAGTATTGGAGAGAGTGAAGAACCTTGCCGGATTTGAATGCTTCAGGGCCGCCATTAGGAGGGAATTCCGGGATGTTTGGAACGTCGCTGAATCTTCCGATGCAGAGTATAACAAAGTCCACCACCATCTCCTGCAAATCCCCACGCTTCCATTAGTTCTTCCAACATAATTTCCCAATAAAAATTCAAACTTTACGACACCACAATCATACGATATTATCCATTTTAACTTTAAGCTCTCATGATTTTGCTAGATAAGATCCTTTCTGAAATTTATAAGCAAAAACAACATGAAACCGTAAACTTCCAAACAGTGGGAGGAGATCAAGACTCTGACCTCGTGTCTATTAAAGAATGAACCAACGACACATAGACAATGTCTTGGTTAAGGGAACCCATTGAAGCCCTAGTGAAAGCAAGTCTTCATGGGACAATTGTTACGGCTTATGGACCCGAACTAGGGTGATCTACCTTGGCTAGGATGAACTCACTGATGTTAAACAATCAACATATGAGTTGTGAACTTATACTAAAAGTGAACAATATGGTACTATTGTGGAGATTGGTTGTTCCTAACAAAAACCTCGTTAAAAAATACTCTATACAATTAATTATTATTTATATTAAAAAAAAACAATATTTTTATCGTCAATTAAATTAATGTCAATTTGAGTATTGTTCAACGTCGGAGCGACAGATAAATTAATATATTATTGAAAGAGAAAAAACATAACAAATAATGCAATAGGAAAAGACAAAGTTGATAAGATGTGGACTCCCATACCATACAAATTCAATTAATTTTGTTCTTTTGTTCCCATATATTTACACGTGGACATTCCAACGTGTTAAAAAAATTAAAAATAAAATATAAATTTCCAATTTAGGATTTTACTATAAAAAAAAAAAATAAATTATGTTTATATTAAAGAAATTAATGATTTATTAAATTAAAATTTTAAAATTAACGACGATCTAACCTCGATTGGATCATTAGTGTGAGCATCGACGACGTTGAGCCGCCACTTCCGCCGGTCGGCGAAGGCCTCGCCGGAGCCGCCCCAAAGAGTCCAACCGTCAAGTTCCTCATCGGAGCAGCCTTCATAGTCGATACTCAGGACTCTCGTGTTAAATCTGATGTGCTTCATCAATCCGAAGTGGTCGGCGTAAGATTTGAGGTAATCGAGAACTTGATTGTACTTCGGAAATTCCTCGGTCACCGATTTCGGCCACGGGAAATCGGAGAATCGGTACATGTCTTTGGGGGTCTGCAGCGCCGTCGTCTGCAGCGTCTCGGTCCAAACACCGCCAATGGCACCTCTCGCCTCGAAGACGATCGGAATGAATCCTTTGGATAGAGTGAATTTGCAGGCTGCTAGACCGCTTACTCCGGCTCCGATGATCGCCACTTTCTTCGGTTCCATCGTCGTCTCCGATTCTCCCTCTCCGCTGCTCTGTCTGTGTTCCGGTGGGTTGTTTTATATTCTGAAGGGCTTTGGTTTTGATAGAACATGAACCATTTATTTCCATCATTATGGGGATATTTTTCATGCAAAATTGACCCTTTTAATTAAAATATATTGATAAATTCATTCCATGGACAAAATTGAGCATCTTATCCACTGTTTTTATGGGTAGGGCTCAATCACGTACCGCTACTAAACAAGTTGTAACTTGTTATTAATTATGCAAAGCACGTCGATTATACGATAATGTGCTTAGTGTAATATATTGATAATGTAGATGCATAACATGTGAGCATATCATGAATGTCTCTAATTGTCTCTAATTTGTGCTTAGGACATGAGTTTAGAACGTGATGATTCTATTTAGTCTACTAATTCTTGCAAATTTCTCTTACCGTGCGTGTGCGTTGTGTGCTTAGTTAGAGACAATGGGTTTTCTTTTTCGAGTTTCCCCTCAAGGTTTTTAGAACGTGTCAACTAAGGAGTGGTTTCCACACCCTTATAAAGAATGATTGGTTCTTATCCCTACTGATGTAGGATCTCACAATCCACTCCCTTCGAGGCCCAACGTCCTCACTCACACTTATTCCCTTCTCTAGTTGATGTGGGAACCCCCAATCCACCCCCTTCGGGCTCAGCGTTGTTACTAGCACACCGCCGCGTGCCCATCCCTTTGTAGCTCAACCTCATCGCTAACACATCGTCCGGTGTCTAGCTTTGATACCATTTGTACCAGCCCTAAGTGCTGTTTGGACTTTCTCTTCCGGGTTTCCCCTCAAAGTTTTTAGAACACGTATGCTAGGGAGAGATTACTATGCCCTTATAAAGAATGATTCGTCATCCTCCCCCACCGACGTTGGATCTCACATATTTGATCAAGATGGAGTCTTACATTCAAGTTCGAAATTTGTACTAAACATAAATAGATATTGTTAGTTATACTACAAAAAAGACTTAGCAAGCAAGTCGGTTAGAAATAGGGGTATACATTGCACTCAAACGGACCCAAATTTGATCATTTGAACTAAAATAACGAGAACATTTATTCAATGAAATAACATATCATATTTTATTCAATCTCTCACTCATTTGGTTCATAACCATGTGTACAAAAAAGAAAAGAAAAAAAACACAGCTTGACTAACCAGAAGAACCAAATGGAGGCGTTCAAATTGCATTACTTTCTTATTGGGGCTAAGGAAATGCAATTGTTATTGGATATGATAGGGCGAATGGCCCTTTTTCCCCCTATTTTCAAGGAGTGGCATAATCTGAAGGACCATGAGGCACAAACAAGTTCGCAAAAAGGCCCTTTTTCCTCATGGGGTTCCACCCCATGTCCTTGCAGAGCAGATCACTGTACCAAATATGCACGATGGCAAGGCAAGCTCGCTTGGAGAAAGGGCCTGAGTAATACGTCAAGCTCTTCTCCCAGTTGGCTATGTCCTTCTCCATCTCCTTGATGCTGGGTAGCTTGAACGTGCCGTCCAGAAACTCCGCCACCCATCGGCACCGCAGCTCGGAGGTGAACAAGTTTGAAGGGCTTTCTGTAAACCCAATCACAGCTAGCTGTGGGATTCTGGGATGAATGCATTGCCTGATCAAATGTGACATAAACATCAATCAGAAACTCATCCAGCGCAAGAACATGTGCAGTTCTCAACCAATACCTCATTGTAAATCCGCAGTAGAAGGCAATATAGATACACTTTCTTTTTACTAATTCTAATATGTGAAGGAAACGTAGCACATTGTCATTAAGTAATCCAAGTTAATAGCCCCATAAACTTCCATTAGACACTCAAAGAATCCTATTAGAACAACTGAGAGCCTGATAGAAATTCAATATGAAGGAATAAGAATCATAGTTTCAATAGGCCACCCATGTTTTCAGTCTCTTTGTTTCCCATTTGGAGAAATGATGGGAGAGGGTCCCTGTAGTTATGTACCCATGAATATATGCGAGAGAACTTGCAAGTAAATATTTCAAATAGTTGATTTCGAATCTACATTTAACTGTTATCAAGAGGCAGGTATATTGAATAGTTTTTCAACGACCCTACCAGACAAGTGTGGATTTGGCTAAAGGTCATTGTTACTTGAGTTATTGCAGATGCAATGACCCAAACCCACTGGTAGCAGATATTGTTTGTTTTGACTCGTCACATATTGTCGTTAGCCTCACGGTTTTAATATGCGTCTACTAGGGAGAGGTTTTCACACCCTTATAAAGAATACTTCATTCCCCTCTCCAACTGAGGTGGGATCTCACAATCCACCACCCTTGGAGGCCCAACGTCCTCGTTGGCACATGACTAGGTGTCTGGCTCTGGTAACATTTGTAATGGTCCAAACCTACTACTAGCAAATATTGTCCACTTGGCCCGTTACGTAGACAGTCTCGCAATTTTAAAACGTGTCTACTAGGGAGAGATTTTCACACTCTTATAAAAAATGCATCTTCTCCTCTCCAACCGATTGGGATCTCAGAGCAGATGTTCTACTTTAGACTACACTTATATGAGATGGATTCCTACCAATATCTAGTCAGGTAAAGGTACAATATCTCAAACAGCATACTAGTCTCATCTTTCACCAGTTAACAAGTAACTAAACAATTCAAGATAATGTCATAGCAATTCAAAAGTTGGAAGGGGTGAAACAGGGATATAGATTCAAACGAAAGACTAACCTGTACAAGGGAATCACTGAATCGTGAAATGTCATGCAATCCCGAAAAGTAGCGGAAGTAAAGATTTGTTTAAGCTTTTGATCACCTCTAAATCCAGTAGCCAAAATGACCAAATCTGAGCGAATCGGTTTGGTTTCTCCTTCAATCATAACACCGTCTTCACAGAACCAGAAACTCTGTGATTTCTTCAATATAATGCTTCCTTCGTCCACCTTTTCGTAGAATTTCTCAGGCAGGCTTGCAAGTAAACATGAACTGATGTCTTGCAGAAAGCCATGGGTTGGAACCATGCCGTATTTGGCCAGTCCGTGCTTCCTCGTTGCGTAGGTTTCCACAATCTTTGCGAACAACCATCTCTACAAAAAAAAAAAAAAAAAAAAAAAAAAAAAAAAAAAAAAAAAAAAAGAACCACAATAGAAACCCTAGAGATTCAAAACAGACAAAAAGAAATGAGCGAGCGAGAGGGAGAGGTGATAATTACAATTGGGGAAAGAATAACCGCAAGGAGATAGAGGAGAAAGCTCTCGCCAGGCTTGTGAATGAGAAGCTCGGCGAATCGACTCATATAGAGAAAAGTCAAAGGGATTCCCCATGGATGATGATCAGGAAGGTTCCAGTGCGCGGTTCTATAGAGCAGGGTGCAGGGATTCCTCGGACCTGCAAATCATAGAAAAAGAAGAATAAGAAACGGAGAAAGAGAAGGAGAAATGGAGGGAAAATCACCATTGGCATTGGCGCATTCCATGGCGAGATCAAGAGCTGACTTCTGGAGACCAACGACGGTGACTTGCTTGTCCTTGATGAGGTTGGAAGCAGTGTCGAAATCCATGGCGGAATACTGGAGAGAGTGAAGAACTTTACCGGATTTGAAAGCTTCAGGGCCGCCATTAGGAGGGAATTCAGGGATGTTCGGAACGTCGCTGAATCTTCCGATGCAGAGTATAACGAAGTCCACCACAATCTCCTGCACATCCCCACGCCCTTGTCTTTAATATATATATACTTTTTAATATATTTTTTTTAATTTTCATCCTAAACTTTCAAAATGTCTTCTAAATATATGACATTCTAATTTTGTAATTAAAAGGTCTTTAATTATTAAAATTTTCTTTAAATATTAAATAGATTATTAGACATAAAAAAATTAATGTATTTATTATTCTTTTAAAATTTTCATTTTTAATATATTTTTTATTACAAATTTGTAAAAAATAAATTAATATATTTCATCCCTCTACTCTATAACAGTATAATTTTTAACCTTAATTTTAATATTATTATAATCTTATTTTTTTTAATATAGCAAATATATATATATATATTGAAAATATATTTATTTAAAATGGGGCGAGTAGGGATGGGGAATATAATCTCGTCCCGACCCTATTTATCTATCAGGTAAAAAATATTTGGGAATTCTTCCCTATTCAGTGGTTAAAATGGACATCCGATACTCTCATCAGGTGTGGTTTATTATTATTATTATAAATTAAAATATTATAGAAAACATGGAAGAGATAACAAATAATAGAATGGTAAAGACAAAGATGATGAGATTTGGGAGTATCATCCCATACAAATTCAATAATTTTGCCAATTTTTTCAAATAAAATAATTCTCTGCCAATTAGAATATTTGAATGTTATATTATTCCCTTTGGGTTTTACAATTTTTTACCAAAGAATTTTGCCTCAATTTTCTCCTTTTATTCCAATATTATACACGTTTTAAAAAAGTATATAATAATTTAGATATTTTTCTTATACTTAATTTCATAAAATATTTATGAAAATCATTGAAAGTAAGACCAGAATCTCACGGTATCGTCAATATTTATAAATTAATACTATACCTAATAATTGATGGTTACACCATCCTCTAATATTCGACAAATAAAAAAAAAATTAAAAGTAATTGTGTCTTAAAAGTTAAATTTTAATTATACATAGATTATTATTAATTTTTATTTTATTGATATTTTCAGTTTTTTTATTTTTGTTTTTAATTTGTAATTTTAAGTTTTTATTAATATATATTAATAGAAAATATAAAATCAAAAGTTTACAAAAAAAAAATGTAGAAAAATCAAAATGGCAAGGAATCGATATACGTGTTGAAAAGGCAAATGATAAACTCACCTCGAGTGGGTCATTAGTCCGAGCATCAACGACATTGAGCCTCCATTTACGGCGTTCACTGAAAGCCTCGCCGGAGCCGCCCCAAAGAGTCCAACCGTCAATCTCCTCATCGGAGCAGCCTTCACAGTCGATACTCATGACTTTCGTGTTAAATCGGATGTGCTTCATCAATCCGAAATGGTCGGCGTAAGATTTGAGGTAATCGAGAACTTGATTGTACTTCGGAAATTCTTCCGTCACCGATTTCGGCCAGGGGAAATCGGAGAACCGGTACATCTCTTTCGGCGTCTGCAGCGCCGTCGTCTGCAGCGTCTCGGTCCAAACACCGCCAATGGCGCCTCTCGCCTCGAAGACGATCGGAATGAATCCTTTGGATAGAGTGAACTTGCAGGCCGCTAGTCCGCTTACTCCGGCGCCGATTATCGCCACTTTCTTCGGTTCCATCGTCTTCTCCGATTTCCTCTCTCTTTCTCTCTCTCTCTCCTCCTCCGATTTCGCTCTGTTCTGTTTCTCTGTACATTTATATATTTGGGAGTTTTGCTTCACTTTTTTTTTTTTTTAAATTTAAATAATTTAAATTAAAATAAAAACAGTTTACCTGCTAAATTTGGATATTTTAAGATTTCTTTTAATATATTAATTCTTTTTTTCATATTTACCTATACTTTTAAATATTCAATTTTATTTTTTTATATATTCAATCAAACTTAAAATCGACCATTCTTAATTTGCAACGGTGAATTTAGACTTTTTATTTTTATTTTTAATTTGTATAATTAATAAACTAATTTTAAAATTATTAAAAATATATAAATTAAACTTAGATGTTGATTTAAAATCTACCGGCAAAAATGATATTTTAATCTTTTTAAGAAAAATTATTCGATAAATATCGATATTTATATAATTATTTTAAAGAAAATATAACAAAACAGATAATTAAATTAATATGTATGTCAAACTCGCCTAAAGTATTATACCTTATAGAAGTATTATTGGTCGTAAAATGTTCGGGAGTATATTTTAAATACACGCATAAATAATGATTGAATGATAATAGCTGACTATAGAAACTCCGACCCAATTAAATAAACCTAAAAATAGAAACTAAAACATACATTTAGTGAGAAAATGAGAGTTAAAAGAATCATTTAATTAGTGAACTTAAGTTAAGTCATTAATAATATATACCTTCCTTTTATAGGTTAAAAATGTCTGTTTTGAATAATTTAAATACTTTTAGAAAGTATATATTTTTAATAAAAATATTATTGTATCTTTTTTTTTTCGATCTCCTAAATTTTCGTGGTTATGAAAATGACCAAATTACCCTCCACTACCTCGTTAGCCCTATCAACAACTAACTTTGGTGACCACAATATGACGACGATTTTAGGGACCATGGTCAGATCAATTTGATGACCACTCTATTTATCATTGGTTGATGTTAGTCAATCGAATATAGTATTTTTAATACAAATTTAAAGTTATTAATTTATAGTAATAATTGTCGGTTTCGTAGTCATCTCAAATTCTTTTTCCGTGCCCAGAGATTTTTTTGAGGGAACGAGTGATTAGCTTCCGTTTTCAGAACGTTCATTTCTAGTGCTTCGAAAAAGAGTATTTTACATTTTAGCTTGTCTAAATAGGTTTAATAATCTGTTTATTCGATGGGTCGATCTGGTGCTCTGCATAAAATATTCTGACTCAAACACGTAATCAGTGAATTTTCTTTCGACATAGGTCACTATGAAGGTAGCGGGCCACGTTCGGTGGTGATGCAAAAAATAAAATAACATAAATTCAAAATAATTATAAAAAATAATATAAATTTAATTTAATAAGGAAAATGAATGATGTGGTGAGAGGAAAAGAAAACTTACATTTAAAATGTAATTATAAAAGAAAAGATAAATATAATGAGACAAAGAAAATATTTGGGATTGCGGGAATCACGTGACTGATACGGTGTCCTTTTGGCCGTTTTCAATTAAAGGTCACCTTAGGGTATCGAATCATTCCAATGCACTGATTACATTATTGATTATATTATTATTATTATAAGATTCAAAACTATATTATATAACTTGTCTGACACCTAATAATAAATTTACTTGAACCGATTAAACGTAAGAAAAACGTGCTAAATTAGTCGAATTAAAGGGAAAAAAATGAATAGAATGATGGACTTAAATCTCTCTGAATCATGGAGAATCAGTTCAAAACAATGAAGAACTGGTCGAACTTAGGTCGAACTTAGGTCGAACTGATCAAGTCTAAGCTTCAATCTAATGGAACAGTGGAAAACCGATCGAGTCTGGGCTTGAACTAAACCACACAACACACATTGAATCAATTGTGGCCCAGTAGATCGATTGTCTTCCTCGTGTGGGTGCGGTCAAACTTAGGTCGAATTGGCTGAGTTTAAGCTTCAATATGATGGAACAGTGGAGAACTGATCGAGTCTGGGCTTGAGCTAAACCACACATATTGAATCAATTGTGGCCCAGTAGATCGATTGTCTTCCTCGTGTGGGTGCGGTCAAACTTAGGTTGAATTGATCGAGTTTAAGCTTCAATCTGATGGAACAGTGGAGAACCGATCAAGTCTGAGCTTGAACTAGGCCACACGTGTTGAATCAATTGTGACCCATTAGATCGATTGTCTTCCTCGTGTGGGTGAGGTCAAACTTAGGTCCAATTGGCCAAGTTTAAGCTTCAATCTGATGGAACAGTGGAGAACCGATCGAGTGTAGGCTTAAACTAAACCACACACGTTGAATCAATTATGACCCATTAGATCAATTGTCTTCCTCGTGTGGGTGAGGTCAAACTTGCGTCGAATTGGCCGAGTTTAAGCTTCAATCTAATGGAACAATGGAGAATTGATCGAATCTGAGCTTAAACTAGGGCACATGTGTTGAATCAATTGTGACCCACTAGATCGATTGTCTTCCTCGTATGGGTGCTTACAGCTTCGTTCCTTCTTCTCTGCTCGGTTCATGTAATGACGTTGAGAAATCAATGGAACGAGGGATAAGGATGCACGTGTATATGGGTAGACCTGATTTTATCTTATTTTTCGAATCTCTAATATTGAGGTAAATTGTAGTAATTATTTTTTAAATTAATTAAAATGTATTTATTTAATATATAAATATAGAATAAGATATATTCATTGAGTAACGTACATTATTCCTTTATATCATATGTCCAATTATTTAGGTAAATCCATTATTCTCAACTTGAAAAATGTCACAAATGGATGAATTCACGCAATTCTAAATTCCATATTTTATTTATTTTAATTAATTATTCGTTTTTTTAATGGAATTTTATTTATTTATTAATTAATTAAATATTCACGCAATTCTATTTCCACCCAGCCTCCTCAACGTGTTGTCCATGCCACCCTTCCATCTTTTTTTTATTATTATTTTAGCGGTTTATCTTAAAATTTTAAAATATAAAATTCAGATCTAAAACTATATATTATAAATATATATGTATATTATTTGTATAAAGTTTTTAAAAAATGTATTAAATATGATGATGACAGAAAAAAAACAAATTAATACTAACATGTCTCGTGCCTTACACCTCATGTGTCTCGTGGTTTATATTTTGTTCCGATGTATATGGGTTTAGTTAGAGACTCGGACAGAATAAAGTTAACAATCCAACTCAATATAACCCTTTATTTTTCGGGTTTGATGTTTTTTTTTTTTATTGTTTTTTTTACTTATCTAGTAATCTAAAATTTTAAATTAAATTAAGTACGTTAATTAAATTATTATATTATAAAATTTATATTTAAAGATGGTTATAAATTTGAAATTATGAAAATTAAATTTTACGAATCAGAATCGATAGTCTAAATTGTTACCAGGTCCAAATCAAATAATTTAAAATTTTAAAATAATAAAATAAGCTTAATTATTATTATTATTATTATTATTTTTTTTCAATTCATTTAATATAATATATATATATATATATATATATATATATATATATAATTAAAATAGTGGGAATAATATAATTACATTTATATATTAAAAACATTAATTCAAAAGTAAAAAGAAGAAGAAACGATTGTTGAGGTCATCTTCTTCAATAAGTCCGGCGAGGAGTTGCCGGAATTCAAACGACAGCTCAAAGCTCTCCGGTGAGCAGAGCAAATTTCCGGTGGTGCAAGAGAATGGGCTTGGTGATGGCGGCTTGTAATCTCGATGCCAATTCATCGGAACCCGATCCATTTTCATGTATGGCAGCACCCATCACCGTCTGAAATATTTGCAGGGGGTCCCATGGCTGACCACCAAGATGGCGCACCTGCAAAACCTAAGGTCCGATAACTTTTATTATTAAATTAGTCGATGTTACCATAGTTCAACGGTAATTAACAAAATCTCCCGTGCTCCAATTTATTATACTATAAATATGTATAAGATATGCCGAAATTTTGAATTGGGTTAATGAAATTGTGAACCTACAATCTCACGTAGGTTAGAGAGGGATTTTTTTTACGTTTGTAAAGAATGTTTCATTCTACTCTACAACTGACGTGTGATCTGACAATTTAGGACTAGCGTCCTCGCTAATACACAATCTTAAGAACATGTACAGTTCTCAACCAATGCCTCATTTTAATACTTTTAACGATGGACCAACGTGTATTAGAGAAATAAGTTTACAGAGTTCAAACTTGAAACTGATGTAATGGGCTCACATCGGTTGACTTAGATTTTAAAGGACAGAATCGAACTTTCATTAAGGATATATTCATGACAACAACTTAAGCTAACCACGTAAGTGGCCTTACTATTAACATGATTATATTTGATGTTGACACGTACTCCGTGGTTCTGCATGTGTCATATATACTGATATGTGTGAATTGTTTGTGAATCGAGATGCTTATGATATGTGATGATAAGTGAATTATGGTACGATGTGTTTAATGATATGTTTGAGAGAGGATAAAAGCATATGTGTTTAATGATATGTTTGAGATAGGATAAGAGGTGCACAAAACGTAATCTAACATAGGAGTAAGATACGTTCATGAAACGTTAAGGTTAGATTATAGGTTAGATTATATACCGAAGTGCTATGGATATGAAAGATTAATAAAAGAATACGGTTAAATACATCTACTGGGCAGGCGAAAAAAAAAAAAAAATAATTGATCCTTTTTTTTTATTTTGTCTTTATGCATTTTTAAAATAAAAAAAACCCCTTTCAATTAACTTTTAAAATTAATAATTTTGTCTATAAAATTTGAATTGAATTTGGGATTTCAAAATTAATATTTTTAATTAATTTATAAATTTCAAATTTAAATTTTAATGGGTGTATGAACATATAAATCATTTCAATTCATTTAAAAATACATATAATTAAAATTTAGCTATTAAGTCCTTAGATCAATTAATACCAATTTTTTTAAGGACCATTTAGAAAAAAATTTTAAAATTTATTAATTTTAAATCTCCCAAACAAAAATATTAATTATAAAAAAAAATCGAAATTAAAATAGCGGAATAATATAATTACTATATTTTGCCGCCCAAATCTGAAATTCAATCTTTTATATATTAAAAACATTAATTCAAAAGTAAAAAGAAGAATAAACGATTGTTGAGGTCATCTTCTTCACTAAGTCCGGCGAGGTGTTGCCGGAATTCAAACGACAGCTCGAAGCTCTCCGGTGAGCAGAGCAAATTTCCGGTGCTGCGAGAGAATGGGCTTGGTGATGGCAGCTTGTAATCTCGATGCCAATTCATCGGAACTCGATCCATTTTCATGCGTGGCAGCTCCCATCACCGTCTGAAAGATTTGCAGAGGGTCCCCATGGCTGACCACCAAGACGGCGCAACTGCAAAACGTAAGATCCAATAATTGAGTTAATGAAAATTTGAACCTACAATGTCGTATCTATCGAGATTCTAATATATCTTATGTATAGGTTGACGATAGTGTTCGATTAATCCAAGTCGAACATATTTGTAATAGTCCAAACCCACCACCAACAGGTATCGTCATCTTTGAGATTTTCCGAGCTTCCACTCACAGTTTCCATACCTTTATCAAGAATGCTTTGTTCTCCTCTTCAATTGATGTGGGATCTCACAATCCACCTCCTTCAAGGTCCAACGTCCTCGCTGGCACACAACCCAGTGTTTATCCCCTTTGGAATTCAGCGTCCTTGCTGGCACACCGCCCGATGTCTGATTTTGATACTATCTATAACAACCTAAGCCCATCGCAATATTGTCCTCTTTCGACTTTTCCTTTCGAACTTTCCCTCAAGATTTTTAAAAAGCGTATGCTAGGAGAGGTTTTCACACCCTTATAAAGAATGTTTCGTTTTTCTCTTTGGTTCGAGATGTGATCTCACGATTGATTGATAGGATTATGACAGAGGAGGATATAAATATGGTATACCCTTGAAATTGAGACTCCATTTGAAGCACTGCTTTGGCAAGTCTTGAAGCAACATCTTCAACGCTTTCTCCACCTTCAGGCCGCTTGAATGGATCTTCCTCATCAAGAGCCCAGATTTCTGCATACTGTTTAAGATGAACCAACACAAAATCAACAAAGCCTCAGCTGAAATGGCATGAAAGATTCAAAGATTTCAGTGAATTTCTTCGCAATCTCTAATAACAATGTTTTACCTTGAAAAGGTCGAAATCAACTCTTCCATAGAAATAGGAAGATAAGATGAGAGTAGTCTTACCACTTCTCTTTCAGATCCACTAAAACGCTACATCCCACTAAATTTTTATTTTGTATTCTCATATATCTGTGAGTGTTTGAGTAGCTTGTATACACCTTGACTAATCTTACCGAACAACCCTTTGACACTTCAACGCTTAGTTTCTAAGGTAGCTCGTAGGATATTAAATCCTAGTAGGTGGTCACCTAAGAAGCACATGGACTTTAGTTTGGCTAGCATATGCGTGTCCAAAATGTGTTGGACCCTTGGACACACTTTTGGACACGTATGGGACACTTGCTACCTATTGTTAGACACGTGTCGAACACTTGTTAAGTATAATAAACTTATGACTTAGTTTCCTTGTCTTATTGGTGCTTATTCAGTGGCCACCATGGCTTAAACCCCGATATCACCATTAATATTTCCAAGAAATTGAAAACTCAGACATTCTGAACTGTAACTTTTCATGACAGCAAAAACACAATCAAGAACAAGTAATGGCTGTTATCTTACTTTGTCATGAGACAAAAGCTCAAATGAAGGACCAAAGTAGCGTTCCCTGAGATCTTCCATCATCTGCAAATGATCAGTTGGAGGAAGATGAAGAACATATTGAATCAGAAAAGTGGTCTACCAGATTCTTCACAGAAGCACAAATGGAAAGAAAACAGTTCTTTTACCTTACACTGAGGGTTTTCAAATGGAAGATTCAGTGCAGATGCAGCCACTTTAGCTGTATGGATTGTTCTTGAGAATGGTGAATAGCAAATCCGAACATTTTCGAGCGGTATGGAATTTTCCTTCAACTCCTGCACTTGTGATATAGATTTTTCCATTAAAACGAGTGAATCTAAGATGCATCATTACTTTCATTATCGAGATTGAGCTAGAATGACAACGACTGATTGCAGTCGACTTAGATACAAGGCAGATTAGATTGAGATGATAGTTCATTCAGGCCAAGAGCCTAAGCCCACCGTTAGCAGATAGTGTCCTCTTTGAACTATCTCTTTCGGGCTTCTCCTCAAGGTTTTTAAAATGCATATGTTATGGAGAGGTTTTCACACCCTTATAAAGAATGCTTCGTTCCCCTCTCGAATCGATATGGGATCTCACAGTTCACCCCATTTGGGACTAACACTTGTTTCCCTCTCCAATTGATGTGGGATCTCATAATCCATCCTCTCCAAGGCCCTACTTGCTGACACTCGTTCCTCTCTCCAATCGACGTGGAGATCTCACAAATCCACCCCCGGTCCAACGTTCTCGCTGGCACACTACCCGGTGTCCACCCCTCTTTGGAGCTCAGTGTATTCGCTGGCACACCACCCCGGTGTCTAGCTCTGATATCATTTATAACAGCTCAAGCCCACCGCAGATATTGTCCCCTTTGGGCTTTTTGTTTCGGGCTTCCCCTCAAGGTTTTTAAAATGCGTCTACTAGGAAGAGATTTCCACACCCTTATCTAACCGATATGGGATCTCATAGGTCCAGTTCGCTAGTGCTATCATGTTGTGTATTTGGCTTAAAAGAAACCAAAGAACTTCCAGAGGATTATTAATGTCTTATGGGATCTTATCAAGCTTGCTCTTCTTCTTGGTGTCAGGTCTCTTTTTCTGTAGCTATGATCTTGAACAAATTATTGCTAATTGGAACGCCTTTTTGTAATCTTCTTGACATCACTACTCACTAACTCGTGAGGATTTTCAGAAGAATTACAATCCTGTTCTGAAATGTTTGGCTCATATTCGTTATGCCCGTTTGCTTATGACAACAAATCATGAAATTACAAACAAAGGACAGGCTTCCCAAATCTATAAACACATTACAAAATACCTTTAAGAATTGTTCTCCAGCCAACTGCGCCTGTCCAACACCCTCAGAAGCCAGTTGATACTCAGGGAGGGTACCATTTTCCTACAGTAGAATCAAACTCTCAGTCAATTAGCCTGTTCTTCATTCTTCTTCTCAATCAACCGACATGCAAAAACTCCAAGAACATGTCCTATCACAAGCACAGACCCTTAAGAAACACTACAACAGATTCAAGCAGAAAAATGTATAATCGAACTCCAAGAACATGTCCTATCACAAGCACAGATAAGAAACGCTACAAATTCAAGCAGAAAAATGTAAAATCAAACTCCAAGAACATGTTCTATCACACAAATTCAAGCAGAAAAGTGTGAAATCCATCATAATTTGAAGCATAAAATCAGCATTAACGAACATCCCAATTCATTTCACGCATGAACAGAAAAAGAAAACAGTCATTTCTGAAACATATTTCGCGAAAAGGCAATCCAAAACCACGCAAATGGCCGTCCGATCATTCTTTGGCCAAAAGAACAATCTGAGAAATTCTCCACAGCAAATCAAAATCAGACAAGAACCAAGAAAAACACCATATTCTAACAAGCCAAACAGCAAACGAAGAATAAAACAACGGATCAAATAGTCACAGACTATAGAAGAAACGATGAGGCCCTTCTCATTGGGAATGCTCTTGCCATGCCTGAGAATCCAATATCTGTTGCGTAGAAAAGGCGCCGTCGCCATTCTCTCGAAACTCCCCTCCCTGCTTCTCTTCAGCCGTTTACACACCACTACGATTCTTCAATCGCTTCTGTGAATTTTTTGTACGTTTTTTACAATCAGTCAGCCAATGAGAAGCCTCCACGTCAACCATGGTCGAGGACTAAGTCAATGGTAATGACGTGGCAAGATTTGATTCGTTCTTAAGATATGAGCGGCCGTAGAGAAGTATATGTTCAGTTATCTCCTTCAACCTACCGTCACATTTCGACATTTCGACATTTCGACAATTCGATTCGACGAATCGACGAAACAAATCCTTCGAATTCGAAGCTTTCGATTCCCTCTGGAGAACAAGAGGACTGAACACGAACTAAGAATCTCCATGGCTTTAAACCTTCGCCAAAAGCAAACAGGTACCGATTTCTCTCTCTCTTTCGCTCTGTTTCGTTCTCTAGATCCCAGTTTTGACGAGTGATCTGGACGAAATAGATCCTACATTGATGTTTTGAATTGGAATTTGTTTGTGTGTTTGATTCAAACTTCTTTTGAATAATACAGAATGTATAATTCGAATGTTGAATTTGAACCAGCCGGTGAACTCGACATCGACCGCGAACGAAGAGGTTTACAAGATCTTGATCTTCGACAGATTTTGCCAGAACATACTGTCGCCTTTGATTCATGTCAAGGATCTTCGCAAACATGGGGTCACTCTTTATTTTCTCATCGACAAGGATCGGAAACCTGTTCACGATGTGCCTGCTGTCTATTTCGTCCAACCGAGTAAGATCAATATAGATAGAATTGTTGCTGATGCTTCTCGTTTCCTCTATGATAGCTTTTACTTAAACTTCTCTTCTTCGATTCCTCGTCCTCTCCTTGAGGATCTCGCATCTGGAACTCTGAATTCAGATTCGGTTCAACGAATCGCGAAGGTGCACGACCAGTATTTAGAATTCGTTACATTGGAAGATAATTTGTTTTCGTTAGCTCAGAAGAGTATATATGTTCAATTGAACGATCCCTCTGCTGGAGATCGTGAAATTGAGGAGATTATAGAGAGAATCGTTAGTGGATTGTTTAGTGTTTTGGCTACGCTGGCTGTAGTGCCTGTTATTCGATGCCAACGAGGAGGGCCAGCAGAAATGGTTGCCTCGGCATTGGATCAGAGGTTGAGAGATCATTTGTTGTCGAAGAACAATTTGTTTACAGAGGGTGGGGGCTTTGCTAGCTCATTCCAGCGTCCGATTCTGTGTCTGTTCGATCGCAATTTCGAATTATCTGTAGGAATACAGCATGATTTTAGGTACAGACCTTTAGTTCATGATATTCTAGGATTGAAACTGAATAGATTAAGCGTGCAGGGTGAAAAGGGTGGGATGAAATCCTATGAATTAGATAGTTCTGACTCATTTTGGGTGGCAAATGGATCTTTGGAGTTTCCAGAAGTTGCAGTGGAGATTGAAACTCAGTTGAATAAGTATAAGAAGGACGTTGATGAAGTGAATAGAAGAACTGGTGGGACTGATGGAGCTGAGTTTGATGGAACAAATTTGATTGGGAACACAAAGCATTTGATGAATGCTGTGAATTCATTGCCTGAATTGACCGAACGGAAGCAAATTATCGATAAGCATACGAACATTGCCACTGTATTGTTGGGTGAGATCAAGGAGAGGTCTCTTGATTCTTATGCTAAAAAGGAGAACGACATGATGGCTCGAGGTGGTATTGATCGGAACGAGCTCTTGTCTGTGCTAAAAGGGAAGGGTACGAAGACGGATAAGCTTCGATTCGCTGTTATATATCTGATCTCTTCGGAAAGTATAAACCAATCTGAAGTGGAAGCTGTAGAAGCTGCTCTGAGGGAATCAGAAGTTGATACTAGTGCATTTCAATATGTTAAGAAGATCAAGTCATTGAATGTCTCGTTCTCATCAGCAAATTCAGCTAGCAGAAGCAACATTGTGGATTGGGCTGAAAAACTCTATGGACAGTCAATTAGTGCAGTGACTGCTGGTGTTAAAAATCTCTTGTCTAGTGATCGGCAGCTTGCTCTAACTAGGACGGTCGAGGCGTTGATGGAAGGAAAACCGAATCCTGAGATTGATACGTTCCTTGCGTTCGATCCTCGTGCTCCAAAGTCGAGCTCTGGAACCAGTGGCAGCCATCTAAAAGGACCATTCAGGGAAGCAATTGTATTCATGATTGGAGGCGGTAACTATGTCGAGTACGGGAGCTTGCAAGAGCTGGCAATGAATCAGCAGACAGTCAAGCATATAATATACGGTAGCACCGAGATCCTCACCGGAGCCGAGTTCGTGGAGCAGCTATCGCTGTTGGGGCAGAAGATGGGACTTGGCAACGTTGCTCCGCCCCCTCCTCCAGGTCCTTAACTGAACTCCCTTTTGTACAATTTATTTGTTCATTGCACTGCCTTAGATTGGCTAGTTCATTAAAGAAATTGGTCCATATCTGAAACTATTCTAGACAAGAACATTGTGGCTTATAGAATCTGCCTGTCTCGGTTATTTCCCGAGGTCGTTACGTGTTCTTGAAGTCATCAGATCTTGATTGGCCTCGACCTCCCATAATCTGGGAAGAATGCCATTTTGTAGATGTTGTGAGTTTTGTTGAGTTTAAGAACTTTTTTGTATTCTTTGGAAGATCTATGTATTTGGAAAATCACATTTCCTCTTTAAATGATATCTAAAATGATTATTATATGTGTAGGTTGATATCATTTTTCAATTCTCTTGCTGCCTCTTGACTCCCTAACCTTGCTTTATTCTGGCTGTGGTTCATATTTTAATTTTTGAATGGCTTCATTTTTCTATTATTAAATTTGATTTATAACACGTATACGATAATTATTACAATTGTATGTATGCTGGTTGAGTTGGGTCGGATTATGAGTTTTCTTTTCTTAAATGAAATTTTGGACCAACCCAAACTTTATAGACATCTATAATTGAATTCTATTAGCGATAGGCTTCTATCACGGGATAGACTTCATTCATAATGGTGGTCTATCGGAGTAAATTTATCATCAACGATTTAAATTTTTTAAAAAAATACAAATACCAAAATAGAATGAAACTTTATGAATTTTGAAAAAATTGAGAACTATATTGTTATTATTTATTGAATTAAATAAATTAATTAATTTTTTTATTTAAACCTTTTTTGAAAAAAGTATTTTAACTTCGTTCTATTTTTAAAATATAAGAACTAAAATAATAAGGACTAAGAAATATATATAAAGATTAAAAATATAATAAATTTGAAATTTCATTACTAAAATAAGATTTAAGCATAAAATACTTTTAAATTGAGATTTTATTTAATTTTTTTTTAATTCCATTGAAGAATGAACATTTATAATCATAATGAGTTATGATCGGAATTTGCAATTAATAAATAAAATATAAAAAACCATTTTATTTAATGTATTTTTAATAAATTATAATAATAGTTTTAATGCAAGAAAAAAATATAACATGAACCTATTATTAAAATTTAGAAAATAAAATTTAAAGCGATTATTTTTGGGAAAAAAACAATAAATTAATAATAAAACTATTTTTAAGATTTAATAAAAATGATAAAATTTAATGATATTAAAAAGACCAAAATAATATTTTAATATAAATAAAACATTGGTTTTTACATTTTAGAGAGAAAAAAAAAAAAAAAAAAATCGATTCCAAAAATAGAATTTCCTTTCCTCAATAGAATCACCAAAAATCGTTACGTATATATTCTTTTATGTTCGCTTCTTCTTCTTCTTCTTCGAATTTCTCCTCCGTCTATGGCTGATCTTCTTCAACCTCCATTTCTCTCCTCCTTCTTCCTCAACGCCTAACTCTCTCTCTCTCTCTCTCTCTCTCTCTCTCTCTTTCTCTCATCTTCTCCATTTTCACCTCTCTATGGCTGCCCGCAGCGCCTTTCCGATCATATGCCGCCTCGCCTCCCCTTACCGGAGCCGTTTTCAGCTTTCCCCTTTCAATCTATTCTCCGACGCCCGATCCGTCACCTACATGCCGAGGCCTGGAGATGGAGCTCCGCGCGCGGTCACTCTCATTCCTGGAGACGGAATCGGTCCTCTGGTGACTAATGCGGTTGAGCAAGTGATGGAGGCGTTGCACGCTCCTGTCTACTTTGAACGCTACGATGTCCATGGTAATATGAAGCAGGTTCCTCGCGAGGTAATGGAGTCTATTTTTAAGAATAAGGTGTGTTTGAAAGGCGGCTTGATGACTCCGATGGGCGGTGGTGTTAGTTCTCTCAATGTGCAACTGAGGAAGGAGCTCGACTTGTATGCCTCGCTTGTTAATTGTTTCAATTTCCCTGGATTGCTTACGCGTCATGAGAATGTTGATATTGCCGTCATTAGGGAGAACACCGAGGGTGAATACGCTGGCCTCGAGCATGAGGTTATTCCTGGCGTTGTCGAAAGCCTCAAGGTAATATATATAAAATTGTAAATGTTTGTTGATTGTCAGATTTCTTGACCTGTATGGAGTGGTGTAGATGATTTGTAATATGGTGGTTCTCTGATTGATAGAAGTTATCTCTGTTTCATTTTTAAACATCTTGGAGATATACACAATCGTTCTTGGAATGAACAACGAACAAAGCTACAAAACGAATGCTGCAATGCATTAACAATAATTACTTGTTCAATCAGTTGTCTTTCTTAGGTTATCTGTTGGACGAGATCAATTTGACATATCTATAGCATTTTAGTCCGAACCCCCTATTCTTCAAGAATTCAAACAGCTTGCATACAAATGTATACATACACTCTTGTGCTCAATGGTTCATACTCACAATTTGCCGATTATATCCCTCTTGCTCCTCATTTCAATGCAGTAACCTGAAATGTAGCCTGAATTACTGTAGGTGATTACAAAGTTCTCCTCAGAACGCATTGCCAAATATGCATTCGAGTATGCTTATCTGAACAACAGGAAGAAAGTGACGGCTGTACACAAAGCCAATATCATGAAACTTGCAGATGGGTTGTTTTTGGAGTCTTGCAGGGAAGTGGCAACCCAATATCCTATTATCCAATACAATGAGGTTATTGTTGACAACTGTTGTATGCAGCTTGTTTCAAAACCCGAGCAATTTGATGTAATGGTATGTAGCTTTCTAAGCTGATATTTGTTCCATTCCTGGGCATGTCCTTTTGTTTTTTCTTTTCCACCACATGCTAGAATGAAAACAATATCCATTATTTGTGGTCCTTTAGTTGTTTTGAATTCCAGAGTCTCAAATAAGGTGTATAGTTTTGCTCTCTGGTCCCTGACAAATGCTTATTCCTACTTTTGAAACTTGGATCAAGTGGCAATCTGGTTCAAGCTTACAGTGTCTGGAGATTTCTTTCTTTGGGCATGAATATAAGTGGCATGTATAGTTCATTCCTTGAGTTGCTAGACTAGTCAATCTACAGTGATCGGAGACCCAGCACTTAATGGCCCGGTGATTAAAAAGGAACTCTAGTCTTTCTCAATGAATGGGCCATGAGTCGAAATCTCTATAGGCAACTTACCAGGAACATTAATTTTCTTGCACTTTTGCTGATTGGTTTCATATGGTGCGCATTGGTCTTGCGGTGTTTCTTAATTTGGAAGGAAACCTGAGTTAAAAAGCTTGGAGATTGGATTTAGAAATATCTTAGGCTTAGTATCTCTGGTGCTTCTAGTAATTGGAAAATTCTGTTAGATATGGTTAGATTTTGAATGAAATATTTAGGATTCAAGGACCAAGAAAAGTATCTCTTATTTGGACTCCAAGAATCTCTTGTCTAGGAGTCTGCAGCTGAATGTGGACGAGTGAATTGTGAAATTAGTCGAAGTGCATGCATGTTGGTTCGAATACTCACGAACGTTGTTAAAAAAAGTGTATGAGTTCCAATTCATCCCTGTTTTGCTTAATGCTTCTCACTGTTTTTTTCCCCTTACAAGCAAGTTCCTCGCTCTTCTTAGATTGTTGTCTATTTTGTTTAAGCTTGTACTTCGCCTATTATTTTCTGACCCAAGGCCTTTTTATGTTGAAATTTTGCTAACAAGGTCCTTTTAATTCTTTGGATCAGGTGACTCCCAACCTTTATGGAAATCTAGTAGCAAACACTGCAGCTGGACTTGCTGGAGGCACTGGTCTCATGCCAGGAGGTACAATTACTATCCACTTTCTTTAGGTCCCCTCATTCTGGGAAGATAATGCATACATTCTATATGACATTCTACCTTGGTTGAGGAGGAGAACGAAACACTCTTTATAAGGGTATGGAAACCTTTCCTTAGCAAACGCGTTTTAAAATTTGAGGGAAATTCCGAAAGGAAAAGCCCAAAGAAGACAATATCTCCTAGCGGTAGGCTTTGGCTGTTACAAATGGTAACAGAGTCAGACATCGAGCTATGTGCTAGTGAAGAGGCTAGTCCCCAAAAGAGAGTAGACATGAAGCGGTGTGCCGGACGCTGGGCCCCAAAGGGAGTGGATTTGGTATGGGTCCCATATCGATTGGAGAAAGAAACAAGTGGCTACTCTCCTAGCAGTAGGCTTTGGCTGTTACAAATGGTAACAGAGTCAGACACCGAGCTATGTGCTAGTGAAGAGGCTAGTCCCCAAAGGAGAGTAGACATGAAGCGGTGTGCCAGACGCTGGGCCCCAAAGGGAGTGGATTTGGTATGGGTCCCATATCGATTGGAGAAAGAAACAAGTGGCTACTCTCCTAGCGGTAGGCTTTGGCTGTTACAAATGGTAACAGAGTCGGACACCGAGCTATGTGCTAGTGAAGAGGCTAGTCCCCAAAGGAGAGTAGACATGAAGCCGTGTGCCAGACGCTGGGCCCCGAAGGGGGTGGATTTGGTATGGGTCCCATATCGATTGGAGAAAGAAACAAGTGCCAGCGAGGACGTAGGACCCTGAAGGGGAGTGGATTGTGACATCCCACATTGGTTGAGAAAGAGAACGAAACACCCTCTTACAAGGGTGTGGAAACCTTTCCCTAGAAAACTTTGAGGGAAAACCAAAAGAATATAATAACGGCTAGCGGTGGACTTGAATTGTTACAACTATCTATCTTAAATTTCTACCTTATTTCTACCTAAACAAAAGGCAAGGTTTCACTTGAATGGAGATAAATATGGATGCGTTTTAAAGTGTCGTCTCAGTCGGCATTTGGTAATTGATTGTTACAGGCAACGTGGGGGCAGATCATGCCATATTTGAGCAAGGAGCTTCAGCGGGGAACGTGGGGAATGAGAAAATAGTGGAGCAAAAGAAAGCCAACCCAGTTGCTTTGCTGCTGTCTTCAGCCATGATGCTGAGGCACCTTCAGTTTCCTTCATTCGCCGACAGGCTTGAGAATGCTGTGAAACGGGTGATCATGGAGGACAAGTGCAGGACCAAGGATCTTGGTGGGAACTGCACCACCCAAGACGTTGTCGATGCTGTCATTGCCTTCTTGGACTGACACTGCCTTTTCCAGCTCACTTTCCACCCTCCCAGGTTCTATTTATTTAATTCATTCTATTAGTTTTGAAATTCTTTGTCAAATAACGTGAGGTTATTTGAGTGGCGTTGTTTTGTGGAAAACGAATTTTATTTTGAAAAATTCTAATTTATTAAAACGTATCATTTTTTAGATTGAAACTTAAAGAAATAAATCATTCTGCATAAGATTCGAATTTGAATCTTAAATCCATATCTTTGGACTCCGAGATGTACAAAACTTTCATATGTATAGTTCTTTGTGCACCACTTTTGTGCGGAATCTAAAGCTCATACCAATTTCGTAATTTGTGGACCCCGATGGGTACTCACCGCTTTCATACGTATACACACTGCCCCTACACTAGATGTTATATGCAGGTAGGAGCCTCAAAAGAGACAAAAAGAAAAGAACAGGAATGTATCATTTTTCAAGCTTAAATGAATCATACACCTATATGGTGTCACATAAATATAAATCACAACTTTTAATACATGATAAAATATTAAGTACTTTTTTCTGCTGCATAACCCTGAAATTCAACATTCTATATACTAAAAACATTAATTCCAAAGAAAAAAGAAGAAGCAACGATTCTTGAGGTCACCTTCTTCAATTAAGTCCGGCGAGAAGCTACCGGAACTCAAACGACAGCTCGAAGTTCTCCGGTGAGCAGAGCAAATTTCCGGTGCTGCGAGAGAATGGGCTTGGTGATGACGGCTTGTAATCTTGAAGCCAAATCATGAGAACCCGTTCCATTTTCATGCATGGCAGCTCCCATCACTGTCTGCAAAATTTGCAGGGGGTCCCCATGGCTGATCACCAAGATGGCACATCTGCAAAACGTAAGTCAACTTAACTTTTATTATCAAATTTAAAACTTCAACCTTTCAAATTAGGATGATGTTTGATAAGCAGCCAATTTATAGAAGTTAACAACAAAATCTAACATAACCGAGCTTCAATCGACGAGATCGGAGAGATTAGATCGGAGATTAGAATCTCCTGTACCCCAATTTGTTACACTAAAAAAAATTCTAATTTGTTGATGTCCCGGGGACTCTTCTATTCTATTTCGAGAAAGGCATTCCAACTTCAAAGGCAGGTAAGCTGGGTCAGGAAGGAGTTTGACTGTTGGAATGGGATCGAAACTAAAAGTCACCTGTTAATGAAATCCTGAACCTACAATCTCGTGTCTATTCTGAGTCTAATATATCCTGATCGACACTCATTAGAATATCTCAATGGACGAAAGAAGTATCCAGACGATCGAACTATGCACAGGTTAACGATAGGGATAGATTAATCTAAGTCGAACATAACGTATGGTATACCCTTCAAATTTTGACTCCATTTGAAGCACTGCTTTGGCTAGTCTTGAAGCAACATCTTCAACGCTTTCTCCACCTTCGGGCGGCTTGAATGGATCTTCCTCATCAACAGCCCCAACTTCTTTGCACTGTTTTAGATGAACCAACACAAAATCAACAAAGTCTCAGCTGAAATGGCATACAAGGTTTCTATAATATCAGTGACTTATGAATCTTGACGGTCCTCACGGGACGAGCTTGACACTACTACATTTGGTTCCCAAGATAATTCGTAGGATATTAAATCTTAAGTAGGTGGTCACCCAAGAAACATGTACACTTTAGATTGACTAGCATGTCTAAGTCCAACACGCATGGACACTTTAGTTTGGCTAGTGTGTGTCCAACACCGACTCTTGTTAGACATGTAATGATACTTGTTACCTATTTGTTAGACACGTGTCATAGACGCCTTTCGTCTATATACTGACGGTAAAAATTTTTTTAAACTTTTTTTCTTTTTGTAAAGGTAAAGAGGGTTAATGCTACTTCTAAAATTTTATGGTATTTTTTTTTTTAAACAAAACAAAGGAATATAACTTTTGATGTCAGCAAAAAGACAATGAAGAACGAGTAATGGTTTGCTTACTTTGGCCTGAGACAAGAACTCCAATGAAGGACCAAAGTAGCGTTCCCTGAGATCTTCCATCATCTGCATATCAAAATTTATATAATGATCAGCTGGAGGAAGATGAAGAACATATTGAATCCACAAAAGTGGCCTACCAGATTCTTCACACAAACACAAATGGAAAGAAAACAGTTCTTTAACCTTGCACAGAGGGCTTTCAAATGGAAGATTCAGTGCAGATGCAGCCACTTTAGCTGTATGGATTGTTCTTGAGAACGGCGAATAGCAAATCCGAACATTTTCGAGCAGTATGCAGTTTTCCTTCAATTCCTGCACTTGTGATATGACTTTCCATTAAAACGAGTGAATCTAAGATGCATCCTTAATTTCATTAATGAAACCGACCAAGAACGACAAAGACTGCGATCGACTTAGATACAAGGCTGATAAATTTGTGAGATCCTACATCGGTTGGAGAGGAGAACGAGCATTTTTTATAAGAGTGTGGAAACCTCTCCCTAGCAGATGCAATTTAAAAGCCTTGAAGGGAAGCTTGGAAGGGAAAACCCAAAGAAGATAATATCGACTAGCGGTGGGCCTGGGCTATTACAAATGATATTAGAGCCAAACATTGGGTGGTGTGCCAACGAGGACGCTGGCCCCAAAGGGAGTGGATTGTGAGATCCCACATTGGTTGGAGAGAAGAACAAAACATTTTTTATAACCTCTCCCTATCAGACGCGTTTTAAAAACCTTGAGGGGAAGCCCAGAAGGGAAAGCCCAAAGAGGACAATATCCTCTCCCTGTCAGACGCGTTCTAAAAACCTTGAGTGGAAGAGTAATAGACTTGGGACTAATTGACATGATAGTTCATAGAGTATGAACAAGTCAGATTGGTGGGATTGGGTTAGTTATCTATTTTCCCTCAATTTGAGATCATTGAGGCCAAGCCCCATGTTCTTCCCTAGTCAGTATTAGACCCGACATGTGGCTGCTATCCGAATAGAACAATAAACTTCACAACTTTTCTTTAGGTTCAACATGTGAAGCAGAGAGATTCAAATCTTTGATTTCTTGATCGAAGGTATGTATCTTAGTCGGTTGAGTTTTGGTCAAGATGGCATAGACTCGTAACTTGTACTGAAATCTAGTAGTCTTCAGTTTTCTGAACTGGTTTTCTAGTTTATATGAATGCTTGCTATAAAGAACAGACCGCCACTCTGTTGCAATTATATAGATATCAAACAAATTAGACGAATCCATGTTCGCTCGTATTTGTTATGCCGGCAAATCTAAAAACACTATACAGCTCTACAGCCTGAGAAAATATAGATTAAGGACCAAAAAAAAAACACCTTTAAGAATTGTTCTCCAGCCAACTGCGCCTGTTCAACTCCCTCAGAAACCAGTTGATACTCAGGGAGGGTACCATTTTCCTACAATAGAATCAAACTCTCAGTCAATTAACCTGTTCTTCATTCTTCTCTCAATCAACCGGCATACAAAAACTCAAGAACATGTCCTATCACAAGCGCAGACCCTTAAGTAACACTACAAATTCAAGCAGAAAAGTGTAAAATCCATCATAATTTGAGCATAAAATCAGCATTAACGAACATCCCAATTCATTTCACGTATGTAGAGAAAAGAAAACAGTCATTTCTGAAACATATTTGGCTGCCCGACCATTCTTTGGCCAAAAGAACAATCTGAAAAATTCTCCACAGCAAATCAAAATCAAACAAGAACCCAGAAAAACACCATATTCTAACAAGCCAAACAGCAAACGAAGAATAAAACAAGAGATCAAATAGTCACAGACTATAGAAGAAACGATGAGGCCCTTCTCATTGGGAATGCTCTTGCCATGCCTGAGAATCCAATATCTGTTGCGTAGAAATGGCGCCGCTGCCATTCTCTCTAAACTCCCCTCCCTGTTTCTCTTCAGCCGTTCACACCACTACTGTTCTTCAATCGTTTCTATGAATTTATTGTACTTTCTTTTTTTATGTAGTACACCCTTTTACAGTCAGATTATGGGCTCATTTTAATTTTTGAGTGGCTTCATACTTATTAAAATCATATTATGAACACCAATCCGAAAGTTATAGAGTGCAATGACATGTAAACTAGTACAACAACAACTAATCAACAATAAACGTCATGGCAATAGATGCCTATTACTAATAAACGTCACGACACAACATGTAGTCTATCGCTTGAACAAGTCTACTAGTGATGGTAGTCTATTACTACAATCACCGAAACACTCCTTCGACAATGCTTGCAATGTTTATTATTGATAAACGTCATTCACAACATGAAGTCTGTCTCTTAAACAAGTCTACTAGTGATGGTAGTCTATCACTATTGTCACTAATACACTAGTTCAACAACGATTGCTATTATGATTAAAAGTCTATCACAGGTAGAGTTATTTTAGAACATGTAGTTTGTCTCTTGTGATAAATGCCTATTACTAGTAAATGTCATTCACGACATATAGTGGTCTAGCTCGTATCAATGATAGCTATCACTCATACACTAAGTTCAAGAACAGGGAGGAGAAAGGGATGGGTGTGCCCAAAGGCAACAACATGAAACTTGGAGATGGGTTCAAAGACTCAGCAGTTTGATGTGATGGTAAGTAGCTTTCTAGGCTGATATTTGTTCCATTCAAGGAGCTTGTCCTTTTTTTATCCTTTTGTTTTGGCTTTCCCACCATGTGCTAGACTGAAAAATGTGGCCCAATCTTTGTTTATTGTAAACGGACACACTGTATTTTTTAATGTTATCTTCAAAAAAAGTAAATTGTGGTAGGTAGTTTAAATCTTTCTTGAAAATGTAGATATCACTAATTCTTCAACTCAATCTAACCAAACCTAAAATTTGAAGAATCCGATCAATTCAATCTAACTCAAAGAATTCGGTCAACTCAACCTAACCAAACCTATGATTCGAAGAACTCGATCAATCCAACTCAACCCAACCTATAACCAGCTTTTTCTAAGGACACTAAACTCTCTGCAAAGACCTTGAAGATTCTACTAAAACCCTAGAGGGATCCAAAAACTCAAAATCCATTAACACCACATAAAGCTTGTGATTGAATACCTAAATTCAATTTCAAATATTCACAAACTTATGTATTTGGTGACTCACAAATTTCCCCTGCTCCAGATGATCTCGCGGTGCATTCCGCCTTCTGGTGATGTCGGCATCACACGAACGATTGAATCCAGCGGATCCTTGTGCGTGACTCGATGGTAGAGATCGACGGATCGTGACCTTATCTCTAGCAGCTCCTCGACTGGACGACGGCGAGAACCGGCGGCAACCTCGAGGGAGTTTCGACGAAGGAAAAGTCGCGACTTTGTTGATTTTAAATTGAGGGCAATTAAGACATTTCACTTTGAATGCAAAAACATTATACAAGTGTGATTTCACGTCGATTGGAGAGGTGAACGAAACATTTATGTGCAAACCTCTCTTTAGTAGACACGTTTTGAAATCGTGAGGTTGACGATGATACGTAACGATGATACGTTACAAATAATATCATAGCCCGACACTAGACGGTGTGCCAATGAGGACGTTGGCTCCTAAAAGGGTAGATTGTGAGATCCCGCATCAATCGGAGAGGAGAACGAACTCACTTACCCCCAAAGAGAGTAGACTAACGACAATACGTAACGAGCCAAAGCAGACAATAATTATTAGATAGACGACAATATATTGATTAAAATATGATAAAAAGAAATAATAAGGGACTTTGAAGATAAAATCTTGAAAGTTGAAGGACTAATCGTGTAATTATCTTAAAATAAGTTTTTCCTTATATAATATATATATTTTTTTTTTGGCCTTTCGAGGACCATAGTTCTGATCCACGTGTCTTTCTGCGAGTCTTTAAGCATTACGTCCTTCAGCTCGTGAAATCTACTCGGAATTTGCAGCACATTGATCATTTTGCGTCCATTTTTGGTTTTGATGAGCAAATATCAATGCATTTTCGAGGTGATTTGATGCACTGAGCAGTGAAGCAACTGTATGAAATTGAGAATTGAAGATTTCTTCTTCCTTCCGATTCCACATGGCTCTCGCTACTTCATCGGAGCGGTTCCTATGAACTAAGGTAAGAACGAACGCTTTTGATGCAATTTGATTTGGATTTGGTTAAGCTAATTTGCTTTTTTTGCAAAGAGGTTCGCGATTTAGTGTTAATTTTGAAATGGAGAATATGATCAGTTCGTGTTCTGTCGTTGAAATTGTTTTGAATTTCAAATTTGTTTCTGCTTCGTTTTGAATTCTATTTAGGTTTTCTCTGAGCTAATTTCGCGTTCTGAGAACTGATTACTTCTTATTAATGATCGGTTTTTCTTTTCATCCTGCATCCTCGCGTTTTTAATCGCAAGAGATGCTAGCAAAAACTGGAAAAATAGAAGAAGCAAGACACTTGTGATTATGCTTCTCAAGTTTTTTTTGTTTCCCGTTCAGTGTTGTAATGTCTTTCAATATGTGAGTAATGCTATAGCAGCCCAAGCCCACCTCTAGTAGATATTGTCCACTTTAGCTCGTTACATATCGTCGTCAGCCTCATAGTTTTAAACGCGTCTACTAGGGATAGGTTTCCACACGTTTATAAGGAATATTTCGTTCCCCTTTCCAATCGATGTGGGATCTCACAATCCACTCTCCTTGAGGGCCCAACGTCCTCGCTGGCACACCGCTCGAAACCTGGCTCTGATACTATTTGCAATAGCTCAAACCCACCGCCAGTAGATATTGTCTGGTTTAACCTGTTTCGTATCACCGTCTACCTTACGATTTTAAACGCATCTGCTAGGAAGAGGTTTCCATACCCTTATAAGAAATATTTTGTTCTCCTCTCCAACCGACGTAGAATCTCACAAATGCATTGGGTTTCGACCATTATCTTTGAGATTGTCTGAAGACGCTTCGGTTGGCTCTAAGCTTGGCACTTCATTTCCATTAACCTATGTCAAAGTACGTTCTAGGAATAAATACCTCCATCAGTCTATTCAAACCACTCAAACAAAAGATAAAGTTAGAAAATGAATAGAAGTCACTGTCTAGAATCTTGCTGATGAAGTGTCAAAGGTTAACATTGTATTTTATTGATACTTTGTATTACAAATTTAAAGGCGTATTCTTGCATAATGTTGGAAATGTGGAACTGCTGCAAAACTCTCTTGGGACAGGTTGTGTTTGTATTATACTGGCTGATATCTAATATTTCTTGTGTTCTTTGATTTTATTATCTAACTATGAGATCTCACATCGGTTAGTGTGGAAATCGAAACATTATTTATAATAGTGTGAAAACCTCTCCCTAGCAAACGCGTTTTAAAACCTTGAGGAGAAGCCCGAAAGGAAAAGCTCAAAGAGGACAATATATGCTAGCGGTGGGCTTGGACCGTTACACTAACTATTTAATGTTATATTGTTTGACGTCTAACAGTTTACTGCAAACCTTAAGCTTAGTTGTTATTGGCTTCTTCTATAAATTCATAACCTATTATGGGCTCCCAAGGAGGGTAGATTGTGAGATCCCACATCGGTTGAAGAGGAAAATGAAGCATTCCTTGTGTAGAAACCTCTCCCTAGTAGACGCATTTTAAAAACCTTGAGGGGAAGCCCGGAAAGGAAAACCCAAAGAGAATAATATAGAATAATATTTTTTAATGGTGGGCTTGGACTGTTATAGATATATTATCGGTCATGATATTATTGTTCATAGGATAACATTTGTTGTTCATATATCTATGGGTATCTTTTGAGTGTTCATTTGAATTATATGTTTCTGTTTCTTGATCTCTCCAATATTTGTATTATGTATCTCTTCAAATTTTGAAACATTTCAGATGGTTCAGAAATCCAGACTCCAAAGTAAGTGATTCTGGGAAGGAAGCGCCTGCTCATGAAAAGCAACTGCAGATTTCTGCCAAGAAGACAGCATTAAGAGACTTGCAAAATGATAATAGGCTCGCAGCTTCCAACTGTACCGGAAGAGGTCCGAGCAGCGAGTTCATTAAAGTTTCTAGTAACAATAAGCCCTCTCCCGTCTTCACAACGAGTCCGCCTCGTCTCCTTTCTTCGACATCGAATACCGCAAATGGGCACCTCGTTTATATCCGTAGAAAATCCGATGCAGATATAGCAAAGAGTAGTCCTTGTGATAGTTCAAGCATAAAAGCTGATTATCAGAGTAAACTTGGTCAATTAGCTGAAACTGTGCATCTAAAATCCCAGGTCAAGGAGTTACAGAACCATTGCTTCCCTGCATTTTCTCCTTCTACAGTGGTGTTTCCCATGAATGCCAACGGTAAATCTTCAGTTCCTCATAAGTATGGCATTAATTTACCCACAGCAGAATCAGACTTTGATTCTGCAGGATGGAAAAATTTGCAGTGGGAACACAGATATCATCAGTTGGAGTTGTTACTGAATAAATTGAACCAATCAGATCAACAAGATTATCTTCAGGGTATGTTCTTCATTTAAGAAAGTGCTTCATCTTATTCCTGAAATAGTTTGAATGAAACTTATTTACTTAATGAATGATTTTACTTTTTTTTTTCTTTTTTTTTTATCAGTGCTTCGATCGTTGTCATCAGTTGAACTTAGCAGACATGCAGTTGAATTGGAAAAGAGATCCATTCATCTCTCGTTTGAGGAAGGTAGTTTGATATCTGTATTACCTAACTTCACTTTCCTTTTCTGTGATCCTGGGAAAACTATTATAGTCTGCAAAATGAGTTGTTGACAAATTGTTATGTTTGATTCAATTATTTTTGTTCATTGCGGTCTCGTGTGTTTCCATATTGCTTTGAACTTTTGACTTTCCATGATGATTTTTCTTCTTTGGGCTGAAGAAGTCATGGATGTGGACATCTCAAGATTGGATAATTTTTAATATGTTAGTTGAAACCTTATCCCTCCTTTATCTTAAGCTTCCTCTCTCTGTTGGATTTCGACTTGCAAGCATAGAAAGAAGTATATTGTAACAGCTCAAGCCCACCGCTAGTAAAGAAGTATATTGTAACAGCTCAAGCCCACCGCTAGTAAAGAAGTATATTGTAACAGCTCAAGCCCACCGCTAGTAAATATTGTTCTGTTTGGGCTTTTCTTTTCGGGGTTCCCCTCAAGGTTTTTAAAACGCATTTGCTAGGGAGATGTTTCCACACTCTTATAAAGAATGCTTCGTTCTCCTCCCCAACCGATGTGGGATCTCACAATTCACCCCCCTTCGGGGCCTAGCATTCTCGCTGGCACTCATTCCCTTCTTCAATCGATGTGGGACCCCCCAATCCACCCTTCTTCGTTGCCCAGTGTCCTTGCTGGCATACCACCTCGTGTCCACACCTCTTCGGGGCTCAGCCTCCTTGCTAGCACATCGCCTGGTGTCTGGCTCTGATACCATTTGTAACAGCCCAAGCCCACTGCTAGCAGATATTGTCTTTTTTGGGCTTTCCCTCAAGGTTTTTAAAACGAGTCTGCTAGGGAGAGGTTTCCACACCCTTATAAAGAATGCTTTGTTCTCCTCTCCAACCGACATGAAATCTCAACTGTCAAATTACAAAACGAAGGGAGTAAAAAAAAGTTCCAAATTTGTTATGAATATTGCTTGGGCACAGAACAGTTTCGCTTATGAACAAGACTGAAATGCTAAAATATATAATGGAGAAAGACTTGTCAAGGATCTGATTGGATGAAAAAAGGCATCAGCTTTCCGCGAGCATTTAACATTCCCTATAAAATACCAAAACTTGCCATCAGATGAACGAAGTCTATAGCTAGTCTTTTCCTTGGGCTTATCTCCTGAAAGTAAGTTTGAAGCCTTCTTTTTTTTATTTCAGCCTAATGGTAACTATTGATGATTGTTGGGAGAGAGTCCTACCTTGGCTAATTAAGGGGATGATCATGAGTTTATAAGTAAGGAATATATCTCCATTGGTACGAGGCCTTTTCGGGAAACTAAAAGTAAAGTCACAAGAGCTTATGCTCAAAGTGGACAATATCATACCATTGTGGAGGTTCGTGGTTCCTAACATGGTATTAGAGTCATGCCCTTAACTTAGCCATGTCAATAGAATCCTCAATTGTCGAACAAAGAAGTTGTGAGCCTCGAAGGTGTAGTAAAAAATGACTCAAGTTTCAAACAAATGGTGTACTTTGTTCGAGGGCTCCAAAGAAAAGCGTCAAATCTCGATTAAGGGGAGGCTGTTCGAGGGCTCCATAGGCCCCAGGGAAGGCTCTATGGTGCACTTTGTTCGAGGGGAGGATTCTTGAGGATTGTTGGGAGGGAGTCCCATATTGACTCGTTAAGGTGATGATCTTGGGTTTATAAGTAAAGAATACATCTTTATTGGTACGAGGCCTTTTGGAGAAACAAAAAGTAAAGCCATGAGAGCTTAAGCTCAGAATGGACAATATCATACTATTGTGGAGATTTGGGATTCCTGACTGTACCTCTTATTTTTTTAGTCCTTCCTAGTTATGCTCCAGTCCTTCCTAGTTTTGCTTTGGAGCATGATCCAAGTAACATAAAATTCCTCTTTTCTTCATGACAGCAAAAGAGTTGCAGCGAGTTGGGGTCTTGAATGTGCTGGGAACTCCTGTGAACAATATCAAACTGCCATTGGCTCATCAAGACGGATCAGAGATGTAATCGTATAGACATAACATGTTTTTCTTTTTCAACCTATTGTTCTTCAAGTAGGACGAAGATAGCGTTCTGGACTGCGATTGCATCGAGTTTGCTCAGAATTCGCCATTCTCAGTCGCCACGAACCAGATGTTTGCTGGTTTCTAGTAATATTCTGCCTACTATTCCTCCTCCTCATAATAGTTCTCACGTGTTTGACAAAGGTTTTAAGAAAAGATTGCTACTGTATGTGACTGTTACCAGGAAGAAAAATGGAAACAGATCCACTTCCGTATAAATGCTTCTTTTTTTAATCCTGTTGGCGAATGTGTTCCTCATTTGAATTTGTTTTATTGTCTTTGATTGAGTTTATGTCGCAGGAAAAAAAATGGATTCAGATGAGAATTTTTTTATTTAAAAGTTAGATCAATGAGGCAGAGTCATTTTCATCGACTAAAGAGGCGTTTAATGTAATCCTAATAGTGTCACGACTGAATGGCCGAATCGTTTGAGCTTCAAGCTCACATCATTGCACCCTATAGACAAGCGATTTCCCAACTATATATGAACTACACCAGAGTTGGCAAAGTGAATAAGTCTAAAGTGAATAAGTCTAAATTCAAACAACGCTTTGTTGACAACACAACCGCCCACACGAAGAGTCAGATGTTGTGGATATTGAGAAGTAGTCGATGGTAAATTTGTAGATGTTGAAGCCCACAAAAAGAGCATGGATATTTAGTCTAATAGATTCATAAATTTTTAAAAACTACCAACATTCAAAGATAAAGTTTGTTATCTTAAAAATTAGAGACTAAATCCACACTAAATTTTGTATTATTACGAAGATTTAAACCCTAACTATTGAAAACAAATATTTGATGGGATATTATAAGATAGTTGATGTGATTGCTGAGATGGTTTGTTACATAATGTATTGAAAAAGAAACTAAACCAAGAATTACAATATTTTTTCAAATAAAATAACCCTATTCGTTACTCGAGTCTAAACCATTAACCGAACATTTGCCTACATTCATCTTTTTATACCGACTCTATCTATAAAATATCACTGTAACAACCTTGCTAACTAGTTACTATCATACCCTTAAAATAGCATTCCTATCATCCATTTCTATGCAACTAACACATGCTTCTAGACGACTCTAACAATATAAAAAGCCATCATACATCGAAGTAATAGTCCGATCTCATTCTTCTAAGAATTTGAAACTCTTATTAGTTATATACATTGACCTGTGCTTACATAAACATAACTTCAGCTCGAACTGCGATTCTCGAAAGACTACCGTCTGAATTTCGTCAGCAAGATCAGAGATTAGTATATGAGAATTAACAGCAACATATTCCTGACGGACAGGACAGGCTTCATCATGCCTAGCCTTATGAAACATGAAGCTCAGTTTCGATAGGAGCATCGCCTTCTACCAAATATCTCGATGGTGGTCCGATCATACTCAATATTACCTGCAAGGGGCGAGGAAATAAGTAATATATGGCTCGATCATCCCTCGATAGAAGGGACGTGACATCGGTGGTTATAAGAACAGTTGGCTTTTGAACTTACAGGTAGAAACACAAGGCCGTGGAGGAAACCAATGATGACCAATGCAAGGTACATTTGGAAGTAATAAATCTGCAGAATCCACAGCCAAAATTTGTCTTTATAGGTTCTCAAAAGAGACTAGCATGAATTTGTAAGAGAGTTTAAGGGTTAGAGACTAGATACCACAAATATTTCCGATTTCGCGAAACAAAGAACGATGACACCGACGAGCTTTGTGAGAGTAATCCCACTGCAAAACGAGTGAAAACATTAGTTTCTGCAAGACAAATATTTGAAAAAGTTTCAACGAGAACCTCGTGGTTCTAATGATAACGCGAAATATCCTCATCTATCCTTTAGACTGAAGGGAAAGCTAAGGAAACTTATTCCAAGTGATTCTAGGATCACACAACTCTTCTAGAAAATGTTGAGTAGCCACGTACAAAGGAAAATCTCGGTCAAGTATAAGACTTGCATAGAGTAGAAAGCATCACAGGAATCATTTCTTCTGCGAGGTCTCACATTGGTTGGAGAGAATGAAACATTATTTATAAAGGTATGAAAACCTCTCCCTAGTAGATGCGTTTTAAAACCTTGAGGGAAAGCTCGGAAGGGAAAGCATAGAGAAGATAATATATGCTAGCGGTGGGTTTAGACTGCTACAAATGGTATTAGAGCCAGACACTAGGCGATGTACCAGCGAGGAGGCTGAGCTTCGAAGGGGGTAGACACGAGGCAATGTGTCATAAAAAACGTTGGGCCCTGAAGAGGGTGGATTGGGGGGTCCCACATCGATTGGAGAAGGGAACGAGTGCCAGTGTCCTCACTAGGCTCTAAAGGGGGGTGGATTTGTGAGATTCCACATTGGTTGGGGAGGAGAACGAAATATTCTTTATAAAGGTGCGGAAACCTCTCCCTAGTAGACGCGTTTTAAAACCTTGAGGGAAAGCTCGGAAGGGAAAGCACAAAGAGGACAATATCTGCTAGTGGTGGGCTTGGACTGTTACAAATGGTATTAGAGCCAGACACCGGGCGATGTGCTAGCGAGGAGGCTGAGCTCCGAAGGAAATAGACACGAGGCGGTGTGTCATCAAGGACGCTGGCCCCGAAGAGGGTGGATTGGGGGTCCCACATCGATTGGAGAAGGAAACGAGTGTCAGCGCCTTCGTTGGGCTATGAAGGGGCGTGGATTGTGAGATCTCACATCGGTTGGGGAGGAGAACAAAATATTCTTTATAAGGGTGTGAAAACCTCTCCCTAACAAACGCATTTTAAAACTGAGGGGAAGCCCGAAAGGAAAAGTAAAAAAATGACCATATTGCTAGCTGTGGACTTGGGTTGTTAAATCTTTTAACATTGGAACATTCGAAGTCATCCATCTTTTATTGAATTTGATCCACAGAAGCTGATACCAAGTATTGAATATGTTGTAATACCAAAACTAGAAAAGCAAAATAATGTCTACCTGAATACAGAAGCCCCCATTGTCGTCAACGCCTCCCGAGCTCGCTGGCTTCTGTCACCGCAGCTAACCTACAAGAAGGCATTTGGTCAATAATATTAGTAATGAAAAAGGGTAAAACACAAGATGCATCATCCAGTTACGTGCTAGCTATTCGGTTCCATAGCTTTTCCAACGAAATACCATACTAATCAAATGGCCTCGTCTTAAACCGACATGAACCACCCGTGGCAGTATTCCACCAAGAAATTTCGTGTAAAGACTTGGATAATTCAAATTAAGAGACTAAACCACGAAGTTGAAATAGCTTGATGAAGTTATCGGGGTCGATACTAACCGAAAAGGCATGGACTAAATGGACGCAAAACTCGACCGCAATTCCTATCGACATTAATATGTTAACAACAGAGACAGCATTTAGTTGAATATTCAGAATCGCCATTACTCCCTGTCAAAAAATGAAGAAAAAAATAGATGAAAATAAAGCAAAATTTTATTAGACTCCACAAAAAGGAGTAACAGAGGGGTACCATGAGATCAATAATAATCATAGCCAAAACAAGTATAATGATTCCCGAACTCCACAAACTGCATTTCAAAATAACGAGACGAAAGTATAATCAAATAAAGAAGAGTAATTTTCACGCTATAAGAAGTACGCGTCGTACTTGTACGTCGATGAAACTCAAAATGAGATTCATACCATGATGTTATGACCAGAGAGACAATAAATATGGCACCTGCAATTGCATCAAAGAAAATCCTCAGTGAGATTCTTAGAGATCTCGTTAAGACGTTAATAAAGCCAACAAAGTAACACGGGAACCGACATTGTCGATGATATAATAATGATGATTTCCCTAGCAGTAAAATTCCACAAGACTTCGCAAAACAAAACAAAAAAAACGCTTTCTGTTCCCTACGATACTAACCGAGTGCTATGGCAATGTTCATCAAAGCTGTCTTCCATATATCAAGATACTGCTCAAAGAATATATAGAAGACAGAGTATGGGAAGATATCCATCTGCAATAGAGCAACTGTCAGTAAAATATCAAGATCTCGAGTCCTAGACCATCCAACTGAAATATAGAATCTAAAAAAAATATAAGCATTGTGGATGCAAGTGCCTTGACCGAATGAGTTCCTCGAGGGTAACTACCAAAGAAGGTAAGTTTTAAAAGTAATAATTGACACATGCTACTAAAAAAATATGTGAACCACAAACACATGCTACTAAAAACTACCCAATGCTTTATTTCTATCCTAGTTGATCATGATTCGACAATAGAAGTATACTTTTGTCTGTAAATACTGCATATTTGATTTCATCCATAAATTTTCTTCCCTATGAGTTCGAGTCTCAATACGAATGCTAGTCTTACTATTCATAACAAAATATACCACATTCTCATTTTGGGCGCAACAGATCTACTAATTCTTTGATTCCAGTCAGTAAGAAGGATCTTGAACTAAGAAATAGATTCTAGAAGCTAAACTAAAAAAAGGGTATCCTGAGCAATTTTAATAATTGGGTTCATTGATATTCCTGGTATAGTAGATGCTATCACACACAGTGATATCGGGGCAGGATTAATTATCTAGTATTTCTTATAGTTTGGTATAGATCAAAATCAGTTGCATATTTTATTCTGCAGCTATGAGGTCTAATACAGAAAAGCATGCAAAAAATTGGTCAGCTTGCCATGAGAATTGAAAGTTTAGTCGCAACTCAAACCTTCAAAGAATCAGAAATCTTTGAGCAGAACTCCTTAGCAGCTCGCAGTGCATTTACATAGTCACCCTGCAAAGAATGAAGTTTATAAATATCTCGACTAAATAATGCAGACGACACCGAGTTCAAAACCACGAAAACACTATTCTACTAGCATACTTGTTTATTAAGTGGCGTGTGATAGCTCCGAAACTCCGAAGCTTTTATGATGCCACTTTCATAACCTGAAATAAGTTATGAGCAAACATGTAATGAACAGAGCTAACCAGGATTTAGTTTAATGCATTCAGTAGCTGAAGAAATGATAAAACAAAGAAAAGTCAAGTTATGACCATTCAAGTTCACACTATTGGTATAAGCCCCATGACCACCCTTTGCACAATCTGCAGATGGCAGAGAATTGAGGAACCATGGAAGCTTCTCCCGGAATTGCACGGTCGTAGGACGGCCAGCAACCAAATCGGAGTGGTGGAAGCACTGGAAAAAAACATAGAAATTAGCCAATGTTCTTTTCTTTCGGCATTAATCCAGTCTTATGTCGCTTGATTAATGCATAGGCTGTCGGATTACATCGATCCGACTAAAACAGTAGGTGACCATAAAGTATTGAAAACTATGGAATAGATAATAGAACTTTACAGTTGTACAATCTTGGCACACTCCTTCACTTGCATCACAGAACCCTTCATCTGGAATACAGCAAGGAGGCTGGAGAAAGAAAATGTATGCGTCAGTAGTCATGAAATGGTGTCATGAAGTGATGGCCTTTTCTTTTTTTTCATCTATTATTACATTTGATTGACCCAAATTTAGAAATCTAATAAAATGGAAAGTTCGCGGGCGATTATTTACTCTTTTTATATGTGTTTTGGTACTCAGGTTAGTTAGCCCATGAACCGACCTCTCATAAGAAATGGATTGGTCGTGGATTCCTTCTGCCACCCTAACCAATGAACTATTAGGATTCATTGTTATGGTCACTTAAGAAGAATTATATGCAGCATTAGGTCAAAATATACAGTTGGAACTTGCAGAAAATCTCAAGTTGTGGGACGAGGTGCGACCGTCAGCAGTAAAGTAGAGCATTGGCAGGAAAGAAAGTAGCTCTGTGGACCTAACCTGGTCATCTGGTGGACAATAAGAACCATTTGTGAACTTCCGGCAGCAACCAAATGCCTCTGGCGACAACCATACAAGAAAATCATCAAGCCATGAGGCTGCTGGCTTAGCAATGTAGTTCAATTCTGGTGTCAATGACGCTCGTGATATCTGAAAGGAGGATGTATAAGGTGAATAAACGTACACTTACAAGAAAAGAAGAAAAAAAAAAGCACGACATAGCATCACGCGAGATAATAGACACGAAAGTTTCCATTTATGATGAGCTTAGCCCAAGGCAAGCACTTAGTTAAACATGATGAATATATTTTACCAAACCCCAACATGCATATATCAGCCGCTTTTGAGCTTAAAAAAATAACACTCATTCACCCTCTTTTAGGCAAATCTAAAGCTGAACCAAAGGAAAAAAAAAAAAAAAAAAAAACTTTATCCAATTAATACTCATGATTGTAATCTACTCCACAGATTTGGCTTACCTCATTCAACAGAGAGTTTGAATCACACTGGCTGATGGAGCACAGCTGGTTTGTATGTCTAGACTTTGAGCTGAGTAGCATTATTAAACATTAGATTGATATGCATTTCAACGTAAATACTCGACTCCACGCACTTTGTCGAAAGCAGATAATAAAACTAAGTTAACTGAAACAACAAATCAGATATTAACTTCGCTTCATGACCGCCAGGGACTGTTCGGCAGGTGTCGTCAACTTCCAAGATAAGTTTATAAGAACAAACATATAGCGAAAACATGTTCACATGACTACTTTTTTGAAGTTATTTTCTATTGATCTTCATTAGTTTGTTTCTCCAAATCACAAATTTCTAGAACAACCACCATGTCTCTATTTGTGCCCTCTTTGTTTGTTCCCTAAATTCCATTAATTGCGTATTCTCACTTATATGCATGCAAGCACACACATATACATAATTGAAACAAGCAAATAGAAAATCATAGACAGATACCTATAATTATAATCCTTCACAACAAAATATAATGGTGGCCCAATTCGTAGATATTCTGCGAGATCATCGAAGTAACCCTGATATAAGAAAAGAAGAAAAATAAGATGGCAAGGAACACACAAGAAAGAAAAAGAAAGAAAATTACTCATAAAATTCCGAAAACCGAACATGAAGCTCAAACCTGAAGGTAAGAATCTCGTGGGAGGACGATCTTTTGTTCCAATCCGACCTCGATCTTTGTAGATAATGCCTATGATGGTTAAATAAAGTAGTAAAAGTGGATATGTAAGAGCAGGTAATACTTGTCCGGTACTATTCTAATGCCACGTGCACTGTATGATCGATCATAAGGAAAGTCGATCTGAAATGAGAAACTTACAATGCTTCCTAAAGTCAGGCCAACAAAGATGATAACAACAGCAATTTTAACTCCCCAAAGTCCAAGAAGGGGTGCATGAACATCCTACAACAGAATAAGGATTTAATATTTATGGAATATCACAAGCGAAAATGTATCAATATTCCAATTCTATGGCAGAATAACAACAAATCTTTATTTGCTCAAATTTTAAAATGAATCTTGTAAGCCCAATATTTCAAGTATTTCCAATTTTCATTATTAGGGTTAATTGTGGTGCTTATTTGATTAATGCTGTTATTAGGCTTATTTTTAATTTTGGTTGAAGTCTAAATTAAAGTGTTGAGCTCAAAAGAGTTAATTCGGGCTTCCTAACCGTAATAAAGATCATTTGGTTTTGTTGGCAAGTGATGAAGGGGGAAAGTGTTTTATTAAGAGGAAAGCAAATCTGTGGAAAAAATAAAAAACTCGCCACCTACGGGCTTCATCTCCTCCTCCTCCTACCATACACCTCCTATTATTCTTCTTCTCCGTCGTTCATCACCACATCACCACCAAACAGTACCTCCATTTCTGCGATGTTTCTCCTTCTCACGCATGACAGCTTCCTTCATGAAGTATCGTTCACCTGCTCCTTGCTGATAGCCCACATGCCACAACCGCTGATACTTGATGCCGAGACTCATCAACCAAACAACAACAGCCATTGTCTCCCCCACCTCTCTCTCTATGCCATTCACATGTAGCTGCTTCATATCCAGCGTCTTACTCTCCTCTTTGTCGATAACACCTAGGCTGCCAGCGAGATCAACGATCCTACAACTTTGCAGCAGCACGTCCTCTTTCTTCAGCCTTCGAACTTGCACAACAGCTTCAAGTTCTTCAATCAGCAGCGTGAGTTTTTCTTTCACTGATCTGTTAGAGGTGAGTTCATGTTCCTGACTTGATTGTGGTGATTTTGGGTGGCTCTGTTTTGAGACACTAGCTTTCCAACCTCATTTCAGGTTGTTCATAGGTGCAAAGCCCAAAGAGGACAATATTTGCTAGCGGTGGACCTATGCTGTTACACTAACTAACTACCTTTTAGTGGCGCTTTGTCTTATATGACTAACCCACCTAGGCAACATAGTTAGTTCAAACTTGAAGTTACTCCTCTTCATGTTCAGCCAGAATGACTTTTATAAAGTACAGTATTGGGGTAGAAGTGATACCATTAGGGAGTCGCTAACCAAGCTTTAATGACTCTTGGTTTATCGGGATGGACCCACACAGGCACAATAGTTAGATTAGTAAGGGATTGATTAATTGCACACCTACACCAAATATTTTTATGATTTCAATCTAAGGCCCTTATGTATCAAGGTGCTGTGTGGATAGCTGATTAGGACCTTGCAAGTATTTGGTATAAAAGCAGCTTCATACCCCTTAAGTGAGGCTATTTACCAAGTATTTTTATACTCACTCATGCTATCCTCTTTTTTCATATGGTACCTGAACTTACAAGGTGCATAACAAGGGCGTTCATTCTGGAAACGCTATTGAGATAGTGATGGACTAGAGTTTTCTTTTGGATCATAGAAATTTCTAGTTCATGCTTTTTGCACCGTTCATTAGCTCGTTGACTTATAATCATTTAAATATTCTTTTCTCATTTGGTTTTGAAATATAAGTTGGATTCATCTTTTCAGATTGTTCTAAATGCTTTACTGAGATACCAAATTCAAAATATCTTAAAATTTTAAACATTTTGTTAAGTTGAAATGATTTGTTTGGTTTACTAGAGTTTCCACTTGTTTTCAAAAGTTCATGATTTGCATGCAGTAGTAACTCTCAGAACTCTAGTTTAAGAAGTTGGGTCATTATATAGAATATTCTAATATAATACAACCTTCTGCCACGACCCACAAACATACCTTCATGTACCGAGAAAGAAGCCCAAGTCTCCTCTGATTGAAACCTAGAATTTATTCCAGTTGTCTAATCAGAACTAAAAAGATTCACAGGGGGGGAAGGAAGGTAAATCTAACTTAGACAAGCAACCATAGATTATAACATAACTGAGAACTTAAATAGAAAATGCAGTTTCAGAAAATTTCATACGAACCTTGGTTCGGTTCATCAGAACGTGGAGGAACTTTTATGCACGGAAAACAGTCAACTCTGTGATTCTCAGCTCTCAGAATATCAAACACAATAAGCGCGACAAATGCTGACAGTTGAAGAATGAAGTCCAGAAACACTGCCAAAGCTAAATGAAGTAGGAAAAAACAAGAAAGAAAGAAGGCAATTAACAGGGATGACAGAGACAACTAATATTTCTTGGCAGTGAAGTAAAATGGGGAGAAAAACCACACCAGCAAACATGGAAAAGACACGACATGCTGGCATGGGAACAAAAGTTCCAACTGCAAAAGCCAAGATCTCCGACAAACTAGCTAGTGTTATGGACGGACCAACTTCAACCAGCGCGTTGCTTATGCGCTCTTCTAAAGTCAACTCAAATGGTTGTCGTTTTACAGCATGTACTAATATACACATGTTATCGACTCCAACCTGATTAAGGCGACAACGAGAGAATATGTCAGACAACAACTTCCACCAACGAACAAATATTTTAAAACTCAACAAAATGGTAATAACAACTTTTGTGCCATTTTATGTGACAAAAGACTGATATCAAGAGAATCAATAGAAAAGTATAAACTTCAAAGCATTATAATTACCTACCGCCAAGACCAGGAATGGGATAACCTCCATAATTATTAATGTTGATTTTACTCCCAAAGCACTGAAAAATCCAACAGATCCTAGAACAGACAGCACGACGAGTAGAACTCCTGAGAGGCCAAGCAACACCTGAGATTTTTAAATAGAATCTTGGTATGAGATTAAAGGAAGCGCAATCAAATAAGAAAACAGAATCAATACTTAATATATCAACAATAATTTCAAAGTTAAAAGGGTATTGCAAGTTAACATACTCATCCAATTATGAAGCTAATTGATCAACAAATAGAAAGTATGCATCAATTCCACAAATGTAAGCTAAGTATAGTCATCAAGAATAGAAATGACAAAAGGGCAAGGCAACGTGGGGCGGAGAAATTTAGTCCACCTCCCATCGAAAAAGAAATTAGATAAGTTTTTTCTCCAGTTTCATTTTGAACAGCATTCATGAGAGAATGGAGTATGCAATAAAGATTATCCATGTTTTCAGGGTTTTTCACTGTTTTACTGTGTTTATATACATCTCTCCTTCTCGGAGGACTTCTCTTAAACATCTCAAGCCCTGAAGGAAAGATATGATGTAGAATAATGACCAGTTAATTACCAGGATCCATAAATAAGAGGCAGTAAAAGTAAACCACATGTACAAAATACTCAAACATTAGTCCGACACCCACCTTGGATGAAAGGTAGAAAGACGACGAAATATTTGAATCTCCCAAAGCCACTGATATGTAGGCAAACATAACGAGGTAGCTTACCTGATAAATGTTAAGAGAATAAAGGCTTAAAATAAAGAAAGCGATTCAGTAAAATAAATGCATAGAATCAAGTATAAAAGGTTGATCAATTGACTGATGCCTACAACAAAACTGTATTACTTAAATTATATATTGCCTTGAAGTAACAAAAAGGATGCTACCCTTCATTGACTTACAGCAATTGTCAGGACATCTGCAGTGCTCTCTCTTTTCAGTTCCTCCTCAATTGAACTCTCCGATGAAAAAGAAAGAGTGAGATTCTTGGACTGTACTAGTGGAAGCAGTTCCTCCTGTCGATGTAAGTTGGAGCAATATGCATTCAATTATTCCAAGACCCACATAGAAAGTGGATGTTCAATGACCAAAATTAAAATTTCAAAAGCTTAAGAACAAAAAAAAAAAAAAAAAAAGATAAAAGTCTAGGACGAAAACCACGTTTCCATCTTCTTAGGTTATTTAAGGATGAGATTCCTTATCACCTCTTTGTAATCCATTCTCTTAGTGAAAAGGCAAGGGAGTTTTTTGTTTCTTTATGATTAGTTCTTCATTTTTGCATATAGATACAACGCTCTAATACCTTCCCCCTATTGTCTTGAAGAAATATAGTTTATCATTCATTGAATTGAAACCATAGAGGTTAGATCGTAAAATTATTATTAAAAAAGGATAAGATAGATAGTTACAGCTGCCAAAGAAAAGGAAAATATCATAACCTTGAAGAAAGAATAGCCTTGGGACACAAATAAAAGTGAAAAATAATAGCCATTCCCAAATATTTAAAAAAATTAACATCTATAAAGGAATATGAACCATAAAGGAAAACTATCCCTTTAAATTGCCAGGAATTTCACACTCCCTTCACATTTCTTGTGGCTATTATATTTGTGAGATCCCACATTGGTTGGGGAGGAGAACGAAACATTCTTTATAAGGGTGTAGAAACCTCTCGCTAGCAGATGCGTTTTAAAAACCTTGAGAGAAAAACCCGAAAGGAAAAACTCAAAGAGGACAATATCTGCTAGCGGTGGGATTGGGCTATTACAAATGGTATCAGAGCCAGACATCAGGCGATGTGCCAGCGAGGAGGCTGAGCCACGAAGGGGGTGGACACGAGGTGGTGTGGGGAGCCCCACATCGATCGGAGAAGGGGGAACGAGTGCCAGTAAGAATGTTGGGCCCTGAAGGGGGTGGATTGTGAGATCCCACATCGGTTGGGGAGGAGAACGAAACATTCTTTATAAGGGCGTGGAAACCTCTCCCTAGCAGACCCGAAAGGGAAAGTCCAAAGAGGACAATATCAACTAGCGCTGGGCTTGGTCCGTTACAATATTGTACATTTGGTAGTAGCTGTTGTGTTGGCAATCTACAATGCTCAAAGAAAATTAATTACACATGAAAATGATATCATATTGATAGAAGTCAAAAAATCTAAACTAGTATTGGTCCCTCAGCCTAAAGCCATTAAGCAATTGCTTACCTTCATCCTTTCCCACATACTCAATTTATAACAAATATCCATAGCAACTTCTCTAACTAATTACTAATATCATTTCTATCACATATTCTACAAACAACAAAATATGTCTACACGCAAATGATCAGACAAGAAACAAGCATCAGACGAGTGATCTAAAATGTTCTAGGCTTGCTTCAGAGAAGAGGTCAGCGAGGCAACCTCACTGAGGGACGAACTGCAGAATGCATCAATATTTTAGAAAAAAAAGACTGAAAGAAGTTAATATATATATATATTCTAAAATCCCACATTCCCCTAAACACTCCCCTTACAAAAGCTCTAGTATATTATCTTTATCGTAAATCCAATAACAGAACAGCCTTGGAGTCCAATAGGACGACTACAACGTTTCACAGGAGTAAGAACTATGAGTTAATGCATCAATCTGGAATGTTCGTGGAGCGTTCGAAGCTCCTAAAAAACTAAACAAGCAAACAGTTCAAACCTTAGCTAACTTGACGAAAGCTTTTTCCCACGCTATTGCTTTCCCATTCTCATCGCCAACATCATCGATTGCATTATTAACAGGATATGTGACAACAAATGCAGAGGCCTGACATCAGTCAATCAAGATAAAATTAGGAAAACGTCGTAAAAACATCTACAAGTAAGGGAGAAGATACAACCTCAGAATAATTGTTCCCAACAAATCCACCCAAGGATGTGCTGGGATCAAGCGGAGCCTTGAAAGCACTGAAACATGTCTCTGTGGAAGTATAATGCTGAAGACAACATTTCATGGGCCGAAAATTAAAATCTTAGAATTAAAGAGCATAAACAGAAAACCCAATTTTAAAACATTGACAAGAAACTTCGCAGTTAGTGAAAATAGAATTAAAAAAGATGAGCATTATGATTACAATAAGTTTACCTGGAGGCAATACTCAACATGTTCCACTCCTCCATACTCGTCAAAATTTTCAGGGTCCATTTTAAAGTACTGTAAAACAAAAGAATTTGGATGAGTAAATTTATTTTCTAAAAGATTCATAAAAATGTTTTTATAGAAATAATTATAATAATAACATTTAAAAATAATAACTATAATTGCGAATATAGCATTTTCTTAATGTAGTTTATTTTTCAGCTATTATCTTTTAATATTCCATTTCAATTACGCAAAATTTGCAGCTACTCATAAAAAAAAAAAAAAAAAAAAAAAAAAAAAAAAAAAAAAAAAAAAAATCATCAAATAAATTAAGAAAAGAAAGTTTCTTCAATAGATAGCATGTGAAAAAAGAACAAATAAACAAAGAAGACTTGAAAACATTTTATAAACTCAGTATGATAAAAACATTCGCTTCCAAAATGAAGATGGTAAGGGAAAAGATGTGACATCCCACAGTGGTTGGGGAGGAGAACAAAACACCCTTTATAAGGGTGTGAAAAACTTTTCCTAGCAGACGCGTTTTAAAGCCTTGAGGGGAAGCCTGAAAGGGAAAGCCCAAAGAGGACAATATCTACTAGCAGTGGGCTTGGGCCCTTACAAATGGTATCAGAGCCAGACACCGGGCAATGTGCAAGCGAGGAGGTTGCTCCCCGAAGGGGGGTAGATACGAGGCGGTGTACCAGTGGAGGTCCCACATCAATTGGAGAAAGGAACGAGTGCCAGCGAGGACGCTGGGCTCTGAAGGGGGTGGATTGTGTTATCCCACATTGGTTGGGGAGGAGAACGAAACACCCTCTAGAAGGGTGTGAAAACCTTTCTCTAGCAAATGCATTTTAAAGCCTTGAGGGGAAGCCCGAAAGGGAAAGCCCAAAGAGGACAATATTTGCTAGAGGTGGGCTTGGGCCGTTACAAAAAAAAGAGGAAATGTCCGGAACTTCAGTGAGCAGTCCATCTCATAGAACCATAGCTTTAAGAAACGTAATAAAAATTTTATCCAATTAGAACTGAATTAGTATCAAACCTGCAGAATACTTTGTGTCGCACAATCCTCACCGAGTGGCTTCAAGCATATATCAGTTAGAGATACGACTGAGCCAGAATAGTTTGCAACAAGTTCATTGACCTGTTGAAATTGTAGCAAGAAAAAAGTGCGTAAAGAACTCAACTAAATAAGTGAGGAAACAGAAACAAATGGTAGGAAGAAGCACCAAGTGCTCAAAAGACCTTATTCTGTATATCAAAGAGTAATAGAATATTATCCTCTGTAACTATACGTGGAGCCGTGCTTTGCCTTCCGCTGGGCTTGGTTGCTATTATCAACTGAAACACATACGAACACCACGCATCTAGCCGTTAGCGATAAAAACTGATAGTGGGGTAACATAGAACATCAACTATTATTTGAGAGCGAGATTGAAAAGAAAACGTGGCCATAATCATTAAAAAGAACTACAACCGTATTGAAGTAGATAATAAACAAAGGTTAAAAACTACCTTTAGTCCCTCAACTTCTATAGAAGTAACAATTAATCTTTGAATTTTGGTTCATAACGATTTAGTCCATGTACTTTCAAATTTATAACAATTTGGTTTCTCAACTTTCGGATGTAACAATTTAGTCCTTTAACTTACAAATTTATAACAATTTAATCCCTACCGTAAAAAAATTCATCAAAGTTAAATGTTGTCTTTTATTATTTAATGGTCTATACCTTGTAGCTTATTGACATATTGGGTCCCTAATTAGTTTATTAATCTGCCTATTAAAAACTATATTAAACCTTAACAATAATTTTCACAAACAGGGAACAAATTGGTTCAAGGACTAAATCGTTAAAAACCAAAGTTCAAGGACTAAATTGATAACACTTGCAAGAATAATCAAAAACCAGTCAATCCTTGAAAATTATCAGTTTCACTTTGTAACATACACTGAGTCTACTTTTTTATTTCCTTTTTTCTTACATAGACATACATCAATGGGCATCAAATGGCTTAACATTTAATTGTAGAAGAACTATACGATAAACATCACTGTCACCTGTTCGATTCTGTAGAAGGGTGCAAGATGGCTGTCAAAAAACTGCTTCTCTGCTGCTGCTTTACTGCCATGACCTACCCATAGCTACAACCTCAAACCAGTTAAGCTTACATAGAATTTAGAATGCTAATTACACATGCACATACATACACATAAAGGAAGACTAAGGCAATAGGGCACTAGATAGCAAATTTTCTTGTGATTAGGTATTTCAAGGGAGCCTGAGTTTGAGATTGATTCTCATGAATAAACCTCCTCAACCATTCTAAAAGATAGCATTGTTGTTCCTCTTTCTAAAAGCAACTATGCCGAGGCCACCAAGAGGGAGAAGGGAAGTCCACTTCCAGGCAATAGGGCACTAGATAGCAAATTTCTTGTGATTGGGTAATTTGATAAGGATCCTGAGTTTGAGATTGACTCTCATGAATAAACCACCACAACCATTCTAGAATATACTGGATTGGTACTTACAACCATAATAAAATACAGCAAACTAGAAGGGCAAGAAATAGCTCTTTTCCCCCACAAATTCAAACAAATGAATTTAGTTAAAAACCCAAAATTAGATATTTCCACATCATCTAACAATTTCCAAGAAAAATATGATACCTTCTCTGGCCGGGTTTCAACTTTAAAACGAACCAGACCCACACAGAGAATAAGAACAATTGATAAAGAGGTACACAGCACTAGGATAGGGTTCCGAGCAACCCAAGCTCCGTAGTTCCTATAAACACGAGATTGGATATAAAAGAGTGGAATAGTTTTATGCTTCAACATCATTTAGCAAAGGACAAGATATTCACCTATAAAAGCTAGCAATGTATCCTTGAATAGTGGAAAGTTGAACACCATTCCTCAATGTAAGATGCACCCCATGCTCCTGAAGATACAATGAAAAAAATGAAAAAGGCATAGTAGAACATAGAACACTTGCAACAGACCATTTGACACGTAAAAAGCACCAGACCAAGAACTATGAATGGTTATCCTATGAAGAAACTGCTAGAAGGAGGAGTTCACAAGCTAGATTCACTGTTGCCTGGACTAATTAAAGACTGCAATTGCACAATTAGAGCATTGCTAGCGAAGTACACTTCCAGTTAAGAGATTAAACAACATCAAGGAGTAATGGAAACCAAAAATAAAATGCAACGCCCAAGACGAAATGGAAAATCAAGAAAAAAAGAAAATTTAAATATCATAATGAAACCTGCCTTTGTTGCACCATTTTCATTCTCTTCCAAGTTAACAGAATTGACCTCACCATCATCTCCAATGTTTAATAAGGGTTCTTCCCTAGCTGAAAGTCTCCTCCTTTCTCTAGTAGGGTGAAACAAGGCCCATCCAAGGAACGCGGAAATAAATATAACATAAAGTATTGTGATTGAGAAGTCAATGCAACTGCTCTGCATAAATCAATATGATAATGGAGTTTATATTAATGTGCTAGTAAGTTAGAGTCATGCACAAAGCAGAAACAATTCAAATGATATATTCTGAGGTTCCAAAGTTGCAATAATTTTTAATGCCCATGTATTCGAGTGTTATTGTCCAATGATTAATGAATATGTGAACATAATGCTTCAATAAAGTAGGATATCAAAACTTGCATCCAACCTTAAGAGACCAAATCCTGATGGTGCAGGCATTACTTTTTGGTGGAGAAGGAGGTTCTAAGCTAGAGCACGCGGGAGATGAAGGGCAATCACCACAGGAGCAGCCCAGTGAAGTGTCACCACATGAGTATACAGACACATTCATAAGCTCCATTTCAGATGGCTTGTCAGTGTTCGCCTTAAAATTTATGGAATAAGGTGATCCAGGAATACCAGGGCCTACTTTCTGACCAAGAAATGCAAAAAATTCTAACAAAAAAAAAACGCATACAAAATATTAATAAGAGTTTACGACTTCATTATCAAGCAGAAACAAAAAAATAAATATTCTGCACGAAACTGCATAAAAAAAATGTAAATTGGAAATATCAAACAACGTAAAAGAACTATAAGAGAGTGTTGTTACATAGATAACAAACATCAATATATAATGCATGAAATTTATAGTGATATATGAAGACGAGAAATATTACCTTCAGAACTTTTAGCACCACCACCAACAAAATCTATGGCCCGTGTATTCATTGTACCAAATTTAACATCCTTGCAGGAATCATAAAGACCCTTTCCAAACTCCTCAGTTACGAAGTAGTCAATGCCATCCACAGTCATTTTTCCACCAACCTACGCAGTCATCATTCGTGATGAGAGTTCATCCCCTAGTTAAGCTAATTGCACCATAATTCAAAGGAAGGCGGTAAGTAATATCTTAATTCGTGATGTCCTAGAGAGAAAATTTTATGATTTATGACGGACTTTTTAGTTTTCATGATGATAATGCAGTAGTATAAAAGTGAAACTGCTAGGCTGTTAAGCGAATAGACGCACATCTAGCTGTGGAAAACAATCATTATTCGATGCCCTTTTTTTTAGAATTAAAATTGTCCCATCAGCTGTAAATAATCCTATTGAATAATTGCCTGTAAATACTACAGTAAAAGCTAACCAAAACGCTTTACCTCAGCAATGGATGTCACATTAATAAATAGACTCTGTCTTGGAGAGCAGGAAAGCTCACAAAAAAGATTAAGGAAATTCCTCAAGCATGCTGGACAGCCCACAAAAAGTGGAATAGCCTGCAGTTAATAAAAGCAATTGCGTTTATGAAACATAGAAACAAACAGAAGTCACGCACTGAGAAAACCCACTCTAAATCAGGTACCGAGCATCTCCAGGCTATAAAGCAGCTAGAATGCCACACATAACCTCATACGACATGACAAGATACAGTTCGTTTAAAGATACAGATAAACGCTTAATTAAGAAAAGCTTGAAAATAGAATCATATTCATACCAAAAAAATCACTACAACAACAAGTAATCAATTTCATCACTCATTTTGTAGGTCTGTCCATGCAGTTTCTGTATCTCAATTTCATTAGCAAATAATCATTGAAGGTAGCAATGTCTCAATGATTAGGATTCCAAAGATGGGAGATGAGACTTACTTGTTGAACCTGTGACCGTAATGTCTCAAATTGAGCCTCAGTACAACAAACATTTCCACTTATTGTAGGACACAAGCTTTGAATTTTTTCTGAGAACAGCTCATCAGGCTGCAGAGTATACAGAGGGGTCATTTAAGAACACTTGTGCGAATATATCCCAAAACAAGTTGAAAGATAAAGACCTTCACGGATGGGGAACCATAAGGGCAGTTCAAAACCTTCCCATCACTGCGTGCTCCACATATATCATACATAGCACAGTACTCTTCTGAATGTCTCTCCCTAGCAGAAACAATTGTCATTTCAAAAAGTCAAATTCATCCCATAATAATAACTCTTGAATCCTAGGTTAAACAGATAAAAGTAACCATCCATCAAATAACGATAGATAGCGAACGAGTTGAGAAAATAGCATATGTAGAGTAATTTTCACCAAGAAATCTTACACAAATACATAGAATAAGAGATTATAATTGTAACGGCTCAATTTCCCTTTCAGACTTCCCCTCAAGGTTTTTAAAACGCATTTGCTAAGGAGAGGTTTCCACACCTTTATAAATAATGTTCCGTTCTCCTCCCCAACCGATGTGGGATCTCACAATCCACCCCCCTTCAGGGCCCAGCGTCCTCGCTGGCACTCGTTCCTTTCTCCGATCGATGTGGGACCCCCCACCAAATCCACCCCCTTCAGGGCCCAGTGTCCTTGCTAGCACACCGCCTCATGTCCCCTTCGGGGCTCAGCCTCCTCGCTGGCACATCGCCCAATGTCTGGCTCTTATACCATTTGTAACAACCCAAACCCACCGCTAGCAGATATTATCTTCTTTGGGCTTTCCCTTTCGGGCAAATAATGCTTCGTTCTCCTCTCCAACCGACGTGGGATCTCACAATAATAAAAATAAATGCAAAGCATTACGGATAAATTAACGTAAAAGAAATGCAGTTCTCCGTAACCAACGACCAATTGGTGTGCATACAATAAGTCAAAGTTGCCACATCCAATAGTGGATCAGGACATTACCATAAAGCTTTAGAAGCTACAACCGCTCGAACAAAACTCCAACTCTGTCGTTCGTAAATTAGTATCGACAATAGATATCAACTAAACTGAAGCGCCATGAATCCCAAAGGCTAATAATAGGATAAAGAGAAAACTTAACAAAATAAAACAGATATCCACATGTAACGAGGGGTGCCCTATGGTCTAATTAGAATGGCCTTACTCGGAAGTAGAAGCAGAACGAACAGGAACAGATAAATCAGCCTCCCCTCCTATCAGCATAGTTACAAAGAAGATCATCTACACCAACAAAAAGTAATATCCACTTTAACGACTTGAAACATAAACGCACCAAATAATATGAACACAATCAATAATTCGAACATCACAAAGCACACATGTGCTCCAAATCCCCCCATTCAAACACACACTCCCTTATACCCAATTTGATTTCCAATTCAACTTACTTGATCCATTGGTAACTAAACCGAAACTATCAATAACAAGTAGAGTAAAAGATCCACCAAGTACAGTCCGAGTCTATGGGAATCCATTAGAATTTTGAAGGTTTTGACGTTTTAAACGTAATCCATTAACACGCCCACGAGCTGGAAAAGAATGATTCATGAACAAACAAACATCTAAGAAGCAAATGAAGGGAAAACGAGCTCGCCTGCAACATAAATATGGAAATTCGGAAACGCAATCGGCAGGCCATCCCTCCTCGATTGAGAAACATGGGCGATGATATCGAGACCTCTGATTCTCGCAGACTGATGAGAAGAAAGAAGATGAACTGAAAAGAAAAATGGAAACCAAGAAGACTTTTTTGTTGGTGAAGCAAACTGATGAACTTCCATTTTTACTCTCCCTCCATGTTTATATTAATTTCGCCCCAAATATCTTGCGTATTTTTTTCAACAAATATTTTAATTTTTTTAATATAAATTTTATTCAAAATAATAACAAATTCAATAATATTTTTTTAAGCAAAATAATACATTCTAATTAAATTTTTTTAAACTAACTCCTCGCACAGTCGATTGAGAATCGTATCCGTGACTACTGCAGTTTTACCGGTATGTCTATCCCCGATAATTAATTTTCGCTGACCACGTTCAATAGGAATCATCGATCAATAGCAATAAGTCCTGTCGTTTCTAAGATCGACCGACGCCTCACCTACACAGGTTCCTACGTAATGTAGTGTCGGTGGCACATTCAACATATCGTTCTAACTCATGTGCCTTCCAAAACCAGAGGTGTTCGAGCTTGTTGCGTACGACTACTCAGCTTTGCAGTGGCAAAAGGATTAGACCGACGCCTCACCTACACAGGTTCCTACGTAGTGTAGTGTCGGTGGCACATTCAACATATCGTTCTAACTCATGTGCCTTCCAAAACCAGAGGTGTTCAAGCTTGTTGCGTACGACTAGTCAGCCTTGCAGTGGCAAAAGGATTAGACCGACTCCTCACCTACACAGGTTCCTACGTAATGTAGCGTTGGTGGCACATTCAACATAGCATTCGGCCTCATGTGCCTTCTAGAATTAGAGGTGTTCGAGCATATTGCGTACGACTAGTCAGCTTTACAGTGACAAAGGGATTAGACGTACCCCCATGCTACGGTTCCCAACAGAGAGAACCCGATGCCACATTAGGTTAAGGAGTTGGGGGATAATAGCTATTTCGCATCCCAAAGCGTGCCGCCCTCGTAGGCACGCCATTATATTATATAATTTTTTTTATAAAATATTTTTGTTATATTAAAATTTTGTATATTTTTAAAATAGAAATTATCTATTAAAATAAATATTTTTAAAATATATATATTAAAAAATGGAGACTCCTCCAAAATTGGGCCCACGCTTACTTCAAACCAAGATGTCCGATTTGGGTGAAGTATATGGGTTCTGTGAATATTGGGCCCAGACCACGAGCCGCCATGGATGCCTGCTACGAGAGTTCAAGTCGGTGGCGATGGCGATTGGAGCAATATTCTGTAAAATGAAGGATCAGCTCGCGTAGGGTCGTTGAATCTTCACTATCGGTTTGTCGGTTCGATTTCATCATGTGCATAGCAGCGTTTCTGTGGCAAGCTCATCCGGTATATCCATTCTTCCTTCTGCTCAATCGTGACGAATATCACAGTAGGTCCGTCCAATTTTAATTACGTTCCTTTTCATTTTCTTGGGGGAATCGATCGATAGATTCAGACTTTGTAAAATCTCTTTGGTTTTTCCCTTTTTAGGCCCACGAAGCCGCTGGAATGGTGGGAATGTAACGAAATTTTGGGCGGGAGAGATGGTTTGGCCGGCGGGACGTGGCTGGCTTGCTCAAGAAATGGAAGAGTTGCATTTCTCACAAATTTCAGGGAAGTTGAGTTACTTCCTCAGGCTAAAAGCAGAGGAGAGCTCCCCGTTCGTTTCTTGAAGGTAAAGTGAATTTGTGTATGATTAGTTTCATAAAATTACTTTGAAAAATCATTGTTGTGCAGTGTTGTTACATCGAGATTAGTAATCTAGAGGAACAAACTGGAACTTGAATTCATTGAAACGCCTGATTAACCTGTTTTGGTCGATTAAGTCTGCTTGAGTTATATATAGGAATATTATGCGTATGGAGGTACTGCTCATGCAGGACCTTGTGTGTAACCAAGAAGGAGCTGTTGGTTTTGTTTTAGGGTGCTGTGTACTCATGAATAACAAATACTGTGAGATCCCACCTCAGTTGGGGAGGAGAACGTAACATTCTTTATAAAAGTGTGGGAACCTCTCCCTAGCAAACGAGTTTTAGAAACCTTGAGGAGAAGCCCGAAAGGGAAAACCTAAAGAGGACAATATCTACTAGTGGTGGGTTTGGGCTGTTACAAATGGTATCTACGAAGGGGGTGGATTGTGAAATCCCACGTCGGTTTTGGGAGGAGAATGAAACATTGTTTATAAGGGTGTGGAAACCTCTTCCTAGCAGACACGTTTTAAAAACCTTGAGAAGAAGCCCAAAAGACAAAGTTCAAAGAGGACAATATATGCTAGCGGTGGGCTTGGACTGTTACAAATGCTGAATGAATTTCTAACAATGGATGGAGATTGAAGATAGAACATGCTAGTTTTGTTTTCCTGTGTACTAGTGAAGAGGAACATGCTAGTTATGATTGAGCTGTCTACTCAGTAAACAGAAAAAGTGAATAGGAAAAGATGATAGAAATTGTTAATGATGGATATGGAGATTGAAGATAAAACATGCTACTTTTGTGTGTGGTGTTCTACCAGTGAACAGGAAAAGCTGATTGAAATTACTAATGGTGGATGAAGATCGAAGATAGAACATGCTATGCTAGTTTTGTTCGTGCCGTGTACTAGTGAATAGGAAAAGCTAATGATGGATGAAGATTGAAGATATAACATGTTTGGTACTTTGCTCCTGTCAATGAAAATAATGGTCATTCTTATAGAGAATAAGGGCATAGAACGGACATAGTTTACACGCTTTAGAAAAGTGGATAGATATACGAACAACGTCGTCTTCAAGAAATACAAAGGCAATTGAGTTGTAAGAACTCAACTAAGAGTTGTAAGAGCCCAAACTCACCGCTAACAGATATTGTCCGCTTTGGCCCGTTATGTATCACGCTAACCTCATGGTTTTAAAATGCGTTTGCTAGGGAGAGGTTTCCACACCCTTATAAGGAATGTTTTGTTCCCCTCTCCAGTGAAATGCAAACAGAAAGTTGACGTTGGCAAAGCTAACAAGACAGAATTAATAGCATTTGGAGTCATAGAATAATGATTCTCCTGTGTTTTTGTCTTGACAGAGCAAGACAACTCCCCTCGACTTCGCCAAAGAAGTCGAAAAGGAAGCGCACCAGTACAACGGTTTCAACTTGATAATCGCCGACATTCCCTCGAAAACCATGTTTTATATCACCAACAGACCAATTAACAACAGCGACAGCCTTGTCACTGAGGTCCCCCCCGGCATTCATGTCCTCACAAATGCACAACTCGACTCTCCATGGCCCAAGGTAAGACACAAATGCACAACTCGACTCTCCATTCTCTAAATTAGCTAACGTGGGATTCCTTACCAACAATCCTCAACATAACCTCTCAGCTCATTCAAAATATTTCTCGGTTTTTTAGGCACTGCGACTGGACCAGAGTTTGAGAGAGTTCGTGAACAAAAATGGCGACAGGGAACTTCCAGTAAAAGAGATGGTTGAAAAGCTAATGACCAACACAATTAAAGACGATGTGAGCTTGCTACCCGGCATCTATTCTCCTCGAAGGGAATATCAATACAGTTCCATATTCGTCGATACAGATTCCGAACTGGTAACAAAAAATGATATCAATAGCTTTTTAAATGATATCCATGGAGAATCTGAAATGGGTTTGCTCCATTTTTTCTTAGGGACGTTATGGAACTGGAAGCATATCTGCTTTGTATGTGAAGAACAGCGGGGAATCTTCATTCTTTGAGAAGCATTTGGAGAACGATGCATGGATTGACAGCAGTTTTACCTTCCACATTGAGAACTTATGAATCCTTTTCGAGGTGAGTTCAAGTTCTTTAATGTTAAGCTTCTTTTTTTCTGTGAATATAGAATCAAAAAAGGAAACGGAAATCTCTGAGTAAGAGTTTATTGAAGAAGGAATCTGAAATCTTAAAAATATTAAGAACGAAGTTAAACATAACTAATCAATACCCAAAATTCATAACTTTGCGCCTCTGTCTATACTCTCACGAGAGTTCATGTCTACACAAGCCAAAGCTAAAACGGTGACGTTTTAGATATTAGTTTCCAAGTTTCACGCCGGGTCCGGCCACTAGACTGGCACACGTGCGGGGGTTGCAAGCTCTGACTCCGCCATTGCCTGCCCATGTTTTCCTTCGGTTCTTCGTCGTTAACCGATTCGTTTCCTTTCCATACGTTTTGCTTCTGGCTGGCACGTGCCTATGCACGTGACTACCTCCCTCTCCATGGTTGTACTTAGTGTCGAAGATCCTCCCTCCTCCGGTTAGTTTTCAAATCGTTGGACTATTAGTACCTTCAATTGGCATTCCAGCCTTCCTTCTTGAATGTTTCTTTCTTGGTTGTGAATTCCAGTGGTTTGTTCATTTCATTGTTATAAATCAAATTTAAAAGCATAGAAATCAGGTCACAAACTAATTATTATTTTTTTTTTCTATTCTTCCTAATTTCTACGTTTTAAAAAATGGATACAATAAGTGGGCCCTTTTTTCTCGTTATTGGGCCCAATAAGTGGGCCGCTATTTCCTTTTTTGGCCCATATGGTTTTTGTTTTCCTATATTGATAGTTTTCCTTTCTTTTGATATTGTGGTTGACCGATTCAAAAAATTATTTATTCCCTGACCGACCACATATATATATATATGTATATATCTGTGTCGGGTCGGGTAGTAAAGTGAAGTGACACACCTTCCTGATTAAACCCAACACATAAATAATAAATTATAATTTCTTAAATTTCGTAAAAAGAATATAGGGATATAAAAAAATTCAAATTTAATATAATAAATTACATTTTTGGTAGGATATTTAATTTTAGGTACCCGGAACTAATTCCTTTTAATATTGTATTTATTTCGCCAATCTATAATAGATTAAAAGTTACAATTTTTGAGTAAAAATAAAATATATCATTTTCAAAATTTTGAATTTTTAAGGTAAAAATATCTTATAATTAAATTATAAGTTTAAACCATGAAAAAAAATATATATATATATATATTAACGTGGGTGGGTCCCACTCGTTGGGACCTTTGTTCTTTTTTTTTTAATTTTGTTTCTTTTTAATATTAATTTTACAATTTTAAAACAATTTTTAAAAAACTAAACATAATTATAAAAATCAATTTATTTTCTTCACATTATAATATTAAAATGAAAGTTCTCTACCATGATTAAGTAATAAAAGTAAAAAATATCTAATAAATAGTTCCATAACTAAGATATTAATTATTAATTGAACTAAAATATAATTTAGATTAAAATTTTATTATTAAAATTATTATTTTTGTATGTTTCATTAAAAAAAATTTAATGTTTTCAATCATATGAGATTATAAAAATCCATTATTAATAAGTTTTTAATCAAAATCATTAATTAAAGGACGGAATTTTCTTAATCATATAAATGGAATAATAATTAAAAATCTGAATTTTTTTTAAAAAGTCGAAAATAATTATTTTCCAAATAAATAATGAAAAATTCAAATTTTTTAATTTTTAATTTTATATAATAATATATACTATAGAAACTGTAGATAAATTCATAGAGCCCTCCCCCATCCCGTTGTCCGTGCCTGCAAATCCCTCCTCCGCGGCAAGGCGGAGCCACCCATCTCCACGGCGGTGCGCGGGCTGAGCTCATTAATAAACAACGAAACTGATCAGAAATTTAAGCTTTCATCACTCAATCCAAAGCATTAGGACCGGCGCAGGCCTTAAGAACCGGACTCCATAGCCACTGCAACAAGAACTTCCTTCCATTTCTCCCATGTACGTTGAACGTTCCCCCGCCTTCATCTCTCATTACCTGCCCTATATACCCGCCGCCTCCGCCGGTGCCGTACAGTCCCTCGCAGAGGTCACCGATCTCCGTCGGCGCTGTTGGATCCTCGCCTGCGTACCAAGCATTCACCAAAGGATTCGAAGCGACTTCCGCCAATTCATGGCCGATAACACTAATCATTCCGTCTAACGCAACGTCTCTGTTTGGCGGCGAGAGAGCGCCTGGACCACCGCCGGCCATGTATGCCGGCACGGCGAAGGGATAAGCGCATTGCTCCGGGCACTGTTTGCCGGAGTGGCCAACCCAAGCGTAAGGGAGCGTGTAGCCGACCATGGACGGAAAAGTGAAATAATGGAACCCGCAAACTGCTCGACAAAAGTCCTGCATTGTAACGTCTTGAGAAGTGAGCACCAGAAACATCCCGTTCCGGTGGTCCACCGGAAACCGCGCCGATTGAACCGCCGTAGCGATTACGTTCTGGATCGAGAGGCGAGTGAGATCAGTGCCTTGAGAGTGGTGGAGGTCGGAGTGTTCGCCGGCAATGACGACGGAGCGGGAGACATTAGCACCAGTTTGATCGGTGTAAAGCGAGACCGTACTCCACCACTCAGCGACAGAGGGTGAAGGGGCAGCACGACGGCGGCGATCGGAGGCGGAAATCGACGAAATAAAGTCCTTAATGAGCAATTTCTGAGAGACAGACCACTTTCCATACCAGATTAAGTAAATATTGATCGGAGACGAGGAAAGAACAGGGCCCATGTGGTATCGAAGATTGACTAAATCGGAGGAGCCCTCGAATTTCTTGGAGGAGGAGAGGGAGTTAGGGGGGAGTTTAGGGTTGAAGAAGTGGGAATTAGTGTTGAGAGTTTGGAAGGAAGGGAGAGCGGCGGCCATGGAAGAGAGAGGAGTTGCAGAGACGGCGAGGAGGAAGAAGAAGAGAAGCGCCATTGTTAGGGTTTGAAGGAGGAGAGAGTGAAGAAGATGAAGGGAAAGGGGAAAGATTTTATAAAAGCTTTTGAGAGTTGGGATAAATGGGAGGGAAATGGGCTGGTGACAGCTAGCAATGCCTCTCTCTTTTGCTTTTCAATAGGGTTTGTGTGTGGGGGCATTTTCGTCAATTCACATCATTTCTCGTCTCAACTTCAGATGCTCGAGTGTACATGAATGAACCGATACTCCATCTGAATAAGAACAGTCCCTACAAATACGATGGTTAAAAAGGCGAAAAAAATTAAAAATTACTGTTTATACTAACAAGGCATGCCTACTTAAGCGAATTTTTCTGAGAAGCACGTGAGCGAGGACAAAACATCCTAAAATGGCTCGTATTGGTTAGTGGGGATAATTTTCACTTTTGGAGCAGTCTAGGACATAGAAATGTCGGGGTATGAAATCCAAATTTCAAATTCTAGTCATTAACGTTCCACTACCACGGTTATAATGATTTCCTTTATTGGGCTACCACATGTGGTGTGTTCAAAAAAGTTATTGGCCAACATTTAGTTTGTGAACGGTAGAAGAGGAGAGAATAAAACAGATGTTTTTTCGATTTGTCCCACTACTACTAGATATTGTCCGTTTTGGTCTGTTAACTAGTCATCACCAACCTCACAGGGGGGTCTCACTATCCATCCCCTTGAGGGTCAGCGTCCTCGCTGACACATCACCCAGTGTCGGGCTCTGATACCATTTGTTATAACTCAAATCCACCGTTACTAGATATTGTCCGTTTTATCCCGTTACGTATCATCATCAACCTCACGATTCTAAAACATGTCTGTTAGGGAGAGGTTTCCACACCCTAATAAGGAATGTTTCGTTCCACTTTCCAATCGATGTGGAATCTTACAATAAGTCCAAATTTTAACATATTAGATTTAATTCATAAGATAAACACGAAAATACGAATAATAATTAAGATTACGTTGTAATTTCAATAAATCATATGTAATATTATCGTGGGCTGAACTAATTCTACGTTTTAATGCGAGTCGGTTTATTGATACAATTAAGGTTAAGTTAAAGGACCAAATTGCAAATTAGGAAAAATCTAAGGGTTAAATTCAAATTTTCGAAAGTTAAAGTCCTCCAAAATAAAAAAATAAAAAAATTAAAGTTGAAGGACTGTTGCATTTAAATCCTTAGAAAATAATGAATATCTGAAAAATCAATTAATTTAAGAGGGACAAAATGCAAATAATGTATGTGCTTCATTTTTTAGGTTTGGATATGGTTTAAATATCCCAATCTTCACGCGTAAAATTTAATAAATATTAAAACCCTAAGGGCTTTTTTTTAATAGCTTGCTGCAAATTATTTATTAATACATATATATACATTAGTATGTATATGTATATGTTGTTAGACGAACACGACTCTCCACAATGGTATGATATTGTCCACTTTGAGCCTAAGTTCTCATGGCTTTGCTTTGAGCTTCCCTAAAAGGCCTCATAACAATGGAGTTAGTATTCCTCACTTATAAACTCATGATCATTCCCTAAATTAGTGTGTGTGGGACTTCCATCATCCAACACCTCCCCTCGAACAAAGTGCGCCTCCCCTTAATCGAGGGGATGAGGCCTTTTGGGGAAGCCCAAAGCAAAGCCATGAGAGCTTAGGCTCAAAGTGGACAATATCATACCATTGTGGAGAGTCGTGTTCATCTAACATGGTATCAGAGCCATACCCTAAACTTAGTCGTGCCAATAGATTGGTAAATCCTCAAATATCGAACAAAGAACTCCTAAAGAAAAGGAGCCAAGCCCCTCCTCGAAGGCAATAAAAAATGACTAAGACTCCAAAGGAGTCGAGCCTCAATTAAGGGGAGGCGCACTTTGTTCGAGGGGAGGTGTTGGATGATGGAAGTCCACATCGGCTAATTTAGGGAATGATCATGGGTTTATAAGTGAGGAATACTAACTCCATTGGCATGAGGCCTTTTGAGGAAGCCCAAAGCAAAGCCATGAGAGCTTATGCTCAAAGTGGACAATATCATACCATTGTGGAGAGTCGTGTTCGTCTAACATATGTATATGTGTGTAATTTTTGTATTTATTGAATATTAGTTGACTGTTGATAAGAACACGAGTCAACATTTAAAAAATATATGTCGATCTGAGTATAGTTCAACCGGTGAGACGCATATATCCTAAACAAAGAATTAGTGGTTCGGTTTTTGTCGCTTATTATAATGATTTTAAACAAATTAAAAAAAATTATAACACAACGTAATATTTAAATTGTTTTTCAAATTTGTGATTATTCTAATAATGAGTTTATAATTTTCATATAATTAATTATATGATGGATGATGATGGCATGGGATGGGATATGGATTATGGTTATTTATAAAAGGGGATGGGATGGGGCCCATTTTTTCAAATGACATAAATGACCTTCATGAAATATCACTCGTTATCATTATTTTCATTGTTTTAACACTCTCTCTTTAATGTTTTATTTTTACTTTTTTTTTTCCTTTTTTAGAAAAATCGAACCGAACCAAGTTAGTTAAGTTGAACGATCTGTGTTGAATTGAACCAAGTTGAATCGGATCGAAACACATGGAATTGGATTGGTTTCTTGTGCGTCGTCGAGGAAATAGTTCTTCTATTCTTCCCGAAACTTGTTGGTTGATGGATGAGAGGTAGAGAGAGAGGTTATCGATGATGTTTGCACTTGTATAATCTCATGGACATTTTGTGAGAGACAAGGATCGAGAATGGTCCACGTGACTTGGGATGGCGTTAAGGTATATGGCCCATGTTAATTGGGAACCAAGATGAGATTATGAGACGTGATGTCGCATTGAGAGACTTTGAGCCCGAATAGAGAGAAAATCGAGCCAAATGACTTGGCCTAGTGTAGAGGCAAGTCGGTTGTGTCGCTGATGATTTAACATGCACGCGTATGCGGCGTGTGTGACTGAATAGGCTTGGATTCTGCACGAGCGATGTTCGGTTGGCGAAGATAAACCTCGCCTAAAGTCCGACAAAACTACAAAGTCGGTCGACCTCATCAACAGTATACGAACAAGTGAATCGCTCGAAAACCAACCTCTTGTAGAAGTTCGTGTGGTTTCAATGATGGGTCAAACTTTATTCGTTTGACTTTTTTCCCCAACCGTTGCACTAACTTCGCTAGTATTAAATGTAACGGTATTAAGGATATTAATGAGAATCACACTACTATCATACAATAAATTTTGATTAGATTTTATAAGGTTTAAAAATCTAACGAAAATAAACCAACATCCACGCGGCATGAAATCAATGCATCTAATCCAAAGTGCAAAATTTCCAAACCAACAAGAAGCTTCCGAATCTCAATCAACGAAACGAAAACGTTCCTTCACCATATTTTATCATTTAGACAGCCGTATGTGAGATCTCACGTCGGTTGGAGAGACGAACCAAACAGTTTTAAAACCATACGACATATAACGGGCTAAAACGGACAATAGTTGACCCTCACCATTTGATCAACTCATGGTGGTTCGGGTCAAATATTCGAGCCTACAAATCTTTATAAACGCGCTAAACTCGGTATGATCTTCATTAAACTAATCAAATACATATGACAGAAGAGCAAGGGACAAGCCCAATCTCTGTCTGCTTTATATACCTTACACGACACCATTAAAACATGGTTTCACAGCACAGATTACAGAACAAAAACATTAAAGTTTCCAAAACAAAACACAATTACAAGCTATTCCAAAGTTCAAGAACAGTACAGAATGATTCTTTCTGGCTCTAAGTAACCTCATCACTTCAGAGAATATGCACAGTTCACCAAGAAACAAAATGGTAAAAATGTGTGAAAGATTCATACCTTAACAGAGAAAATCTCCAGCAGAGCCGACCAGGTCCCAGAAACACCAAGAACAAGCCCCAACACAACAATGGCAATGTCCAAACACCATCCCTTCATGTCCAATTCCTGCTTGAAAACAAGGAAATGGAACAAAGCAGGCAACACAAACGCCAAAGCACAGCACACAGCACTCCCGACCAAAGACAAGAAATCAGCAAAATTAGGAACCAAAAGTGCCACCAAACTGACAAGAAACACCAGCAGCCATCGCAGCCAGAGGCAGTAATTTCCTCCCCAGAATCGCCTTTCAACGATCTCGTAAACCGGATTCATCATCAATGGTAGAGTGAAGAACAGGTTTATACAAAGACCCAGTTTAACAATGGTGCTAATCAATCCAGGGCCTAGGTTACTAGTGATCATGTCTTTAGTTTCTTCCCCAAAAGCAAAGTATCCAAGAACACCAAATGCTCCATATAATGAAGAAATGAACGCCATGGATAAACCCAAAACTCTCCCAAATTTCTCCTTGTCCTTTGTTTCAGATTCTAATGGCAACACCATTCCAATCCCTTCAAATGCATAAACAGCCACACCCATGCCATAAAAGAACACGGAAAACCCCCCAAATGCCTCCACGGATGGGCTCTGTTTGAAACAAATCAATACGTCTTTCACCATAACAACCACCATAGCTCCAAGATCAACAATATCAGCAAAAATACTCAATGGAGCTAAATGGGTTAATGTCTGAATCGAGTTCAAACCCAATTGGAAAGGGAAACAGCTCCAAACGTATACAACTTTGGGAGCTAATCCTAAAATCTTAGGGCTCAAATCTATAGCCGTCGGGGAGTTAAATACATCAGCCATGGTATTACCAATAAAAATCAAATAACCAACACAGAATCCAGTTTGAGATAAGATAATCAGGAGATCAACAAGAATCCTCCCTGGCTCACCGCAAATTGTATAACCCAAATCCCCAAACGAGTTAATTTTAGAGAATCCGATTACCGATTCGATCTTCCGACGAGTGTAGACGAGGAGCATCATGCAGTAATAGGTCAAAAACGCGACGGAAAACAGCATGAGAAGGCCCATGATCCATCCAGTGCGTTTGAATGCGTAAGGAAGCCCAAGAACGCCAGCACCAACAATCGCGATAAAAACATTGGCGAATGTTTTGGAAACGGAAGACAGAGGCTTGGAGCCGCCGATTAGGGGCGTATCTTCTCTGGCCACCGGAGATCGGAGGCGATTGGTTGAAGAACTGGCTTCTCGATCAAACCCCATTAGAAGGCCGTCGAGATGGTTGATGATTCAAAGGGTAGTAGAAACAATGGGGATTGGATTGAAATAAGAAATGAGTCAGATGAAGTTGGATAAGGGATTTGAAATGGGGGATTTAGAGATAAAGACGAAAATGGATTTTTCTTGTGGGTATTGGAAAATCAATCAATCAATCATCCGCAGCGTGAAGAAGATGAACGCAAATGGAAGAAAGCGCTAAAAATCGCCTCAAATTTGGGCGCTTTTAGATAGATATTTCAATGCCAACGAATGATCAATCATTGATCAACCTTCTCTTAATAATAATATAAATATATATATATATATATATATATATATATATATGTATCTATAGTCAAGTCTCGTGTTTTAGAAGACGTGGGTGAGAAAAATTATTGATGTAACGGCCTAAGTCCACTGCTAGCAGATGTTGTTCTCTTTGGGTTTTCTCTTTCGGGTTATTTTGATGTAACGGCCGAAGTCCACTGCTAGCAGATATTGTTCTCTTTGAGTTTTCTCTTACGGGTTTCCCTTCAAAACGTAGGAGAAGGTTCCACACCCTTATAAATAGTGTTTTGTTCTTCTCCTCAACGAATGAGTGACATCACAGTTGAAAACAAGTTAACAGTAAACATTGTGAAAGTCATTTGCATTAAAACATATAAGCAAGAGAGATTACAATATTTGGTCGGAAAAGGTTGATGACTACTTGATCCCGTAGTACATTTAAAAGCGATCCATGTATGACACGTCATACAAACAGAAAATAGAATAATAAAACAATACAACATGAAAGCAAATACAGTAGCTTGCAACAGGCTCTGGACAAACATGACATCCGGACAACCTTAAAAGTTTTTTTTTCTCCAAGATATTTTTTTAACTGAGAATTAAACAAATAAAGTAAATAATTAAAGAAATAATTGGAAAAATAGCCAAATATAGTTAGTTTTATAATGATAAATCAAAATAATATTCTAAAAATTAAGGTAAGACTAAATTGTATTCACAATATTAAAATTATATTTATAAAAAAATTAAAGCGATTAACACGTGTCTTTAAATAAATAAATATTTTATCATAAAATAAATAAATTTAAAAGCGACAACTATTGGTGGCTATAAATAAAAGCAAATTTTGACACGGCCACGAAACTTTTTATTTTTTAAAAGAAAAAATTAAAAATTATTTTAAACGAACGTTCTCGGAAAGGAGACCTAATTTAGACTAAATTGCCGGAAGGTCCTTGATATTTTGAATAATTATCAATTTCGCTACGAATTTTTTTAAAATTCTTAAATTTACCCCAAATTGAGAGATAAGAATGTCTCGATTTATTGAATTATGCTCGTGTTGATAAATGTCGTCTATTTTATTAAAGTTTTTATATAAAAATATTAAATATAAAATCAATTTGAATAATTAATTTTAAAATTTATTAAAATTTGATATTTAATTCAACTAATTTATAATCTAAATAAAATTGGGATGGATTTGGTTTTATTTATAAATTTATAGCTTTAAAAATTAAATTTGTTTCCAAATAAATTTTAGTCTTATTAAGCAACGCGTGTTTAAATTCTTAATTAGATTTAGGTTGGGATACTATTTTTGGAATTTAATCAAAATATTTACATTATTTTTAAATATATAATAATAAATTTTAATAAATTTGTTTCTGAAAATTATTTTCATAAGCTAGATATTCCAGAAGCATCTCGAAGTGAGATATTAATTTTTTTTTAAATATTTAATTTGACCATTATATAAATATCTAGAAATCTTTAAATAAATTAATTTCAATTGTTATAAGCAAGAAAAAAAATAACGTGGAGAAATATGCACCCCACGTTTAATAAAAGGGAATATCGAGAAAGAAATTGACAAAAATTGTTGTGGGTACGACTAGTAGCCAGTAGAGATGTCAACGAGATGGAGTGGGTTGGGGTCGGGATGCACTCCTTATCCCCATCTCGGCTTCGTTCCCATTTCGAATAGGAGTCGGGTTGGGAAATCCTGGACTCGAAGATTTTTTTTTTTTTTCATTTTTTGTTATTTTTAATAAGAATTAATTAAAAATAAATAAATATAATAAATTTATAAATATTTATGGATAGTGTTATTGTAATATTATTTAGGGTTTAGGAGTTTTATTGGAAATAAAAAATAAAAAAACGAGGAAGTCGTTGACCTATATTGCTAATTACCGAGCACACAAATTGAAATAAAAGTGAAAAATCGATATAGAAACTAAAAGTTTGCAAGACTCTAACGGGCACACACTCGAAAGTGTTTCGAATTAAAATTAGGAATTTGTTCTTCGAGATCTGACGAGAATTTGGGAAACAAAAAAAAAAAAAAAAAAAAGCTCTTCCGACATGCATCTGCGAAACTTTCTCAATTCCAACCCAACTTATTCTTTTGGAACTAACGTAACAAACTATGTGAGCCTCCCTTGTTAGGTCCACCTTCTTGCACTCACTCCCAATTTGCTCGCAACATCTTTGTTGAGAAAGCGGTCAATAATTGGTTGAGGATGAAGAAGAAGAAGAACTTGAACTTCGTGGGGGAAACGTGTTCAAGCCCGCACACAGATTCAAGATTAATTCGACTTAACTCAATCATTTGAAGAACTGTAAACTATGTTTGACCGGCCTATCCTCTGGTTTCCATAGGGTGACAACAATGTTGTCTCATGACGACGACTTGCATGTGGCCAAATCTTCTCCTTGATTCTGCATCCATAAGAACAAGCCGACAGAACAAGCCCCAAATCAATGGGGGAGCCTCTTGGTCTTTATGTTTCAATCTTCATTTCCAGGAAGTTCTCGTTTTTATATATTTTTAAATAAATATTCGATTCAAATAAAATTTTAATCTTTTTCATTTTATAATATAATCTTTATTAAAATGATGTAAAACCTCATAAAAAAAATTAATAATATTTCATAAGCAAAAATATAATTTAATATTCTCATAATTTATAAAAACTCCAATTTTAATATTACAACGTAATCTTTCACAAATATTTATTTGGTATCTTAGTTTTATATACAAAAGGTGAGGAGACATAGCTGGATAGAGATTTGAGCGGAGACAAGAAATAAAAATAAGAAATATAATTCATGTCTCCCGTCCTATTTAGCTAGTGCCTACAAATAACTAGCTGGCAATGATTGGGTCAATAAAAAAACCAGCTAACACACAAAAAAATAACTAGATTTCACGAGGATCTTGCGATTTAAATGAACATTTATTGACTTAATAAACCTTTTTATATTAAATGTGCGGAAATTTCATATTTGTATTCAACTTAGGGTAGAATGTTGGACTACACATATAACCAGCTGGCAATGATTAGGAAGCATCATCACCAACACTATAATATAATTTTCAACTTTTTTAATATTTTTTTAATCCCTAAGGTTCATAAATAAATAACCCTTTATTAATTTCTCATATTCCAATAATATATATATATATATATATATATATATATATATATATATTTTGTAACTACTCGAATGAATTAAGTGCAGGAATTAAATTTAACTTCTTAATACTAAATTTAAATTTTTTAGATAAATATTGGATTAAAATCACTTTTAAAATAATCAAATTCGAAAGAATTAAGAGTTTTTGCAGATTGAATATGTCGTTGAACAGGTCGAATTGAGACAATTTTTTTAGATTTATCCCTGTAAAAATTTAGAACTCGATTTCAATATATATTTTGTAAAAGTATTTTTAAATTTATTAAAAGTTATTTTAAAGAGGTGTTTGAAGAACAAATAATAAAAAATAATTATATATACGCATATGTATACATTATAAAAAATTCAGTAAAAATTTTACAAAATTTTCATTTATATGAATTGAATCTAACGGTTCATCACTTAACCCAAACTTGATCATCAATTTTTTTGAACATTCCTACGAAAATCCTCAATCCTCATTGATCATCCAAACATTTCTATGAAAACCCTCATTGATCATTCAAAAATCAATCGGGACATGTGTAGCTCGTTAATTAAATTTTTTTAAGAAAATATTACAAAAAAAAACATGATTTTGATTATAATTTTTTTTATAATGATATCGGTAAATACAATATTAAAGAATATAATAACAAGAACGACATAATATTTTTACATTTTCTGTAGAACAAAAAAATTATATGAGTAAAATACAATTAAAAGAAACAATTATCGCGAATAAAAGTAACAAAATAATCTAAATAATGACAATCATATCCCTACCTATTTCAATTCTATTATTATACCTGTTTCGCTTGGATCCACAGCAACGCCGCAAATCTCAACCATTGAGCCCTAATCGATCTTCACTGGCAGAAACTCACCAAAAACGAAAAGAATTTAACAATGCAATTTGATTACAAATCAAGCGAGGAAGACGGTAAAGAAAGAATAATCGTGGTCGTGATTGATTTATTAGGTTTTGATTCCGCCATTGTTGAGGTTATTGGAGAATTTGAAGGATTGGTACTTGCAGGTTTGAGGAAGGCCAACATCGGAGCCAATGAGTTTCCTGATTTCGGATCTGAACTTGAAGAAGACGTGTCTCCAGCTTCCTCTGTTTTGAGATCCAAGGATTTTGGATTCCTCTTCGTTCATCTCCAGATCCATAGCGAAGATAGGTTTGCGAGATAGAATCCAGGCCCAGCCCCAATCCCACCACTTACGGACGGAGCTTCCAGCGAGATCTCCAATCGAGGACATGGATTTGGACTTGCGGATCGCCCAGGCGGTTGCAGGGGAGGAGATTGGCTGGATTCGGAGGGAGAGAGAGGAGTGACGACGGCGGAGTGTTTGGTCGGCACCGGAGTCGGTGTGAGAGACCGGGAGGGCGTCGGAGAGAGGCCGAGTCGGGAGGAAGCTGCGAGTCTTCTGGAAGGTGTGGACGACGGAGGACATGGTGATGTGAGGGCGGAGAAGACGGCGGCGATGGTGGAGGGGAACCAGGGGGAAATGGAGAAGGAAAGTGTGAAGGGGGTGAAAATGATGAAGCGTTGGCGTGTTAACAGTTGAATCCCAGGCTGTTTTATTCGCTACGCGGTGCGGGTTGGGTCGTGGGATGATTATCGTGGGCCCTTCTATTTATACCTTTCACTTTTTTAATTTTATTATAATTAAAATAATTCTTTTAAATATTCCATTTTAGCCCATATAATTTTAATAAATTTTAAATTCGTTAAATATATATATTTTTAAATATATTAAATAATAATAATAATTTGGTGTGAATTGAGTTCTTTTAATCTCAACTCTCTATTTTCAAGTTGGGTCGTGGAATTGTTTTTATTTATTTATTTATAATTATTTAAAAAATTATATTTATCTACTATTCATATTAGATATTTACAAGGTATAATTCATTACTAAAATCAGTTATAGACGTTAAAATATTTTTGATTTTCTAAAGAATAGAGTTGAATTGTAACCTTATGTTCGAGTTGATCGAGCACCGAATCAAATTTTTTGTTTCCTCAAAATTAAAATCAACTCAAACCGAAAAAATCTAACCCAATATTTAGAAATAAAAACGTTAGTACATAAAAATAAAACATAAAAAAAATAAAAATGTTAGAATACAAAATATTTATTTATTTATTTTAAAAAATAAAATATTAATATATTTTGTGTCTAATAAATTTATTTAATTTACGTCTAAAATTTAGATTAATTTTTTTATTTTAGGTGAAATATATTTTTAATCTACTAATTTTTTTAAAAAATTAATAAATTTTAAATTTATGTCTCGTCAAATTGTGAATTTTAAAAAATGTTGATTAAGTCGGAATAAAAAAAAAAAAAAATAATTTGTTTTAAAAGTTTTAATTTTATTTATTTATTTTAACTTAAATTAAAATGAGTTATTGTTAAACATATGATCCAGCTGGCGGCCCAATTTATGTAATAGAAGGCCCAATTCACGAGAGCTTCGGAATCGAAAATTCAGATCTGGAACTCGAAGCTATTGGTAAGAGTAATTCTTGATTATGCAGAACTATCTGCTCTGCGAAACTTGTGCAAGAGATTGGAAACTTTGAATTCTGCGTGTTGGCCTCCCAGATCTAAGCGTGTTCATGCGCTAAATGGAGTACAGAAGGATCAAAGATCAGGTATGTTTTGTTTTGCCTTCGTTTTCTGTCTGTTTTCATCGTCATTTTTGCTGAATCTCTTCTGTATGAATTCTAATCTCATTACGAGATCGGTATTTCGTAATGTTCCCTAAGAATTTGTAGTCATTATTGTTTATTTTGTAACTTCGTTCATCGATCGATGTAATTTATGGATTTTGTAATATTGATAATGCTCACTCGCTGGCTTGCTTAGTGGTAGCTGAAGTAGGAGTTATTATTTGAAAATTGAAATGAGATAGATGCGTTTGATGAATCGTTAAACTCGAACTACATTTCGTTTTTTGAAGTGTGTGGTATTAATGTAATCGTAGGATAAAGATGGCAATGGAGATGGCAGTGGGGCTGGTGTTGCTGTGGCAGATGACATAGAGAGCTTGCGCGGTGGTAAAGCAATTTCAGGCGGTATGTTATCGTGCGGCTCTTTTTGGGTAATCTATCTTTGTTGGATTGATAGTCTCCGTCGCATATTTTGCTTTTAGTTTACGCTTCTCGTTGTCTTAATGTTCATGTGCGAAAATTGCAGCGAGCAATATGGCGAAATTGGGAGGAAATCCTTTGGATAGATCCAAGTGGCAGCAGAAGTATGATTATGAAATATGAGCAAACATGTTATATTTCAATGAACATCATTTGTTTGCCTTTGGGTCAGATTCGAATTGATTTCCTTTTCTAAATGATTTTAGGTCCATAGTTACGCTTGCATTAACAGTTCTTACTAGTTCACAAGCAATACTCATTGTGTGGTCCAAGAGAGCAGGCAAATATGAATACAGTGTTACAACTGCCAATTTCATGGTGAGTAAATCAAACTCTGATTTGGAATATATGATCAGCAGTTAGAAGTTACGCGTACCTTATTATTTCTTTACTAAATTGGTGGTTATGGCATATATATAAATAATATCATTTGGTAATAGGTGGAGACTTTGAAGTGTGTATTATCGCTTGCTGCTTTGAGTCGAATCTGGAGAAGTGAAGGTGTGACTGAAGATAACAAGTAATGTTGCTAGCTGATGCAAATTTCTTTTTCTTACTTCGATGTATTTTGTCAGAGTAGTTGATTATTTTTGTTTCAAATTAGAAAATATTGGACAAAAATCAAACTGTCAGTTATAAGAATGAACTGTGTAGATGAGGAAAATGCAAAACAATTCAAACTTACTATATTTTAGTTATTAGAATTAATCGATTATGCAACAGCTCTATTAGGACCTCGTGCTTATGCTCAGTATTCTTTTACTTCGTGGTTTGGTGGATTATATTCTTGGCTAGACAGAAATTTTAGTTAGAGTGGTGGTGGAATGATTTTGAATTTGATTGATCTCAAATTAGATCTCTGTTGGGATTGCTATGATCAATCATATCGTTTGTATTACTGTTCTTGGTCAACGTGCTTTGTTGGTACTATTTAGCAAAGTGAAATTGTTAGCACTCTAAACTTTTTTTTCTCATGTGTCCCTAAAATTTGACTAGGTTGAGCACAACGTATGATGAGGTTATTGTCTACCCTATTCCTGCGGCCCTTTATCTCGTCAAGAATTTGCTCCAGGTTTGCCTTTGCCCTTTTTAAAGCTTTCCTCCGGTACCATGTCCATGTTCTTATTCATGCAAGTGCATTAACTTTTATTCCTCATGTGGCAGTATTACATTTTTGCTTATGTGGATGCACCGGGTTATCAGATATTGAAAAATTTCAATATCATCAGCACGGGTATTTTGTACAGAATCATACTTAAGAAAAAGTAAGTCCCCTTAGCTTGAATTAAATTCTTTTAGATGTAGAAAATATTTATTTAATGGTTGAGCTTAGAACTTGCTATTGCTAGTGTTCTTATACAGTGAGAAGAAGCATGAACTGGGGAATGCATTTATTTCTCATTTCCTCTTCTTCTCAATCCCAATGCTCCGTCCATGAATGAATAGGCTGATGAATGATGAGCTAATTCAGGCACTATGACTGATTATTAAGAAAACTTACATTTTAAGCTGAATAGGAAATGAAATGACCGCTGGAAAAGCCCATAAAGTCTAAACTTCATCATAGCTTGAATTGTAGTCATTGAGGAATATTTGTTTGGATTATGTTTTAACAGGAACCATATTTCAGGTTAAGTGAGATCCAGTGGGCGGCGTTTGTTCTTCTATGTGCTGGGTGCACCACTGCACAGCTAAATTCGAAGTAAGAATTTTTTACAGCTGTTATGTTGTTCATTTATGAGTTATACAAGTGTTTGGATCTCTTCCTTTTGTTGTATATTTAGAGTGCTTCTGGCAAGCAAAAAGGCCATTAAATTTCTCCAGGAACCGAGTCTTTTAGACGCTCAGTTGCTTCCTCAATTGCTTTGTTTATTATGAGCAGGAACCATAGATGATATCTGTATTTATCAATTAATAGATACTGGTTTCTAGTCATATGTTGTGATTTTTATTGAATGCATTATATATTCATATTTTCTTTGCAGCTCAGATCATGTTCTTCAGACACCTTTTCAAGGTTGGCTGATGGCTATAGTGAGTTCCAAATCTGTAATGCTATAAGAGTGTGTGTGTATGTGTCTTGTGTGAAGAGTAATTCCTCAAGCACTTATTATCTTTGGTGGTGGTTGAATCTTGTATAGATCATGGCACTCTTGAGTGGATTCGCTGGAGTGTACACTGAGGTGAATTATTTATGTGCAATTTCAATACTGTCACCATTTCTTTAATTGAAAGACCTTTACTATGTTTTTCTCCTGTACAAAGAACTGTCATTATGTTTAAGAGCTTTCTGTTCAAATGTTTCATCTGGCTACTAGACAGAGAAACCTGGGTTGACTTCATGCCGCCTTTTAGCTTCCTAAGACACTTTGAAGAAAGCTATAAGAAAGTTCCAGGAATGTGATTGTCCTTCTAGGAATGTAACTTTTTTTTTTTTTGCAGGCTATAATTAAGAAACGTCCTTCAAGGAATGTAAATGTACAAAACTTCTGGTTATATGTGTTTGGGATGGCGTTCAATGCTATTGCCATGCTGATTCAAGATTTTGATGCAATTGCGAATAAGTAATTCTGCCATTCTGATGATTGTTTTTTTCTCTCTCTAGCTTCCTCTCCATGGTTTTAAGGACATTAGATTTTTTTAATTAATTCATACCTAGAAATTTTTAAATTTTGTTTCCTACCCGGCAGTAATATTTTCAATTGTGTTATTTTCTCAGGGGATTCTTTCATGGTTACTCGTTTATTACAGTTCTCATGATTCTGAATCATGCCCTCAGGTATTAAACGATCTTTCTAAGAGTTTATTAGCATCAATAGTGGATCTTAGGCTGACTTTATAGAAGTCTTCGTTATTCAGTCAATTAAGTCTCATGAGTTCGTGCAGTAGTGTGGTGTTATAGTACCAAAATTAGCACCAAGGCTTATTTTCTTAATTTGTTCATATTTAGAATATATGCTGACAGCATTTGTTTTTCCAGTGGCATTGCTGTATCTATGGTATTGAAGTATGCAGATAACATTGTGAAGGTATTGCCTACTGCAAGTCTTTAATTAATTTGAGTTTATTTATAGCTTTGACTTGCAGAATTACTTAACTTATGCATATGATAATATATCTCTTGCAATTCTTGTTTCAAATTAATTGACGTATTTCGATTCTTCTGGGATTTATCATGATTTCTCAATGCAAATTTATATTAAGCAATACGACAGCATAACATAAAAAATTAAAATATTGCAAGGCGTTCTTTAGAATTTGGTTCTTTTGAGCGCCAAAAAGATATGCTGATAGCTCTATCTTATCACTTGGTGGGGCTGGGATCCCTTGATTAGAGATTATGGTCTTAGTTGGGATGTTGGATGAGTCCCTCTCTTGTGCTTGAATTGATTCTTCGTTGATCTAGCACCAATCTTGGCATGTACTCAAACACGTTGACCATGTTCAACAATTCGATGTCGATGACATAAGTTTTCGAGCTTGCATATAGATTTTTTTTACATCTCAAATAACGCTCCTATTAAGATTTAACTTTGCAACTTGGCGCAGGTTTATTCCACTTCAGTGGCAATGCTTCTCACCGCAGTGGTTTCTGTTTTTCTGTTTGGCTTTCATCTCTCCCTCGCCTTTTTCCTTGGATCAACGTAAGTTATTCCTGATTTATATAGCTGCATCTCATTTTCCTTGTTAATGTACATTCAACCTTTGGTCGTTTTGCATTTACAGCGTTGTATCGGTTGCGGTCTATCTACACTCAATTGGGAAGCTGCAAAAGTAGCGACAACTTTGTGAATGGTAAACCGAAACAACAGATGTTCATTATATATCAGTGTATATGGGGTACTGTCTCCTGCTCTTTTTGCCTCATTATATGTTTCCATTGATTACATGAGAAATTATGGATTCTAAGTACAAGTTAGATAACAGATGACTGGCGTATACGAAATAGTATTCGTTACGATTGCTAGATTCAACCTCGATTCTCTGCGTGCTTTTAGCGTTCTGATTTGTAGGATGTAGAGTTCTTGGGATTCAAAAATGTAGGTAGAAAGCAAAATATACCACAAGTTTTACAAGTTGCTCGATTAAGAATTATCAAGACTTATTGCATGCAAGTTTGAGAATAGCTACTTGATCATAGCTCAACTGGGTCGAGACGTTTTAGTAACCTTTTAATACAAGTTGAATGTTCGAGCTCTTAGTAACCTTCACGTTGGGAATGTTTTATATTGTTGGAGTATTTGGAAGATGAAAAGTACATTTTTTAGAAAGAAAGTGGGAATTGAAGGAAAGTAAATCCTCCTGTTGGATTGGGAGGGAGTTCATTTCTTAGGCTTGGAGTATCTGAGGCATCGGTATCTCTCACCATCAACAGTGATTTCAAGAGCTCCATCTTGGTTATTTTGGATGGATGCAGTTCCTCCATTATGCAATCCTTTTTCTTTTTCAAAGGCCTCCCTTTCCAATCTCAACTGTAACTCTTGTCGTTCAATCTCAGCCTGAATGAACACAAACAAAAACATCACCACACTACAATCTTCTACCAGGATTAAATACCATTTTTAGTTTTATTTTGTTCTTTTCTTCGTCCCTAACTTGCTCGGATTAAATACCATTTTTAGTTTTATTTTGTTCTTTTCTTCGTCCTTGACTTATTTGGATAAGATACCAATTACCATCTTATATTCAGGGAGTTGAATTCTCTAAATGGTCAATGTAAAGGATTCTATTGTCAACGAGTGAAGATCGGATTGTTACAAGCAAATTTGAAGCCCTACGAGATATTGTGGGCGGGCGTGGGTGAGACAATAGAATTAGTATGTTGTGGGAAAAATTAAAAAATTAAAATTTTAAAATTTCAAAGGCGTAGAACGAGAACTGATTGCTACGAGCAAATTTGAGGATCTACACCAAGAAGGTTTTGAATCAATTTAGATTACTTCTATTGAAAGGGGAGAGACGAAGATCATGACATATTTATGCTCAACGGGTTATTCATGAATTAGTGTATAAATTTTAAAAATTAAAAATTTAGTTTTGGTGTAGGATGTAGAACATAAAATTTAAAAGTAATTTATTTTAAAAAAATTTGAATTTATAAGAAAATGTTTTATATAAAGACCGAGTGAGAGAGAGAGAGAGAGAGAGAGAGAGAGAGAGAGATGATGGTACCTCTCGCCGGTAAAGCTGGTCCTTCCAGGTAGTTTCCCGCTGTGCGACGACGCTTTCTCGTCTCTGCATGTCTTTGGTGTTGGTTAATCGTTCTTCAATGGCGGTTTCCACTGCCTCCTTCACTCCCTCCTTCAACCTATCAACCAACGATTTTATGTTCCAAATCATTTCCTTCCCAAACCCACGCCCTCTCCCACGATGCCTCCCAATCGGATTCCGGACCAACTACTGCGGTTGCTGCTTCTAGGTTTTTCTTGGATTTCGTTTCCCTTTTTGATGAATGGAAGGAATTTTGTTTGAGTGAGAATTCGTTCGTCCATGTGTCCGGATAGGAATAGGAAAAGCATTATCTTCATCAATACTGTGAAATTGGATGAAGCCCCGAATCTGTTCGACGAAATGCCCGAAAGAAAAGTCTTCTCCTGGACGACTCCATTACTGTCTGCTTACTTCAATTCCAATCAAAATCATCATTAGGCGTTGGAGTTTCTGATAATCATGCTTTGTGGGTTTGGAATCTGATGCCTTCCTAAGGACTGCTCCAATCAACAGGTAAGATGCTTTGAATGTTTTTTTTCTTTAATGGAATGGTTTCATGTGCTTTTGTTATTAATTTATGCACTTTCCTAAAAAAAAAAAAAACTTAAGAGTTAAAACTTTTTTTTTTTTTTTTTTTTTTTTTTATTGTTTATCTTAGATAATTTTAATTATTTGAAAATAAGTAAATAAATGTTTTACTAATTAACATATTATTTTTATTAAAAACAAAAATTTGAACAAATTACTTTTCTACCCTAAGTGTTTTTCTGTTATTTTATTTGGTGTTATTTCTCTTTTGCTTGCTGCTTATATAACGTCTCTTTCGAAAATCTCTCTGCCTTCGTTTTCTAAAACATTATCTTAAAATCGAGACCAAAGGCTCGAGCATACGTCACTTGGTCGTAGGCGACGTAAGAACAAATTGGCTAGGCTTGAGCATACGTCGCTTGGCCGTAGGCGACGCAAGAACAAATTGGCTTAGCTCATTTGTCATTGGAAAGTGAGTGCTGCACAATCGCAAGTCCACTGCCATCAAAAGTGCGATTGGTTTGATAACCCGCTACTAATTCTTCTTCCGCTTCTGATAAATCAAAAGGTAATCTCTCGCATTCTGCTAAGGAAGAAATTAGAAAAATAACAAACCCTATAGGTTGACGCCACAAATTCCACCCCCAAAAACCATACTTTGATTGAGCCTCAACAACTGTACTCGAACTGTTAGATAATCATAGTTGGTAATAACATCACTGTTCTTATTACAGAACCGTACATGAGATTTTCACCTCATACGGCTCCTTGAGGAACAATAAAAAAAATAATAATAAATAATAAAATAAAAAAAAATTGAAAATTTTTACTATCGGAATAATTGGGTTTAGTGTAAAAAATGTTCTCATCCGACCCAACCGAACCCATGAACATGGCTAGATATTCAGTTTTTAATGACCACCACCCCATCAGAATCCAATTCTTAAAGAACTTCTTTTCCACCTAATGAAATTAAAAAAAAAAAAAAATCAAAGATCTTAACAAAAGTGATGAGTACCGTTCATAATTGAAGTAAAGCACAAATTCTGATTCTTGAAACTACATGAATGGACCTTATTTATGGAACAGAAATGGATCCCTTTCCTTACAGATCGACACACAGCAAATCCGAACAATGTCGATGAATGCTCGATGGATTGACAGACACTGTTTTGCTGCTTTCTTATAACTCATCTTTGAAGTTGTCGCGACCGACGTAAGAAGCATAAGACTTGATTATTGACTCGTACACCTCGATGCCTTTCAAATACTCAGCTTGGTTCAGAAACTGAAACAGATGAACATATTGTTTAGATGACAATGCAGTTGATGTCAGCTAGAAGAACAGCCATCTCGGTACAGAATGGAGGTGGACGAACAGAGAGAGCGGTTTAGGTGGAGATCGTAATGTAGCATGTAAAGCAATTATGATTGCTTCTCGAGTTCTTAACTACTCATTATCAGTTTAATACTAGGCCAATTGTAACAACTCAAGCCCACTGCTATCTGTCCTCTTTAAGCTTTCGACTTTAGACTTCCCCTCAAGGTTTTAAAACGAGAGAGAGGTTTCTATACTCTTATAAGGAATGTTTCGTTTCCCTCTCCAATCAATGTGGGACCTCACAATCTACTCCCTTTGGGAGCCCAACGTCCTCGTTGGCACACCGCCCGATGTCTAGATCTAATACTATTTGTATATTTGTAACAGCCGAATCCCACCACTAACAAATATTGTCCTTTTTGGGTTTTCCCTTCTGTACTTCCCCTCAAGGTTTTAAAATGTGTCTGCTAGAGAGAGGTTTCCACACCCTTAAAAGGAATGTTTCGTTTCCCTCTCCAACCGACATGGGATCTCACACAAATGTTCAAAATGAATATGGTCTCGAGATTTCGAGTCGAAGGGTTAGCCAATGCAAACTATGGACAAATTTTGTGCTATATCTAAGATAAACAGAAGAACACAGGAATGTAGCACTAAATCATACAGCCAGATTCACCCATCTTTGAGAAATAGATAAGAATTCTCACCTCATTATGGTCATGAAGAAGACTAGGAGTGTTTGCCATTGGAGAGAAGCCGATCGCAGGGAGACCTTGATTTCGAAAGTACCGGGCATCGGTTGAAGCGGGAAAGATTTCTGGGTTTCCAAGTTTCCCATTAGCATTTCTCACAGCTTCTTCAAGAAGATTCCACCACGGGTTTGAACTGTCGATAGCGGTGAGAGCTGGTTTCCCGAACTTGTCGTAAATAGACTCCTTTTGCTTAAACTGAAACAATCAAGCACCGGGAAAGATACGAGAGGAAGAACTTACATCATAAAAGAGATCGAATTCTGGAATTCAACAATCCGTAAAGTCTTTATGAGTTATTATATCAGTATCCGGGCTCGAAACTGTAAGCATGGGCACTTTAGTTCGAGTAACATGACTGTATATGCCATCTATTAGACATTTATCACTACGACACTCGTTCGACACGTTCTACTCTGGTTTCAACTTGTAGCATATTTCATCATTTCAATCATAGACAAACTAATTTAGATATACTCGAGAGCATTTGTTCATCTCGTTATTTATGTCTTGAATCTTTTAGAAAATCACACGTTGCGAATGTATCCCATGCTTCTAAAGACTCAAAAGATTGATACCTCAAATGTCATGTTACGAGAAACTGGTGCCCATTCCTCTGCGATTCGTCTCTCGAGAGACTCTGGATCGGCAGTCGGTGGGAGGCGAACGTCGAAACCAGCCTCGGCTTCGGATGGTTGCAGATTCATAACAAAGCCCTGGTAGATAACAGAGTAGCCATCAAGTTATATTAGCAACAGAGCTAATCATCTTCATTGTACTATATGACACAGAATTTTAACAAAAAGAGTAGTTTTCATCAAGAATTCAACTCACACGTTCTTGATTGATATCATAACCCAATTTTCTGCTATCTCAACTGTTTAAACCATAGTTTTTGAAGTTCCATATGGAAATCAAACAAATACCCACTTCATATCTTTCTTTCGTGTGTTCCCGGGAGGAATTCGATCTCGGGATACCACCTAAATAACAGCGGCTAGAGGATCAAATAGGTCACGAAGAAAGAGTCTGAGGTCGGGTCGGATGACATACATCTTGGTTGGTTTCACCAAGAGTGAAAAGGTAAAGACACTATAATAGCCCAAGTCCACCGCTAGCAGATAGTCCTCTTTGGACTTTCCCTTCAAGGTTTTTAAAACGTGTATGCTAGGGAGAGGTTTCCACACCCTTATAACGAATGCTTCGTTCTCCGCCCCAACCGATGTGGGATCTCATATTCCATCCCCCTTCGGGGCCAGCGTCCTCGCTGACTCTCATTCCCTTCTCCAATCAAAGTGGGACCCCTTAATCCACCCCCCTTTGGGGCCTAGCATCCTTGCTGGCACACCGCCTCGTGTTCACCCCCTTCGGGGTTTAGCCGCCTCACTGGCACATCACCCAGTGTTTGGCTTTGATACCATTTGTAACAGTCCAAGCCCACCGCTAGTAGATATTGTCATCTTTGAGCTTTCCCTTTCGAGCTTCCCCTCAAAGTTTTTAAACCGCGTTTGCTAAGTAGAGGTTTCCACACCCTAATAAAGAATGTTTCGTTCTCCTCTCCAACCGATCCCCTTTCTAATTTCATTTCACTATAGACAGTATACCAGTTTGGATCAATTGATCAAAGGAATTACAACTAACTTCAAGCATTCAAGAACAAACAAGTTTCAAAGATAAACTCACAGTAGGAGATGGAGTCCCAGCTTTTAAGGACACCATGTTGACAGAGACCACCTCTCCTTCAGCCTTCAAACCAGCCTTCAACAAATCAAACTGAGAAGCTCTGAACCTTCTCACACTCTCAATACTTTTGAACAGATTCTCCAACGCAGCATTATCATAAAGCTTAGCTCCATGGCCAGGCGCTCCCACTGCCTTGATCACCAACCACCAAGGGCTCCTCTCCCCATAAAACGCCCTGTAATTCTCACCCGGAGAAGGCAATCCTAATGATTTATGAACTCCATTAGTCTAAACATTTGAAGAACAAGGATAAATTCAATAAAAAAATCAGCAAAAGTGGTTCACTCAGTACCTTCATCAAGAACAATGGCGACGTTCAACTTCTTGAACTCATCAGATTCAGCGAACTTCTCAGCACCACCATGGCCACCAATTTCTTCATCTGGAACAAAAGATAAGTAAACAGACCGCACAGGCTCAAACCCAGAAGCCTTCAAACGCCGAATAGCCTCGAGGTATTGCATCCCCACGCACTTCATATCCTGAGACCCTCTGGCATAGATATTTCCATGGGAATCGATATGAGCTCCAAGAGGAGGGTGCGTCCATTTGTGATGCTCGAATGGAACAACATCGGTATGCGAATTGAGAAGGATCGAAGGAAGATTAGGGTTCAAACCAGGCCATTTGAGGAGGACGAGAGGCTTGCCCACGACGAATTCGACGGTGTGGTATTCAAGGGAGAGCGATTTGGCTTGAGAAATGATGAAATCGGCTGCTTCATAGTATTGGGGATTGGGCTGAACGGTGTTGATCTGAAGGTATCGTTGGAATCTTGATACGATTGAAGAGGAAGATAATGGATCTTCTTCGGCTGCAGAAATTGAGAGAAGCAAGAAAAGGGTTGTAATGGAGAGGAGAAGATGATTAAGAGATTTGAAATTCATGGTTCAATCGGCACTTGGCTCAGTACCCACAACTCACAACTCATAAATTTCAGGAGAAATTCATTAAATTTGATGATGAAATTGGAGATCAAAAGCCCATTTGAAGTGAAACAGAAAATTTGGGCTACACAAAAAAACAAGAACTCAGAGCAGAGCAAGTAGGAGCCCACAAAAGAAGCCGCATCAAAAAAATGCTCCCAATCCACCAATCCACCCCCCTTCCCGCCCAGACACACCGTCTCATGTCCACCCCCTTCATGGTTCAACCTTCTCGCTGCCACATCACTCTCTTCTCCAATAGATGTGGGACCCCTCTATTCCACCCCTTTTAGACCCAATGTCCTTGCTGACACACCGCCTCATGTCCATCCCCCTTAAGGGTTCAACCACCTCGCACATCGTTCGATGTCTACCTCTGATACCATTTGTAACGACTCAAGTCCACCGTTGGTAGATATTATCCTATTTGGGTTTTTCCTTTCAGGCTTCTCCTCAAAATTTTTAAAACACGTTTGCTATAGAGAGGTTTCCACACCCTTATAAAAAATGTTTCGTCCTCCTCTTCAACTAATGTTGGATCTCACATTAATAGCTATAATGATATCAATTTTTTAAATAGCTCGATATCAGGATTGGGTAGAAGCCCACGATATCAATTTTTTAAATAGTTCGATATCAATTTTTTAAATAGTTCGATATCAATTTTTTAAATAGTTCTTCTTGAACCGGGGCCAGAGACTCGAGCATACGTCGTTTGCCCGTAGGCGATGCGAGAACGAATAGACTTAACTCACTTGTTGGTGAGGAGTGAGTGTCGCACAATCGCAAATCCGCTGCCATCAAAATACAATTGTGACAAAAAAAAAAAAGATTTTATTACATAAAAATTCGAATTTATAATAAATAAAAATTCAAAGTCTTAGGAATAACAAAAATAAAAAACATTTATTTATTTATTCTCTAGTCGGGGTTTTAGCGATTTGCATCTAACGTAAAAAATAAAAATAATAAATAAAATAAAGAGAATCTACAATAAAATAAATAAATTTTATTATAATAGCACGTGATTTAAATATTTAAATCAACCATCTAAATATTTTAAAAAAAATAATTTATTAAACCTTTAATATTCGGACTTTATATTAAAATAAAATTATGTAGATTTTAAGTCGTATAAATATCTTAATTATTGTTAAATTAAGACCAAGTTATATAGACTCATTTTCATCTCGTGTTTTATTTATTTATTTATTTATTATCTATTTCCTTAGGCAATAGAATAAAATGTAATTATTTAGTAATAATTTTGTTTTTTTAATATATTTTTTTATTTTATAATTCTAGTTTCTTGGTTTTTATGAGGAAAAAAATCAACCATATGCTAATTATTTATTACATAGCCAAATGCAATTGCTAACTACTTTTTGTATTTTTTTGCTAATTTTTTATAAATAAAAAATAAAATTTTATAAATTTATTATGAGGAAAAAAAATGATAAATTGATATTTCAATTAATATTTTTAAAAAATTAAGAAAAAAAATAGAAACAAAAAATTTACATACAATTTTTAATTAATTTTTTTATATTATTATTAATAATATGTGAGATAAAATAATAAATTTTCGAGTTTTAAATTAATTGAATTATACTAACCAAAATTCGGATATATCTAGATATATCGATATAATTATATATCCATATAATTAGAGGGCAGATAAAGATAATCTAGAGAGATAAACAAACCCTTCCTTTTCTATTTTTTATACCATGTATCATAGTAATTATCCTTTTTCAATTTGGAGAGAGATGACTGAGTGGACTAAGTGTCGGATTGCTAATCGGTTGTAAGAGTTTTTTGTATCGAGGGTTCGAATATAATTTCTTGATGAACCAAAATTTGTTAAATTATAGAAAATACCCTTAAAATACGAGATTTATTTCAATAATACTCTTAAACTTAAAAATAAAAATATTTATAATCTTACCAAATGTTTAAAAAAAAAAAAACTCTTACCATTTAATTTAAATGAAAAAATTAAAAATATTGTTTAAATTTTTTTAAAAATACAAAATTTAAATGAAAAACGTTAAAAATGTTGACTTATGGATTATTTGCATGGCAATTTTGTTATTTAATTTATTAAATCATGGGTCTAATTTAACATTTTTGAAAAATCAAGGATATTTTTAAAATTTAAAAAGTTTACGGGTATTAATAAAATAAAACTTAAAATAAAAATGTAATTAAAGTTTATTTATTTATTATTATTGGATCTAAATTAAAAAATTAATATTGACCATAAAAAATTGCAAAAATTAATGAGGAATTTGAAGGGATCCCGTCGCCGCCGGTGCACTGCATCCAAACGGAAGTGTTTGACCGGCGATTCAACGGTCGTTTGCTTTATTTTTATTTTATTTTATTTTATTTATTACTTGAAAAGAAAGTCGTTTGCTTTATTTTTTCTTAAAAAACAAATGGTTAATTGAATCCAGGGTTTTATTATTATATTTCAACCAAATGTTTGAATGTTTCAAATTTTGACTATTTCTATTATTATTATTATTTAAGCGGAATACTTAGCGCGTGCTTGTCTCTACTGCAGGTTTGTACAAAGTTAGTCAATGCTTACTCGGTAGGTATCGTCATTGTCCCGAGTAAAAAGCTCGACTGCTTGCTCAAGATGATGAAAAAAGGGTTTTCTTTTTTGTTCTGTTTTAGCTAACAAAAATTTATATTTTTTTTACCGCTAAATTAATAAAAATATCCATAAATTTTGAATTTTCTCTCAAAATACTCTTGAACTTAAATTTTTTTTATTAATTTTAATTTTATATTAAAAAAATACCTACAAATTTCAAAAGTAACACCGACCTTCTTACCTTTTATAAATATTTGGATGGAAACCATCTACCACATCTCATAGATTTTTTTTTTTAATATTATTATTAGTATTTTTTTAATACTATAAAATTATTTTTGAATTTTCAAAAAGAAATTAAATGTATTTTAATTTTTTTAAAAAAGTTGAAGGATATTAATGAAATTTTTGAAAAGCAAAACCTTTCTAATTATTTTTGAAACATTTTTTAAAAATAAATATTAATCGGCTACTGGTATTTTTTTATTTTTTTTTTAAGTTTACATAATTAAAATATATTTATTAATTTAGTTTTTTTTTTTCTCTAAATTATTTGTTCAAGTCTCTAAATTTGTTATATTAAAATTTTTTCTCTCTAAAACTATTATTCTTATTCCTCTAAAATCGATCGCATTATTTCGTAAAAAAAATAAAAATTAGGTATAAATATATAATTTTTTAAGCATAAAAAAATAAAATGGTTACCCGAACCTAAAATTATTAATTTAAATTACATCATGAATAATTAGTTAAGATATATCTGTATTTAATAATGTCCTCGAGCTTTTAATCATCTATTAAAATAACCTTTAATTGTTACCCATAAATATTATAAAGATATATTAATTAGTTGTATATTTTGTCTTATTATTTTACTTTCTTATTAAGACAAATAGCTAATATTTGGGCCATCTTACAAATTATTCTTTCCTTTTAAATTTTAATTAACTTTAAAAATTCTCATAACCATTTTATTTTTAAATATTATTTTTGTTATAAAATAATAATAATAATAAGTTTATTTATTTTTGTTTTTAAAATTTTGATGAAAATTCAAATATTTTCTTAAAAAAAAATGAAATTCTTTTTTCAGAAATGATGAGAAATTACTCAACTAGACATAAATTAATTTTCAGTTTTGTGTCTCTTTGAACGTTTAAAATGTCTAATAAATTTTTAAGTCCAAATTTTATTAGACACAAAATTAAAATTTTAAATATCTATTTTAGATATTTTTTAAAATTTAAGTATCTATTAGACACTAAAATTTATGAATAAATCTCGTAATTTGAGTTTTAATATTGTTCAATTGACATAAAATATGTAATTTTGGACCGCCTATACATTATTAAAAAAAACAAACAATAATTTAAATTAATAATATATATATATATATATATATATTACATTGAGGACCATCTCACTTTATGTTATTATATTGATTAATAATTGACTTTTAAAATAAGTTGATTATTTAGGTACGTTCAAATCATTTATTAATTGATATTGTTTAAAGCATTATTAATCAAACATAATTTAATTAGTCAAGATTGGTACCTTAGGACAACTCATTTCCGTTAAACGCTCAAAAAAAAATCAAAGAGAATCTAGAAATAGCTCGAGACGTCAACAATGTAGAACACACGAATGTGACCAAACAACAATCCAACGATGAATGACTATAGCTTTGAGACGCGAGGCTGTGCGGTCAGCATAAATTGATGATTGTCATGCGAGGGTCGGGTTGAATGAAAAAAATGAATTTGAAGAGAGAAGATGGTTTTTATGACACGTTTAATGATTTTTTTTTAAAAAAAATTAATCTTAGTTGATCATTGATCCTGTCGAATCTCATTTTATTGTCGTTAAAGCTCGAATTTTACTCTCGGTCTTATTTTTTTGAGCTCAACGACCCGATCAATTTCAAAATAATAGAAAATAATTATTTTTATTTTTATTTTTATTGGAAAGATAAAAAGAAAAAGACAAACCAAGGGGATGAGTAATTTAATTAATTATGATTAACCAAATCTTGAAGAAATCATATTAATTAAATGATATAATAATTAAGGATTAATGGTTTTAATTAAGATTACTTTTATTAATTTTTAATATTTTATATTTTTTAATTTTTAATATTTTATATTTGTTTGAGGTGAGTTTGGATGGTTATAGAGCCACACATCCAACCATGTGTCATCAAGGACGCTGGCCCCCAAGAAGGGTGGATTGTTGGAGAGGGGAACCCCGAAGAAGAGTGGATTGTTGGAGAGGGGAACTAGGGCTGATGGCCATACGTAAACGGCCGAAGCGGACAATATCTGTTAGTAGTGGCTTCAAAAGAGAGTGAATTGTTGGAGTAGGGAACTAGGGTTGATGGGGATACGTAACGGGCCGAAACAGACAAAATTTCTTAGCAGTGAACTTGGATTGTTATAAATGGTAACAGAGTCAGACACGCAACGGTGTGTCATCAAAGACGCTAGCCCCTGAGAGGATGGACTGCGTAAAAACGTCTCCTTAACATACGTGTTTTAAAATCGTGAGGTTGACGATGATACGTAACGAAATTAAATTTGACTATAATTAGTTTGACTAATTAGCAATTACACAATATTTAAACCAATGTTTTGTTTTTAAGTGATGCATTACTTTGAAATCTATCAAATTTTAAATATTAAAATTTGATTGATTTATGGCAACGTTACATTAATTTCAAATATACTATACAATTATATATACATATATTTATTTAATTTTATAATTTTTTTTTTATTATTTAGCAATATATATATATTTATTTAACTGCATTTAAAAAATAATCCACTCCGGACCCAATTCAACCCACGAACACCTCAAATATATATAAAAAATTATACGTAACAACTTAAGGTCAAGTCCACCCCTTGCAGATATTATCTGTTTTGACCCGTTACATATCGTCGTCAGCCTCATTATTTTAAAACGCGTCTATTATGAAGAGGTTTTCATATCCTGATAAAGAATGTTTCGTTCTTCTCTCCAACCGATGTAAGATCTCACATATTGATTTATAAAACGCACAATAATACAAATTTAAATCTGAATTGATTTTGAATCGTACGCATTATACATACGTCTTCCGTGTCCCGATGTTCGAATTTTTACCCTCACATTTTTTTAACTAAAAAAAAGACTTACAAACGTGCATTATTTGTTAAGAAAAAAATCGTTGACTAAAATATTATTCGACTAGTCATGATATCAATAGGAATCTCGTATCAATTAATGTGTACACAAATGATTCTCTAGAATTTAGGTATATATATATATATATATATATATATATATATATATATATATATATATATATATATATATATAATACCCACTTGATTAATTCTTTAAAACCAAATTGGAATAGGAAAATTTGAATATTATGAACAAGTTATTATAAATTAATGATTAATTACGAGATCTTTCTTAAACCTCCATTAATGGCGCCCGTGATCCTTGATATAATAGCTAAGAAATGATAGTTATCACCGATACGAATAAGGTGTACCTTTCTTTTCAGCGGCTCAATCCTAAGAACTCCAAGGTTATAGGTATTTAGCTTGAAATATGGACAGTGGTCATAATTTAGGGATGCAAGAGAATGTTGGGACCATCCGGTGTCAAATCGAGATTCTAAATCTTGGTTCGGATCCTGGGCAAGAGACGCCACAAACAAATATATTGTTGGTCTCTTATGACGTTAAATTGCAAAGAAATTTATGATCATGTTTTCTGATTTACTTTTATAACATGATCCCGAGACCTTTAAATATCTCGGGTGTACACTAATGAACGGAAGAATCAAATTACTTTTTTTTTGGAGTGAAAAACCCTTAAAGGAAGCCAATCTCGAAGGGTGGTAAGAGTGAATCTATTGACCAGAGTTTCACCGAGTTTGTGCTTAAACTAATAAAAATAGAAGTCGGGGCCTAACACAAACATGACAATCAAAAGAATGAGCCAAAACCGAACGAGTAAAGTCATATCTTCTCCCTAACAAAATGATGATAATTCATTGGATTACGAGAATATGATTTATCTCACAGCAGATCTGGTGGTCGACAATCATTCAGACTTGGTAAAGGTTGTCGCAGTACCTGTAGTAGGACAGAAGACTGATTGCGATGCTCGCGGACCAATTTACAATGTCTCCGTCGCTGACGTTCGTCAAACAAACCACGTTGATTAGCCAAGGTTTTCTTCAGTTAATCATACCTTGACCCCGATGCCTTCAGAGTATTTTTATTTATAGGCGCCTCGAGATATACGGGAAACTCGTTGTTCATATCCGGTAAAGACTCGAGATTAAAATTAAATGTTTATTGCTCGTTTAAACAACGTAAAGTAACCTCGAATTATTGTTAGGTCCACACGCTCTATCATTCGTATAGTAACCTCGAATTATTTATATAAAAAAATAAACAAAAGAAAGGAAAAAACAAAGTTTTTTATTAAATCAAAATTTAAATTACTTTAATTAATGTCCCATTTGTAACACATGTTCGTATTAATTAGTTAGATTCATTGGATTATATATATATTTTTCATTTTCAAAATTTGTTCAATTATTTATTTATTTATTTTCAATTTCCCATACGTAGGTATGAATACGACCGATTTGATTAATACGACAGATATTGTTTATTGTCGTTCACTTTCTTATGATGTTATGTGTGAGATCTCACATCGGCTCGAGAGGGAAACGAAATATTTCTTATAAGGGTGTGGAAACCTCTTCCTAGTAGACGCGTTTTAAAACCGTGAGGCTGACGATGATACGTAACGGGTCAAAACGGATAATATTTACTAGCGGTGGGTTTGAGCTGTTACAAATAGTATCATAGCAAACACCAGGAGGTGTGCTAACGAGAACGCTGGCCCCCAAGGAGGTGGATTGTGAGATTCCACATTGGTTGGAGGGGGAACGAAATATTTCTTATAAGGGTGTGGAAATCTCTCCCTAGTAGAGTAGACGCGTTTTAAAACTGTGAGGCTAATAACGATACATAATGGGTCAAAGCGGACAATATCTACTAGCGGTGGGTTTGAGCTGTTACAAATAGTATCATAGCAAACACCGGGCGGTGTGCTAGCGAGAACACTGGTCTCTAGGTGGTGGGTTGTGAGATCTTACCTCGGTTGGAGTGGGGAATGAAATATTCCTTATAAGAGTGTGGAAATCTATCCCTATTAAACACGTTTTAAAACCATGAGCGATACATAACGGGTCAAAGCGGATAATATCTGTTAGCGGTGGGTTTGGGTTGTTACAAATGATATTAGAGCCAATCATTGTGCAGGATGCATGCAAGGGGATTGCGGCCCCGAGGGGTGTGGATTGTGAGATCCCACATCGATTGAAGAAGAAAACGAAGCATTCCTTATAAGAGTGTGAAAATCGCTCCCTAATAGACACGTTTTAAAACCGTGAGATTAACAGCAATACGTAACGGGCCAAAGCAAACAATATCTACTAGTAATATTGTCATTATTGTAAGCTATTTACAAACACAAATAATTTATTAGCAATATCTCATAATCAAATATAATATAAGATTTTGTAGGTGGTATTATTGGAATTTTAGTTCATACATCTTAGTCTAAATAACATAGGAGTTTCTCAAAAGTCATATAAATTATTTTTAAATAGTTACACGAACACGAGTTCAATCAATTGATTACTACGTTACATCTTTTATAAATATTTCGTTTTAATCAATTTTTTTTATTAACGATAATTAAAATATATTGGTATTCAGTACGAGTCATTTTCTATTTATTGTATTATTTTTATTTTATGATTCGTCAATTTAAAAAGATATGTGTGATAAATGCGGTATATTATTTATTTATTTATTTATTGATTTTCTATTTATTAGTTTCTATTTATTGTCGATTTAAAAATATGTGATGTCACACGTTGGTTGGAGAGAAGAACAAAACACCAGAACGTAGAAACTTTCCCGTAGCAGACGCGTTTTAAAGGTTTGAGGGAACGCTCGAAAGGGTAAACCCAAAAAGAAAAATGTCTGGTGGATCTCGGACGTGAGTACCAACGAGAACACTGGACCCCAAGGCTCCCGAAGGCAAATAGTAATATCCATATAATTATTTAAAATAATTTAAATATTACAAATTATTTCAATATATAAATACATACATGTGATAGTTTTTAAAATTCTTTTATACCAAAATTTTACCAATTGTTTTGTAAAATATATATATTTTTTTTGGCCATTTAAACCAATTATAATATTTTATACAAAATAAAATAAAAATATTTTAATATATATAAAATATTGTATTATTATTATTATTATTATGTAGCATTTTGTTTATATACAATAATTTAGAATAAATATGATGTGCCACGTCATTCTTAAAAAAAATCATTAAAGGAGGCTAAGTAAGATAGTGGGAGAGAATAATAGATTGTATAATAATATATGTCGTGTGTGTGTAGTACACGCGAAAGCGCTAAATTTGACGCGCGTGGTCTTGGAAGCTGCCGCCTGGGAAATGACCGTTAGAGTGAATTTGTTTTTAATTTCGAAATTATTCTGTTTCGACCGTGCGATTTGATCTTCATCGAATCTGAACCGTTGTCTTTTTTTTAAGAGAATATTATTTCTTGTTATTTAAAATAATTACTATCCTCGGTATCTTGTAAATTATTGAATTAAAAAAAATATAATAATTTTATTTATCCGATATTGTGTGACACGAATAATTGAACTGCAATTAGATTCGAGAACATAACTGCGAGATCCCACATCGGTTGGAGAAGCAAAATAAAACATTTTGGAAACTTATGCCTCATAGACACATTTTAAAATCGTGAAGCTGACGACGACACGCCAAAACGAACAATATCAGCTAGAAGTGAGCTTGGACTGTTACAAATGGTATCAAAGTCAGGCACGGAGCATTGTGCTAAAGAGGACGTTGAGTATGAAACATTTCCCTAATAGACTCGTGACGAAGATATGTAACGGGCCAAAACAAACAAGGGGTATTACAATGGGAAGCAAAACGATGTAGAAATAATTAGACACGGCACAATATTCAATGGGTACTGAGAAATCGTTACAAAGACGATGTTAACTAATATTTATAATAATATTTACAATAAAAATAATCAACACGAGCAACTATTATATTTTAAATTAAAAGGTCAAAGTTTCGATGTTCGGTTTAGAAAAAAAAATATTATTTATTAATTTAAGAGTGTTTTTTTAGTTTTCATGACGAAAATGAGGCCATTTTTTTTATTCACTTTGCTTAAAAATTTATATTCCTAAAAAATATAAATATTAAAAAAAAATCTCAGAACAAATCGAAATATTCCCAATAACTGAAGTCAAATAATTAGAAATTTCGTTAGTTTCCGTGTCATTAATTCTTAAATTCCCCAAAAAAGAAGTCAATGCATGGATAATTCGAATTTTTATATTGAAAATTAAAAATATTTATTTATTAAACCATTTATTAATTAAATATTAAATCATGCTCGACCTGAACGTTTTAAGTATATAACGTCGATTAAGAAGAGTTTAAATCTTCCACATCAATCAATCTAAACCCGAGCTTACCAATGTTTAGACAAATTTGAGACTATAACGTATTTGTCGGTTGGGCTAGAACATTTTTTAGATCCAACTTACACGTTCAAGCTGTAAAATTTTCAACCCGAACATTTAATTAAAATTTGCAATTCAATTTCAATATATATTTCGAAAAATTACTTTCCAGTTAAAAATTATTTTTAAGAGTAGTTGGATAACAAATAATAAAAAATAGTAACGGAATCAAATATACAAAATTAAAAAAAATTAAAAAATGTGTTTAATATTGTTTATTCAATAATTTTTAAAAACTAAATTAAAAACTATTTTTAAAAGAAATACTTGGAGTAGGTAAGGAAATAAAAAAAAAAAATTAAAAAAAAAAAGTGATATAAGCAACCAAATGAATTTTTTTTTTATTTATTTAAAACGTTTATTTCCCTTAAAAATAAGTTATCAATTTTTTTTATTAATTTTATTTTTCAAAGTGATTAAATTAAGATATATTACAAGTAAACTCTTAAATTTAAATATTTTACCAAATCCCTTAATTGCTTAATATGTTTTTTTTTTAAATAAAAAATAAAAACTAATATAAAAAATATATATATATATAATTAGACGGTTCTACCTACTTTTATTGCGTGGTCCTTTTTATTATTCTATTAAGGTTATCTATAATAAAATCACGACTAATAAATATATTAATTTTTTAGCGTATATTCTAATAATCGGACTTCTACGACTTCTTCAAGTGTTACTGTTGTATGCATGTCAGTAAAAATGTATAAAAGAGTTACGTAATTAACTCGATAGTTCGAGAAAAATTACAGAGGTTTTTTTTTTTCTTTTTTTCTTCATAAATAGCTATAAAACTAAATAATTGACGTGGCTCGATTAGTATATGTATCGTTTGGGAATATGGGTATCCGATTCTTATGGATTAACCAGAAGGGTATAAGTTGTAACTCTTTCGTGGGGTGTCGAAGGGTTTCATCCTTTTGTTCTGGGCGGGAATAGTCTCTCGTCATATTGCTGTAGGTACACTGGGCGTATTGGCGGTCGCCCCAACCTCTATACAAAGGATTACGTACGGGAAATATCGAAACCGTCCTTTTAAGTAGTAACAGTGTTGTCTTTTTTGCTGTTTTTGTTGTTCCTGGAACTATATGGTATGGTTCAACAACTACCCCGAGTGAATTATTCGGGTCCAATTTACAATTACCTACGAAATTCACTACAAAGGAGGAGTTGGTCCTCGCACCACTGTTCATAGGATATGTTGGTTACGACATCCCATCAGCCGTACAACATTGCCAGAAGAGCAGGTCGAAGCCGAGAGAGAGGAATTAGGGTTTATTTTCCTGTTCCCTTTTTCTTTTATGTTTAATAGTTTTCAACCAAATTTAAATAATTTAAAGTCAATTTAATTTAATAAATTTAATAATATTAAAATAAAATATATCATCTTATAAATAACTTGTCAAAGTCGATATTTGTTACCGTGTCGCTTGTAGAAATAACATTTAATAATATTTAATAGAAATAATAAATATAAAATTTGAGGCATAAGATTATTGTATTTAAATAATATAAGCTAAAACTAAAATAAATTAATCCTACACATTTTTTTATTTAATTAAAAAATAAGTTCAATTAATTTGAAGCAAAAGTATTTGATTTTTTCTACTTCAAATAAATTATAATATTTTTGTGTTTGGTAAGAGTGATTCGTATGCTTTTTAAAGCAACGTTTCATTCCGCTCTCTAATCGACGTGGGATCTTACAATCCATCTTCCTTGGAAGCTCAGCGTCCTCGCTAGCACACCTCTCGATGTCCTACTCTGATACCATTTGTAACAGCTCAATCCCACCGCTAGTAGACATTGTCCTCTTTGGACTTTCCCTCTCGAGCTTCCCCTCAATGTTTCGTTCCCTTCTCCAACCGGTATGAGATCTCACATACCCTGAATCATAAAAGTCATGTATCCAAGTTTGTGTGCAACCAGCTAGTTTGATGTCAAGCCAACGTTGGAACATATAGGTCAGCCATAAAAGACTCTTTGCTACTGAAGCTTCGTTGACGACCCTTTGAGCCCATCATAGTGACCCATCATAAACACGAGCGGAGTGATCCCGTGCCTAAACCAACTAAGATACGTATATGGGTTAGCCATAATCGACACATACATATTCATAAATACGAGTGGAGCGACCCCGTGACTAAACCAACTAAGATACATACGTGGATCAAATATAATAAAATCTTCACGGCTCGAGATCAGATATAATAACCATAATTTATGATTATTTGTTTTTTTCCTCTCAATATTTATCACTTTGACAATAATTCATTATAAAAATTCCTTCGTATTTATCTCCTCATCTCACCTACTACCGTATTTATAAATTTTTTTGTATTATATAATTACTTAATTTAAATTCAATTTTTAAATATATTTATTTATTTTTATATAATCATTAAAGTCAGTTTAATATATTTAAAATTTGAGCTGGCTCGATAAACATCTGAAACCGTCTAATCATAACATAACTAATTATTCAATTAATATCTTAATTATGATTAATAAATAGTTGTAAAGAAACTAATTTTTTATAATAATAGGGTTTAATTAACTTTAATTTGAAGATTTAAATATAATTTTGGTAAGCTTTTATCCCTTTTACATTTTAGTACTTCAACTTTTAGAATTTCTTATTTTGGACCTCTATTTTCTCGATATTAAATTTTTGTACTTTTTTTTTAAACTATCGAGTCCTTTTAGGGTGTGGAATCCTCTCCGTAACAGGCGTATTTTTAAATTGTGAGCTGATAACGAGTCAAAGTGGATAATCTCTGTTAACGATGGACTTGAACTATTAAAAATAGACACCAAGGGGTATGTCAGCGAGTTCTCTGAGCCTCTAGGGGGTGGATTCTGAGATCCCACGTCGAGACAAGAACGAAACATTCCTTATAAAAGTATGAAAATCTCTCCCTAATAAACGTGTTTTAAAAATACGTAACGAGCCAAAGTGAACAATAAATAAAAAGTCTCTTTTCTCGGGCGTGATCTCTTCTATTGATAAGAAACGACAATATTTGTAGTAAATAATCTAGTCGTTCACATTGTAAATTTTGCTTTACCAAACGTTATAATGATGTTGACGAGACCGACAATAAATGAGGATAGTATCTATACTGATAGTACGTACCAAATTCTCTTAATTAAGTTAATCTATTGTATAGTTCACACCGTAAATTTTGCTTTATTAACTCCATCGTGCTTAAATTATGTTGACTTGACTGACAATAAATGACAATAAAATTTGAATATTATCGGTCAAAAATTATAATTAGCTTCTCAAGATTAACTAATTTATTTTTTTAATATAGCCAAAAGACGGGTCTATATGTATATGTTAAAAATATATTTATATTAAATGGGACGGGACAGAGATCTGGTGACCGACTATATTTATCCAATAACTAAATATTTTTTTAAACAAATTAGTGTCACCATTTTAAAAGTAAAATAAATTAATAGAAACTATTTTTTAAAGACCAAAATAAAAACTAAATTCCATTAAAAGTAGGAAGTAATTAAATTTCTTTTTTTTTTATTCAATGAATAAAAATAAGAAATTATATATTATTATTATTATATTATCTATAATTACATGATTGCCCTCAACTTGCAACCCAGAAAGGAGAATAATGAACCCCTCCGCTCGGTCCGGTTCGTGCTGAGCTGGCTAGGTTGGGTGGGCCCCACGAAGGAGGAAAAAGCCCTATAAATTCTCCCAAATCCTCGCTTCACCCTTCAAATTTTTTCTAAAATCTAAACTGTCTCCTCAATTTGGAAGGAGGAAACGGAGAATAAAAAAGAAGAGAGAACTCCGGCGTCGGCGTTTTCCATTTCAGCTTTCTCTTCCCCAACCATGGACGCCCACCGTCGCCGGTCTTCTCCACCTGCCAAGAACTTCTCCGCCGACCAACAATCGGTCAAATCCATGGCAAAAAATCCTCTCAAGGTTAAGATGATGGAACAACGTGATCATGATGCAGTTAAGGCGTCTGATGTTTTGCCTCTTCCTATTTACCTTACCAATGCCGCTTTCTTTACTCTGTTTTTCTCTGTCGTTTATTTTCTTCTGACGCGGTGGCGTGAGAAGATTCGTTCATCGACTCCTCTCCATGTCGTTACGCTTTCCGAAATGGTTGCTATCTCTGCGTTCGTCGCTTCTTTTATTTACCTTCTCGGATTCTTCGGCATCGACTTTGTTCAGTCGATTTTCCGTCCTTCGCATGATGTGTGGACGTCCGAAGACGATGAGGTGGTTCTGGTTAGGGAGGATACTCGGAAGGTTCCATGTGGCGCTGGAATCGATTGCGCGATGCCGATTTTGGCATCTCCTGTGCCCTCGGTGCCGAAGGTGGTTGATCCGGTGCCTGTTAGCTTTGATTTGACGGAGGAGGATGAGGAGATTGTTAAATCCGTTGTGGCTGGGACCACGCCGTCGTATTCGCTCGAATCAAAGCTAGGCGATTGTGCTCGAGCAGCGGCAATTCGCCGCGAGGCCTTGCAGAGAATAACTGGAAAGTCGCTATCGGGACTTCCGTTGGAAGGATTCGATTACGCTTCGATTTTGGGGCAGTGCTGTGAGATGCCGGTTGGATACGTTCAGATTCCAGTGGGAATCGCCGGGCCGTTGTTGTTGGACGGTAAGGAGTATTCTGTACCGATGGCGACCACCGAGGGTTGCTTGGTTGCCAGTACGAATAGAGGCTGTAAAGCGATTATGATGTCCGGTGGGGCTAACAGTGTGTTGTTGAGAGATGCAATGACGAGAGCACCGGTTATGAGGTTCGCTACAGCTAAAAGAGCAGCGGAATTGAAATTCTATGTGGAGGAACCAGCGAATTTCGATACCTTGGCCTCGGTTTTCAACAAGTCTAGCCGATTTGGAAGGCTACAGAGTATCAAATGCGCCATTGCTGGTAAGAATCTCTACATGAGATTCTCTTGCAGCACTGGTGATGCTATGGGGATGAACATGGTGTCCAAAGGAGTACAGAACGTTTTGGATTTCCTCCAGACCGATTTCCCTGACATGGACGTAATTGGCATATCTGGTAAGAGAACAAAATCCTTCTGCAACCCCCAACTTATCCAATTTGCTTACTTATCTCACACCTATGGGAAAATTCTGTATGTTCATAAAACCAGGTAACTATTGTTCGGACAAGAAGCCCGCTGCTGTGAACTGGATCGAAGGGCGTGGTAAATCGGTGGTTTGTGAGGTTACAATCACAGGCGATGTAGTGAAGAAGGTCCTCAAGACCGATGTGCAAGCCTTAGTTGAGCTTAACATGCTCAAGAACCTTACAGGTTCAGCCATGGCTGGAGCTCTTGGGGGCTTCAACGCCCACGCCAGTAACATCGTGTCAGCCATCTTCATCGCAACAGGGCAAGATCCAGCACAGAACGTGGAGAGTTCTCACTGTATTACTATGATGGAAGCTGTCAACAACGGCCAGGATCTTCACGTGTCTGTAACCATGCCTTCCATCGAGGTCAATTACTTCAGACTCTGTAGCATTAGAAACATTGACAAACCATTGTTGAAATCTCTGTGGGGTCTCACGTTGCTTTTATTCAATTCATTCCTAAATGCAGGTGGGCACAGTTGGAGGAGGAACCCAGCTTGCTTCTCAATCTGCATGTTTGAATCTACTTGGAGTTAAAGGAGCCAGCAGAGAAGCTCCAGGCTCCAACGCGAGGCTGCTTGCCACCATTGTAGCTGGTTCAGTTCTTGCAGGAGAGCTGTCTCTAATGTCTGCAATTTCAGCAGGACATCTTGTGAGGAGCCATATGAAGTACAATAGATCCAGTAGAGATGTCACTCGCGCTTCTTCCTCTTAAGAAGAGAATCAAAAAGAACCCATCAAAGGTAAACTCTCTGTGTTCCCACAAAAACTCGTGGAATTTGCAGAAAGCAGCAAAAGCAGAATCAATGGATGGAGAAAGAACACACATACAAATTGGGAATGACTACAAAACACAGTCAATCGCCATAGAATAAAAAGGTTAAAAACCCCCTTCAACTCTTAGCTTTTTTTTTTTTCTTTTTACTTCAAAAATATATATAGCTTTGTTTGTTCTTCTTCTTCTTCTTCTTCTTCTTCTTCTTCTTCTTCTTCTTTTAGTTCAATTCAAAGTTCAAACCCCCCATGTAACTGAAATTATGTAATTGTGTGATGTGATGACGAATCTCTTTTTTAGTTCACTATGTGCCAAGATTTTTCTGCTCTCTGTGTCTGTGTGTTGTTGTCGTTTGTGGATGAATGTATGAATTTGTGAGTGAGTAATAGGTTTTGTTTTATGATTTTATTCCAAAAACTTTAATTGAAAGCGTCATTAGTTGTAAATGCTTCTTCTTTGACTTAAAGAATTGAAAAGGGTTTGTGATTCTTACAGCGAAAGTGCGGTGTATTTGAATAAAAAATTTGACAACAAAATTTGGTGCTCTTTACAGCGGATGTGTGGTGTCCTATTTGCATAGGAAATTAACGACAAAATTAAGGTATTATAATATGTATGGGCGCACCGTCTCCTATCTCAATTTTTTTTTTTTTTTTTTTTTTTTAATTTTCTTTTTATTTATTGGAAATTTCTACATTCTTTTATATATTTTCTAAAGAATATATTCTTTTCAAAGATTTTTTTTAGTTAATTTTTATTTAATAATATTTCATTAATGAAAATATAATGTAATATTCCTTAGAATTTCTAAACATTCAAAATTTTCCACATTTTTTTAAAAAAATATTTATTAAGTTTGATACATATAGATATGTTATATTTATATATAAAAGTTGAGGTCGGACAAAGAATATAATCTCTCTTCGGTCCCTTTTAGCTATGTTTAGCTAAGGAAGAAAAAAGTTTCTCCACTTCCTCCCTCTTCTCTATTTAAATGGGGATTCTTTGTAGGGCCTCGAGATCTCGTAGGTTAAATGAAAATCTCTACTTGACTCTTGATAGAAAAAGAATGATAAAGACTCGATGTCAGATTAAGTCTATAAACATGTATCGAATGTGGATATATGTTGGTATACCAATGAATGAGCATATATGTTGGTATACCAATGAGATACACTGTTAAAAGAGAAATGATGTAATATTGGTGTATCAATGTTATACTTCAAACAAATTTTGACAACAAGTAATAAACTATCTATCCACCCTACAACAGAATACTAAAATTTGTAACCGATAAGAAACTTAGTTGCGATCAATATTGGGAACATTTGATATGTGATTTAGACTTTGATATGTGATTTAGACATGATTAGTCATGAGGTTCCAAGAGAAGAATGGAGCATTCCTAATAAGGGTGTGGAAACCTCTCCCGTAGATGCGTTTAAAACCGTGAGACTGACGGCAATACATAACGGGCCAAAACGACAATACATAATGGGCCGAAACGGATAATATTTACTAGTGGTGAGCTTAAGCGGTTACATATGGTACCAGAGCCATGCAATCGAGAAAAATAGAGCTTTTTTTCATTGGACCTAACTAATATTAAATGATATTCCTACAAAATTGAAGAACTTTTAACAATACATTGTATTTACTTCACAAGAATCACCCAAAGAAGTTGTCGAGTCATCAGGATGTCAATAGCGTCCAAAGGCAGGCTTTAATACCAGATGTTCATGATGCTTCATCCTAGATCCAACCACCTCTTTGTCACACTCGAATAGGTTAAGGTATAGCATTTTTTTCTACACAGCAACATTTAGAATTTAGAGCACTTACATGACAGTAGACACCCTGACCGTTCCTTTCGATGCCACCGGTCACTTGTTCTGTTGATTCGTCATTCTTATTCTTTGGAAAGACGAGCCATTAAATAAGATGAACACGGTGGATGAATGGTATCAACTCAAGAGATAATGACAATCATAATTAGTGAGCTCTAAGTCAGTTGGAGGGAGAAATAAAACAATGCTTAAGGGTAGCATGCTTAAGGGTATGGAAACCTCTACCTAACAGATGTGTTTTAGAACTTTGAGGGAAACTCCAAAGAGAACAATATCTGTTGGCAGTGAGCTTGGGCTGTTACAAATAATATCAGAGTCGAACACCAGGTGGTGTTCCAACGACAACATTGACCTCCAAGGTAATGGATTGTGTGATCCTACATCTATTGGAGAGGGAAACGAAACATTCTTTGTAAGGATGTGAAAACCACCTCTCTCTAGTAGACGTGTTTAAAAATCGTGAGGCTGACGGCGATATGTAACGGGCCAAAACGGATAATATCGGTTAGCGGTGGGTTTGTGCTCCTCCCATTTTGGACCATCACTGATAGATTCAACTTCTGCTCTTCCACGTCTCTAAGAACAGGTAGGAGATTTGCTCTATACACTTCACAACGTTGATCAATTTTTTCCAAGATCATGAATTTTCTTCTCCTTCTATTCCTGGGAAAAGAACCAACAGAAACAGAGAACAAATAAGAAAGCACGTTATGTCCTGAAAACTTCATTATCTTCTCAAATGTTACATCCACAAAATTGATGATAGGTTATTTCAAGCCTTTTCTCTTTTCAATCTCACACAGAAAGGTAGATACGAAAACTGCAGAGATGAACAGTTGGCTCGTATTCGGACAATTCATCGAATTTAATTCACCCAACAAGTCGACCACATGACCGCTACCAACCTGAATCTAATTAACTGAAGCCTTGACAAATCTATCGACTCGCTAAGATATCAACCACGAGCATTATCTATTTGACAATTCATCATATACAGCACAACAGATGCATCAAAGAACAGTCAAGTTCAGAAATAATTAAGTTAAAAACTAGCATACCTATCTGAAAGTGTATAGACAATGAAAGCCATCCAACCAAAGTACAGGTATAGGACAAGAACAACTCAGTAAGTTCTATGTGGCCCAAGCCCCTAAGCGTTATTATTGACATTAGCTAATGAATCTTCCTAACTCTCCGTGTTCAATTGATTCAAAAGTAAAGCCTACCACTCAATCTAAAACAACATTGGTTGGTTGGGGAGGAGAACGAAACATCCTTTATAAGAGTGTGGAAACCTTTCCCTAGTAGACGCGTTTTAAAGCCTTGAGGGGAAGCCCAAAAAGGAAAGCCAAAAAAAGGACAATATCTGCTAGCGGTGGGCTTGGGCCGTTACAAATGGTATCAGAGCCAGACACTGGGTGATATGCCAGCGAGGAGGCTCTTCCCCGAAAGGGGGTAGACACGAGGCAGTGTGCCAGTAAGGACGCTGGGCCCTGAAGGGGGTGGATTGTGATATCCCGCATTGGTGGGGGAGGAGAACGAAACACCTTATAAGAGTGTGGAAACCTTTCCCTAGCAGACGCGTTTTAAAGCCTTGAGGGGGAAGCCCGAAAGGAAAAGTCCAGAGAGGACAATATCTACTGGCCGTTACAAAAATTTAGTGTTTTACCCTAATGCTTTAGATGTCTTTCAAGCACAATGCACAATTTCTGGACTCCACTCACGGGAAGAGGAGGAGGATCATCAATAAATAATGATATATTTCAGTGATTTTAAGACTGCAAATTAAAGAGACTAACCACTGATCCATAGGTTGCTGCCTGATCCTCTTCTGTTGCAACCATTGATCAACAACTCCATTGGCCATGATATCACCATTCGAAGCTCTAGGGCCACGATTCTTCACAGCAGCAACCTTTCTGGAGGCCTCTTTTAAGGCATCCATATCCATAGCCACGTTATGAATATGAATTGACTTTACTCCTTCCTCAACACATTTGATGTGAGATCCCACAACGGTTGGAGAGGATAACTATACATTCCTTATAAGGGTGTGGAAACCTCTCCCTAACAGAGGACGGTGATATATAACGGGCTTAAACGGTTAATATCTGCTAGCGGTAAGGTTGAACTGTTACACTTGATTGCTTCTTGACGAAGATTATTGTACCTAACAGTCAAAGAATCTCTAGATTCAATAGGAAATTCAGAATTATGGTCATCTATTGCATCTCCATTTCTGTCATTTCTAGTCCACCGTTTCAATACATATTGAGAAGGAAAACTGATAATATATGTCTGCAAATTATTCCCAGATATTCAAACAATTGATAGCTGCAATTAGCTTTCAACACAACTAACCGCATGTGCTTTATGATCATCCCCAAATTTCGATACTTGGCACGGTTCCTGTATCATCAATTTTGGTTGCAGGATTGGCAAGAGTTTCTACCAATTCCTCCTGGAACTTTCTGAATATCCTCCTTGAATATGGATCTGCAGCCTGTTGTCTTCAAAACTAGCATAGAGTTAGTTGGATCATAATCAGCTTTTAATTCTTTTCCATACCAATTTTCCATGGCCCTTTTCATACTGTCTAACCAACATCTGTAACGTGGTGGATGCAGTAACATATCCATCAAAAAAACAAATTCAAACCTACTCTCCAAAGAAAGTGTCTCTCACATAAACAGGTACCCCCACTGTTGTCCAGCACAATACATTAACTGAAGCCATTCATTGTCCATAATGTAATGTTTATTCAGAAGAGCTTCCCAACAAGACTCAAATTCTTCAAATGTCGCAGCCTCATTAACTCATTTTTCTAAATTCAGCTTCAAAAGTAGAATGAGATTGAATCGCGATCCTTCGAGAGATATAATCGCGGCTATACAGAAATGGACGAACCTCAATTTTCTCGAATATACCGATAACACAAAGATATAAAAAAAGCTATCTCGTTTATTTGTACAAGTAAAATTGAGAGACCTAAACTTTCCATATTCGAGAAGAAAGTAAAATTCGCAAAATCATAAGCTAAAAACATCGGAGAGGAAACTGAATCTACTTGAGGCAATTGAGAAGAAAGAAGAACAGTTCAAATCGTTAATTCATTAAGATTGAAACACGATCGCTCAGACGGGAGGAGAGTACCAGTGACAGGGACGGTGACGGTGGATGATTCCCCTTCGCCGGCACTTTCTAGGGCTCCGATCACTGCCACTGTTTATTAAATTTTATTTTCACGTCAGATTATTTTCTTTTTGAGATGGGCCTAAACACTCACGTGCCAGGCCCAATACTACTAAACCAACGTGGCATATATATATATATATATATATATATTTATTTATTTATTTAATTACTTAATAAAAGATAAATATATATTTTTTTGTGCGATTGAAATTTAAATTTTTTAGAAATTAATTTGAACAATATATTATGAAAATATTATTTAATTTATTAGGGTGTTGTACTTTTTTTTTAAAGTATATTAGAAAGTTTAATTAAAAATTATAGAGAAAAAAATTTCACCAATAATCCACTCTAAAAAAATTATTATAGGAACTGACTCGATCCACAAGAACATATCGGAAGAATAAAAATTAAAATAAGTGACAGATACGTATAATATTATATATATATATTTTTTAATGAAATATATAATATTTTATTTTATTATTATAAATATATTAATAATAATATAATTATGTTTACTTTTAGACATTTATTTATTTTTATTAAATTGACTTTACTCTTAAACATTAAAAACATTTATAATTGTGGTATATTAATAGAAGTATATATTATAGAGAATAACTTTTGTATTTTTTAAATAAAAAGTCAAACATTAAATATCTAATTGACTTTTTTTTTTTTTCAAAATTAAGGTTATAAAATTTATTACATATGAATTTCCTTATTTTATTATTTATTATTTATCAATATTTACAAAACTAAATTAAATTTTAATTTTTTTTCTTCTAAATTTTATGAAATTTTTTTTAATAGAAAAAAAAATAATTGTAAAGAATTAAAGAATTTATATTTATATCTAAGTTTTATTTTTATTTTTATTAATATATAAAACAATTTACTTCAAATATATGCTTTGTAGATCAGCTTTGGTATTTATTATATATTATCTAATTTTATGAACTTTATAATATTCCATTTTTTTTCGAATTAATATTTTATGTTATGCTCAAAATTTTATCTTTACAATATTCTTTTTACTATTAATTCGTATAACATTTTTTTAATCTTTTCCTTTTTTATATTCTCTTAACGAGGTCGTTAAATCTCATATAGAAGAATAACGTGTCAATTTCAGTTGAATATTTCATCTATAATTTATAATTATAAAAAGTTTGACAATTTTGTCTTATGGATAAATATCAAATCTTAGTATTATAATAATGTACAGTTATTTATGTTAATAAGATCATGTTTTTGTCGTTACCTCAATTATTACGAGTGTTCATATGATCCAAGAATCCAAACAACTTGGACTACCTAATCTAAGCCATAGAGGCTGGGTCGAGTTAGATTCTTTTCAGTTTGGATTTAGTTGAATTTTTTTAAAAAAAAATTGGTCGGGTTGTGGGTTACATTTTTTTGGAACCAACTCAAAAATAAGGTTGCAATCCAATCCTACTTTTAAGATTATTACGAAAATTAAGAATATTTGACGTTTGTAACTGATATTACTTATAGTTATAACTTGTAAACATTTGATATTTGAAATTTATGAGACTGTAGTTATTAATCTAATATATGTTATCGATGAGTATGATTTTTTAAAAATAATTAAAAAAAAAAAAAAAAAAGAACAAGCCGACAACGCAATCCAACCTAACAAAAAAATAAAGAGTTGGGTTGTAAACTCTATTCGTGTTGTTCGGGTCATCAACCCAACCAAATTAAAATGTCGGGTTGGTCCAAAAGATTCTCGTAACCCAACTTAACTCAACTCATGTATGCTTCTATCAATCATTGGAACTCAACGGCTAAGTATGTGAGGACAAAACATGCTAAAAGGACTCGTGTTGGTTCGTGGGTTAGCCTTCATTTTTAAAAGTAGTTCAAGTCAAGTAAGTAACATGATCGTATCGTAAAGAATGTAGGGAACATCAAGCCGTGAACTAGTCTATCCAAGAATATTCTCATTCTTTTTGTTTTGCTTATGGAAGGCACCAAACCCTAACTGATTCTGTGGGACACTGCTGCCTTTATTTGCCTTCCATATTAAGGGAAACAACAGCAATAGTCCCTTCCTTTTCATTGCTTTCCTATCGATAACTACTTTTTTTATGTCCCGTGTTCGAGTTAGCTTGTGTGAACATTGACTAATCTCACGACACAACTGCCTAACCCTATTACCTTTCCTGAAATAATGAGTTAGAACTGAAATCTTCTTCTTGTTTCACTTACTTAAGTGTTCGAGCCAGCTCGTGTGAGCATTAATTAATCTCACGGGACAGTCGCTTAACCCTAATACCTTCACTGAAACGGTGGAGCAAGAACTGAAATCTTCTTCTCGTTTCACTTATTTTATTCATTTTCTATCTCCAAGTGCCCGAGCCAACTTGAACGCACATCAACTAACCTCATGAGACAACCGTTTGACCCCACTACATTCGGTTTTCAAAAAATCTCATTCGATACGACCTCTTAGATCAGTGACCACTATAGTTTGAGCTCATTCCCTATGAACCCTCTTCCCGTTTCACTCAATGAGTACAAACAAAGCTCTTCGTGTCACAGTGATCCACGAAAATAATGAGTCCGACTAGATTACCTCCATATTCTCATAAACTAACAGAGTTGACTCAAACAGTGAATAAATATATCGATATACTAATATACTTTTAACCGCATCTAATTCCTTACAAACATGTCAACTGAACAAAGATGCTCTCCGATCGTAATGGCTAAGCAAAGCATCTTCCCGCATCACGATATCTCCCAATTCACCTCGTTAAAAGTGCACTATACGAGCAAAAAACACATAAAAAAAAAAAAAAAAACATGAAGATCGAGAAAGAAATAACTCACCCAATCCACCCATGCCACAAGCTGACACTCAACTACACCGAGGCCCCCTTCAACTGCGATGGCTGCCAAGAAGCTGGCATTGGCTACAACTACAAGTGCCACCAATGTGGCTTCCACATGCACAAGGTCTGCGCCGTTGGCGCCCCAACCATCACCCATCCCTTCTATAAAAAATGTGAATTTAAGCTACACCATCACCCCCCAGGCCATGCCAAGCGCGTATGCGATGCTTGTAGGACTCACATCCATGGCTTTGTGTACCATTGCAATGCCTGTGACTTCGATCTTCATCCTTGTTGCGCTAGCCTCCCGCAAGTCCTTGACGATGGGCAGCGCCATCTCTACCTTTGTCACAAGCTCTCGAGCTCGTGTCATGGCTGCGGCGGGAAGGGGCTCGGCTGGTCTTATAGGTCGAAGTGTCGGACTTATAATCTTCATTTGTCGTGTGTGAAGGAGATGTTGGTGGAGAGTTGGCAAGCCATGTATTTCAATGTGGATAAGAATAAGGTTAGGGAAATGGTTACTACGATTCCTCGGCTTAAGGGTTCGATGCAAGACCGTCGTGGAGCAAGAGGAACGGTCGAGAAGTGTGGTCGGGTAGCTGGTGCTGCTGCTCGTGTTATCATCTCTGCCATTCTTGGTGACCCTTCTGCTATCGTAGCGGCTGTGGTTGGTGGCATCATATCGAAGTAAGATGTCTTTGAATGCATGCACGTGCAAACATGTTCTTTTTTTTTTTATTTTTCGGGATGTGTGTTACTTTTATATACATAATTTCGTGTACATTGATTTCATGCATATGAATCCACTAGACGAGCGTTGCTTTTGTACTCTCTAAGTCTGACTTTCGGGTATGCATCATTTTCATGCGTAAGCGTTATCACTTTCATACATACATCACGTAGAAACAAGGTGAAAAACATGACTAGAAGATCACCGATGCGTACAAACATCACGGAGGAAGAGAGGTAGACTAAGAGGGAGGTATACGAGGCTCGTTTGCATGAAGAAGAATGCTTTGATGGTGTATTTTAGGGTTTTCGTTCTTTTTTCAAAAATGTCTTTTAACTTTTTTACGTGATTCTGTTAAAAAATTTTAAAAAAACTAAAAAAAAAAAAGTTCGAATTTTTAAAAATAACATTAATATCCTTAACATTATATATATATTTTTTTAATTAAAGAATGAAATAAGAAAATTAAAAGGATATTCAAGAAATCTAAATTTCTTGTCCCGAACGAGTGTTCGAAGGACCCGAGAACCTGATCAACCTGGATTACCCAACCAAAACCATAAAGATTGGGTTGAATTAGATTTCGAAAAACCGAAAATTCGAGTCGGTTTGCAGGTTAACATGTTTCTAGTCAGGCTAACTCGACCAGTATGTTAGTCTTGAGTTGTAACTCGTGAATATTTGATATTTGAGTTTTATGAGATTTTAGTTATTATCGTTGTATTATGGATAAATAATTTTTTTCTAAAAAGAAATAACCCAACCTCTATTTTCCGGCTAGGTTAGGTTAACTCGACAACCCAGCCCGAAAATAGAGGTTAGGTTGGATTGGGTTGTGAGCTCTGCTCGAGTCGAGTTGATAAATAGAAAGAAACTCATAATTATTAAACCAAAATTAACAAAGTTTTGACATTGTTATTCCAATAATTTCTCCAAAGTGTCGACATGCGAAAAGCTACTTTAAAGCTTTTCAAATAATTGAGTTTAAGCTATGGAAACAATAAATATGCCAAAAACCAGCAATCGCCGCCGGCCGCCCGGCCCTTCTTCTCCGCCGGAATCATCGCTCAATCAGGAGAGCAGTTGAAAAGTTCCAAAGTCGCAGAGCACACACTGATCGATATAATACTTCTCCTTCTTCTTCTTCTTCTTCTTCTTCAAATCGCTCTAGAAATTCCAGAAGTGAATCGATATGCCCCACACTTTCCCCAAAACTCAAATTTCTCGGACTTCAATGGCGAAATCGACGATGTAATCCTCCTCTTTACTCCTTCAATAGTCCTATTTTAACACCGATTTCCTTCAATCCTTCAATCGCAACATCGTCATGTTAGGTTTTCTTTTGGCCATCAGTTTCTTCAACACTTACGTATGGATCCCGCTGCTTCGTCTCAAGGATGCGATTATTGGCGGCGTTAGTGTTTTCCGCCTCGCGTTTGTACCGGAATCGGACGGTTCAAGCGGCGGAACTCTGCTGGTGAGAAGATACGAAGAATTGCAGAGGAGCGATGATCGAGTGGAGGAGGAGATTTGTTCTATCTGTTTGATGGAATTCGCGAGAGGAGATTCCGTGTGCGTATTACCGGATTGTTCGCACGTTTTTCATTTCGGTTGCATCGAGAAGTGGCTCGAGAGAAATCGCTTCACTTGCCCGCTCTGTAGGTGCTTCTTCTTCTTCAACATCAGGAATCGCCATGAGAGGAAGCTCCAATTCGTCGTTCCAGATAATCCTTCTTGCCTCTATTACTTCTTGCAGTGATTTTTCATTCGTTTCGTTTTCCATTGTCGATTGTTCGTCTGTAGATTGATGTGGATTTCGCAATTGCTATCGGATTTCCACGTCTTTTGTGTAAAAATTCTTCCATCTCAGACTTCAGAAGGTCAGATTCATCATTTGTCTAGAACTTGAAATTTTTGGTTTGTTAGGTTAACCCACCCAGAATTTCAGATAGATAGAGTATTCCTCACTTATGAACCTATGATCATTCTTTAAATTAGCCGGTGTGGGACTTCCATCATCCAACACCTCTCTACAACTGAGGCTTGGCTTGGCTCTGATACCATGTTAGACGAACACGACTCTCCGTTACTTCCATCATCCAACACCTCTCCACAACGAAGGCTTGACTTGGCTCTGATACCATATTAGACGAACACGACTCTCCACAACTAAGATATTGTCCACTTTGAGAACAAGCTCTCATAGCTTTGCTTTGAGTTTCCCAAAAGATCTCATACCTTCCCAAAAGGCCTCATACCAAATAGAGAGTGTATTGGTTGTTTATAAACTCATGACCATTTCATTCTCTAGTCAATGTGGACTTCCATCATTCAACAAGCTCAACTCAACCCAATCTCTTTTTTTTTTTACTCCAGTCATCAATCAATTAATTATCTTGCAGTTCAATTTTGCACTATAGCTTTCGACTAGCTCCCTATAGCTTGAATATAAATAAATAAAGTATAGAAATTTTTTGGTAGTGATTCATATCACCTGATGTCAACTAAGATTTTGATCGTGATCGATAACGACAACAACTTTGATAACGACAGATAACGACCTTCACACTACTTCATTAGATATAATTCAAATTAAAAAAAAATATATATTTGATATATTAAATATATATTTAATTTTAAAATTTTAAAACTTTAATTTTATGTTTAATAAATTTATAAGTAAAATGATTGGATGGAAGAATGATTATAAATTTATAAATTTATAAAAATAAAAAAAGAAATTATAAAATTAAGAAGACTTTTAATTATAAAATTTGGTTAAAATGTCAAAACTCAAAGGCTAATAAAAGTCAGCTCCCTTTAAATTTCCAAATTATTGGGCAAGTGTGCTTTAAAATTTTAATGGCAATGATGAACACAAAAGTCTCTTTTTTTTTTTTTTTTTTTTTTTAATTATTCTTAATTTAATATATTACACTTTAAAATTTCTAAATTTATTCTTAAGTCTATATAGATATAGAAAATGCCCTTCCAAATACATATATATATAAAAGAAGTGATTATAATAATTTGACAAACATTTTTTTTATAAAATTAATAAAAAGAATTAAATAAAATTCAAATTTGCCCCTAATGTTTTTTTTTTTTTTCCTCTTATATTAAAATAATAATAATTATTGTTGAAGGAGAAAAATGTCAATAAATTCAAATAATAGTTAAGGGTGTAGATTTAATACAAAATTTTAGATAGATTTAGAACCTTTAACATAAAATTAAAAAATATTTTTCAAAATTTTTGATCTGTTACGCATCGCTATCAGCCTCACAATTTTAAAAAACATATGTTAGGGAGAGTTTCCGCACCCTTGTAATGAATGTTTTGTTCCCATCTCGAGGTGGGATTTCACAATCATATCCAACAAAGATCTTGCATGTAGAGATGACTCAACGAGCCATCAGAGCAAGACTTCTTCGAGACGCTATACCGAAAACCATGTGCCTATGCATTACGAGGCTATAAAAATTCAATATTGTACTCGACATCCAAACAAGCCTTGATTAAATGACATTTCATTCAAATTGCTAAAAAGAAATTCGAGCTGTCACTTATCAGAAACAGGCTTCCTATGAATCTTCCATCATAGGAGATCACAATGGTATGTTCTTGATGAATCAAATTACTAACTTATTGCTGAAAATTTTATTATCTGTTCCTTATATAGACAGTCATACAATATACATAGAATTACAGAAAAATGATTATGACCATGAAATATAAATCACCTGTCATCCCGTCCCAAGAACACCGAAACAATTATTGGGGTGGCTGTGTATGCCGGTAACGAACCGGGACTTATTGACTGTGAGTGATGACAACAAACTTAGGAATTATACAAGCCTAACCAGCATTGCAAAGACAGCTACCAACTTGGAGAAGGAAATGGCTTACCTTTTGTAATGCGATGGTGAGGAACTTCAAAAAAGATCCATATCCATTGTAGTAAGCACTCCATCATCTTCCCAGTTTACGTTCTTGGCAGATTCATCTTTCCCAGTAAGGTTAAGAGGTGATTCTAATGGTGGTGGGACCTTCATACCAAAAGAACAAGCAGAATTTAAGACCATGATCAAGTTGTTAATGGTTCTGTTCTTTGAAAGATCATCCACAGATAAGTTTGGTACAGGTTTTTAAAGTAGAGAGCATTCGTACCATGCATCGGATCAGCGGCCAGTTGATTGATTGGAAAAAGGGGTGCTGTTTGATTTCATTTGCACCTGTACTCGATCCTAAACGTCGGGCAGGGTCTCGTTGTAGCAATGCGTTGATCAGCTGCCTTGCTGCAAGACTTACCTGGAAGAGTGTATGTAAATCAGTAGGATTGAAAAATACCATAAGACTTTTGATAAAAACTGCAAATTCAATGCATTCAACAGGGATTGGTTTCCACCAATGCTTTTTTGTAGTTTAGATCAAGAAATGATCATGTTGTGAAGATCTAATGAGGAGCCATAAACCTCCATAATCCCAACATGATAACGCATATGGCCTTGAGTGGTTTGTAATAGAAATATGATACTATGGACGCTAGACATGGCTCGCCCACGAGCATGTAGATGCTACATGGCTGACTGCCTATGGCTGATAGTAATAAGACCAATAACCTCAATGTGTTAGTTGAGCCCCATGGATATGACCAATTAGCAAATGCTAGTTAGACTACTGTTGTGAGATCCCACCTCGAGATCCCACCTCGGTTGGAGTGGAGAACAAAACATTCCTAATAAGGATGTGGAAACTTCTCCCTAGTAGACGCGTTTTAAAACCGTGAGTGGGACAATATCTGCTAGTGGTGGGTTTGGGCTGTTACAAATGGTATCAAAGCCAGACACTGGAAGGTGTACCAGCGAGGACGTTGGACCTCCAAGGGGGTGGATTGTGAGATCCCACATCGGTTGGAGAAGGAACAAATCCTTATAAGGATGTGGAAACCTCTCCCTATTAGATGCGTTTTAAAACCATGAGGCTGACGGCGATACGTAACGGGCTAAAGTAGACAATAGCAGCGTAATATCTCAGAGAGATCTTTTATTTTACCTGAATGCTACTTGGGAAGGTGAGATCTTTGTGCAGGATGTTACCAAAAGTCTTCTGCCTGTTCTTTCCCCTGAAAGGCGTGCGGCCGTAAAGCATCTCGTACAACAAAATACCTGAATCCCAAACACAACCAGTTCAAGTCTTGAATTACAAAAGCATCACAACAAATCTTTTGGATAGTAAAATAAGCAGAGAGCCATGTTTTGGATAGCCCTAGCAGTTTCCTCTAATTGATTGAGTCATTACAGAGCCATGTTCACTTAAGAAAGGGGAAGTGCAAATAGAAACAGGAAAATAGTTTTGATAAGCCCACCATGGTCTTACCAAGAGCCCACCAATCGATAGAGCTGCTGTGGCCTTCCCCTGTTATAATTTCCTGTAATTGAAGTACCAATAAGAACTTGAAAAGAACTATAGTGATGAAATCATCATCATCTTATATGTTATCATGCTATGAAGCAAAAAAATTCCAAGAAAGTACGTCTTTTTCCATGATTTTCTCTCATATTTGAGCAAAAAAAACCCAATCAAAATCATGGATTGCAAAGACCAAATTATCTAGCCTCAAGTAACTACTCTTTAGATCTTGAATTACTATTTTTTTCTTTCCACGTCACGCGAAATATATACCTCATATTACACGACTCCACAAAGATGTCTTATTTTACAAATTAATCGAATAAAATTAGTATGAAATACGTGAACGCATAACGAGGGATTCACCATACAGGAGCAATATACTCTTCGGTTCCAACAAATGAGTTCGACTGTGTCATCGGCTCTGCAACAAATACTGGCGGTGGTTGACTTTGAGATCTCCTTCTACCGCGAGGCAATGGATACTTCACAATCTATGATTCAATGAGTACAATTAGAATTAGTAGCGTCAAACAAAGTAGCTGCCGACAGAAATTTCCATGGTCAACTAGCTTATGCATGAGATACCTTGGTTTTTCATGGTTTCATATTCAATGATCTTAGATAGAATCCACAAGCTCATAATTAGTTTTTTCTTACCTCCCTGTCAGGGGACTATGCACTCCTCTTGTGTTACACTTATATTTAATAAGAAACCCAACTATTTAATCAGCCTATCTTCTGCGTCTACCCTTTCATTGCCCCGAACATCGGATATGGCATGCCCCAAAGTAGTTTGATATCACTATTTTTTTTTTTTTGGCATGGAATGATTCACGGCTTAAAGCTTGTTTCATATAATTAACATAATTTCCTAACTTAAAACAATAAGAAAACCTTGGATATGAGCAAATAAGAAGTGGTTTTAAGATGGTTGAACAAGAAATTGGGAAGCACCTGTGGTTTGCAGGCTGTCATAAGCGATAAATCGAAGTCAGCAAGCGTAACGTGCCCATCCTTCTGGAGAAGAATATTTTCAGGCTTCAGATCTCGATAGATGATTCCTGAAGGAAATCGTGAAAAGTAAAAAAAACCAACCTAAGGAAATTAAATACTTTTCTCTGATTAACAATGTAGTTCATCTTGTCATACAATATACCTTCCATATTATGTGTATTTTCAGTTACAGTAAATCTATGTGTTTACTTACAACCCTTGTGAGTAACATCGAGATTGTTCCCGAGCCTTTTACCAAAGCTTTTTGGAGTTCTAAATTGCTCAAAATGGTACAAACTATTGAAAAAATTCGGAAGAAGTATCTTAGGTCCAATTTCTCTCCTAGATTTAGAGTGAAATCAATGAATCTTCAAATCTGTATCATCTTTATAAATGAAGTCAAAATGTTCTTGAAGGAAGCAATAATTCTAGTTATTCAGAAAGTCCTACTAGAAGTTGATGTTATTCTCAGACAATTGCACTCAAAGCATCAGATGAATAGGAAGAAATATTGTATGCATATTGGATGAAATGGAAGAAGCCGAAAGGTCATCGTTACCTAGACAGTGAAGATACTCCAAGCCAATGACGACCTCTGCAGCATAGAACCTGAAGAAGCGAATGGGGCATAACGAGTCAAGAGTGTGATCATGGCTTGGATGAAAGAAGTAAACATATATTGTTAACGTGATATAACGGAAAATATTTTTCAACGATAAAAAGATAAACTAATTTATCCTTTTATACAACTTTTGTTAAAGTTAGGACCTCATCAACTTGGTGTTCATCATATTCACAACTAATTTAGACTCCAGCAGGAAGAAAGAATGAAAATGATGTGCTATTCGTTCAATACTTTATTTTGCTTTGTTTCCCTATTTCTAAAGCAAAAGTGCTCCTACAAGCAATTAGGCTAAAATCATAATGGATGTTCACAATTCCTTTCACCATATACGAAGAGTAAGATACATCACACGAGTAATAATCCCAATTCCTAACTTGCTAAACCAAAAATTTTAGGTATTTTTGCTGTTAACAAAAGTAGCGTACCTAGCAGAATCCTCTTTAAACAATTTCATTGGCTGCTTATCAAGCAATGCAAATAACTCCCCACCAGGGCAAAAGTCTGATATCAAACAAACGTGTGTAGGGGTCTGGAGAAACACATAGATATAGGTATCACTAAGCAGATGTCTTTTGTATCGTGTACATGGTTAAACGAGGAATAATCAGAATGAAACACATTTGAACAACGAAACTAGACTAGCCAGTCTCTCAAGGCTGTATTTTCAGTTCATAATTATAATCTATTGATCATCAAACTTTGCTCAACCGTATATCTACAACTTGCTGCAATCAACAATGATGACCTCGCATAAAAAATAACTAAACCTAGTAGAGTAGCAGGAAAGAAAAGTAGTGATCAACTACAGCTAATATCAAGTTTTCATGTTATTTATTGAAGCAAGGCATATGTCATAGTTGCGCCCTAGCTGAGGTAGGATTTGGTCATCCATAAAATCTGTCTCATGAGTCAGATAACACATGAGATGCAGAATATTTCCTTATGGAAATGGCTCTTAACATTATAATGATCTGTGTGATTTTGAACCAAAGCCTTTTAGTAGGTGTCAAGGCCTGCATTATTGTGGTGCACTTCCGGTTAGAGTTCTAATCTTCGTAACGATCCAAGCCCACCGTTAGCAGGTATTGTCCTATTTGGGGTTTCCCTTTCGGGCTTCCCCTCAAAGTTTTTAAAATGCGTCTGCTGGGGAGAGGTTTCCATACCCTTATAAAGAATGCTTCGTTCTCCTCCCCAACCGATGTGGAATCTCACAATAAACATTCCATATTTATAAAAAGTAGGATTGTTCTAAAATGTGCATGGAATTAATTTGGAAAACAGATATGGGATAGGATATGTTTGCACCTCAAATGAAGTGTATAGTGTTGGAAGAAAAGGATGATCCAGAAGCGCAACGACTTGCCTTTCAATGCATGCTCTGTGGACCTTCAGAGAAACAATTAATCACAAATTACTCTTCAAACAAGGTGATAAGATGAAGTATCTGCAAAACTAGCTGGTGGTTCATTCAAAACCCTGTGATGTTATACTGAAGATCTGCAACCCTGTCCAATTTTCAAAAATTTATTCTAACATACTTGTAGGCATGAAGTCTTCTTGATGCAATCATGAACTATACAGAGCTTTCAAGAAAGCAGAAGCTAAGAAAAGTTGATTTTTACTAATCCGCTCTATGATTGCAAACAAGTGTATGAAGCAGAAATCTGGGGGCTATGCTAGAAAATCAAACCATGGTTTTCTTATAAGACCTTGTTTCGATTCAAAAGTGTTGATTTCTCCATTGCTTTCAAGGCATAAAGTTCGCTTGTACCTAGAAGTTCCACCAGATGAACACTGCAGCAAATATGCTGCGTTAACCGATCGTGTACAAAATAAATAATAATGTTGAATGCATGTGGTAATAAACTACATTACCAGCCAGTGTCTCCATAACCCAGTGGTTTGATTGGCTTAAAATGTTGGAGTCCAATTTTTTCACGACGTTGAATAATCTAAAAAAAGAAAAATTAATTATCATGAAGGAAACCAGTAAAAATATTTCTAGAAACAACATGATGTGCAAATGAATTTGCAATTCCCTAATCAACTTTTGTGCTATTACTCCCTCCTTAATGGAAAAGGGAATCTCCACAGAGAGTTGTTAAAATATATGGATGAACGTACAACTTGTCCGAGGTAAGAATTAGGAAGAATCTGGAAGCTGGGAGCAACATATTTTCTGGTGATTCAGGGCTATTACTTGACAAGATTTGGAAGCTTATAACACAAGTGCGAAGTCGAGAAGAATTGGGAGGTGTAACAGTCCAAACCCACTGCTAGCAAATATTGTCCGCTTTGGCCCATTACGAATCGTCATCAGCCTCACGGTTTTAAAACACGTATGCTAGGGAGAGGTTTCCACACCCTTATAAGGGATGCTTTGTTCCCCTCTCCAACCGATGTAAGATCTCATAATCCACCCCCCTTGGGAGCTCAGTGTCCTTGCTGGCACATCGTCTGGTGTCTGGCTCTGATATCATTTGTAATAGCCCAAGCCCACCACTAGCAAATATTGTCCGTTTTGGCCCGTTATATATCACCGTTAGCCTCAGGTTTTTAAAATGCGTCTACTAGGGAGAGGTTTCCACACCCTTATAATGAATGTTTCGTTCCCCTCTCCAATTGATGTGAGATCTCATATGAGGCAACTCGACAATTATTTTTTTTTGCAGAAAAAGTTCAGAGTCATCATAACAAAACAAAAAAAAGAGCAGTGGAAACAATCAGCAATTTTGCAAAGAAAATAAATAAATAAATAATGGAGTACATAAGTTACCTTTTGTATAGCAGTCCAAGAAGAACTATGCTTTTTGTGAGGCCTTGGGAAGACTGGTTGAGAATAAATTGCCCACAAATCTTCTGGTCTCTGAAACAGTAATATTTGGATAATCAAATCACAACATCTACAGCAATCGAAATTTGAAACCCAACAATGTATAGATCAATGTGAAAGGTCATATGTTTTTATTCCCTGTATCACATATATCAGCTCAACCTTGAGTAAACATTCAGCTACGAAGTCGATGCCGCAGAAATGATTAATGATTTAATATGATGATTTCATTCATTCTTTCGTCTTCAAATCTTATACGCTGAGAGCTATGCTTTTGTTAGGCAATAACACGAACTCTAGAATGATTCGTGGATTTTTTGGAACACTCAACTCTAGAATGATTGTATTATAAATATCATAAAACTAAATGTTACACATTAGTTTATCATATTTCATTTTTTAAAAAGAAAAATCAAGGAAAAAGTTTATTTATGGCAATAAAGATATTAGTTAGTTCTGTCAAATTCGAACATAGAGCAAAAGGAATACCTTACCAAGTTGGCATCAGGAAGTTCACGGACAGCCTCATCAACATTCTCTGCAGTGGCTCTAACCTAATAAAAGGACAAACGTATACTGATTATAAACCAAATGCTGATAATCAGCCTTTAAAGTAAACAGGCAAAAAGTTATACCAGCATGGCACTCTGCTGCTCTGCTGTCTCAGAAAGACGGTTTTGCAAAGGTTCCACACGACCACTTCCATCTAGTTGTACACCGATAAAATACTGAAGCTCTCCCTATAAAAATAAAATGAGACTTAGAAGAAAAGGTTAAATGGGATAGAATTTGCAAATGATGGTTTACAAGAAAGTTTTCATAGATACCGTTTCATCACGCATCGGTTGCAAGTGGAATAAATTCCAGAACTTTTTACCTATCAGTCGTAAAATCAAGTTATGTTATGCGCTGCTGCTAAATGATGTAGTGCAAAATGTTTCAAAGTTCAAATCTAATATAAACTTCGAAAACACTGTACGTTAAAAATGATCATTAAAACTAAATCCCAAGATCTGAAGCAACATTGACAAGTAAAACTCATTAAAGTTGATCGTGTTCACCATCATAACATCACAGCATCTTCTTACCCGTCTTGGTATAGTTGATCAACTGAACAGTTATTTCTCTTTGTTCCCTAATTGCATCCCTAATCTTCGAGACGGTATCTTGATCTGTTTCAGGTCCTTGAAGAAACCTGTGTGATGAATGGGAAATGCACTACATCATTTATTAAGAAAGAAAACTTTTCTGCTAAAATTCAGATGAAATTTTGGCGTAAGTTAATCAGACCAGAATATTATGGTAAGAACCAATTGACTATATATGATGTAGTTAAATTCTCAGCTGGCTATATGTTTAACCATATTATTCTTCTTGACAATTATGAAGGTTTATATATTCATGCCCAGCAAGGTACAGAAGCTAAACTTTCTGAACACTCTTAAAGAAGGGGAAAGAGAGATATTTTTATCAACAAAAAAATTCAAATATGTGATGACATCCCTACCGGCAGTTCCGTCCCAAAATTTCTTCACGTGTATATTCTGTCAACTCGAGAAAGCTGTCGGATGCAAATATCTGCATACAAAAATATCATCATCGACAGCACTAAGCGTAAACATGAGACTCCTTATTTGCAATCTTTATTATATATGCAATTTAAACTCGACCAAAGATTATGCAAAACTTGCTAATATATTGACTGAGAAAGATAATGAGGCATGATTCGGTTAGTCGACGATGCAGTATGTTAGCAGAAGATTAATTGATTATCATAAGTACGAACAATGATACGATTTCTAGGCAATAAGGGAAAGTTATACAAGATCTGTCAGAGTAATTTTCCTCAATGATTTTAGTTCAGAAGGAACTAAAATGCAAACAATTGCGCCAAAGGGAATCACAAAAAAGTAGAAATATATTATGAGCTAAATTTTACTTTTTTATGAGCACTTGAAAATTATTCCACATCTATGATTAATAAACTCATGTTCACTAAATGCTATCAGGTCCAATTTAACTATAACCTCTCATACAGTAAGAGAAAGTGGTCTTACAATTGGATTATCAGGAAGCCTTGGATCAGAAATGACGAAGTTTTTCTCAATGCGCTCCAATGTGGTAGCTAAATCAATTCCCTGGCGAATATCCCTTTCTCTTTCAGCACGGTCCAAACTATCAGTCCGTTCTATTTCATCGGTCATCAAAATTTCTGGTTCAAGGGCTGTTACTTCAAGATTTCTTGAACTGCTAATAGATTTCCCTTTTTGCCTGCAAGATAGCAAAACAAAGAATATCCTGAAATCAAGCACTACATAGTGATGATTACAAATTATATTAACCAACCATTTAGTCCGTGTAGTTATGAAATGAAGAATTAATTGCATGATTTATGAAGGAATAAATCTTCAACAGCCATGATTGACATCAACAAAGTGAAACAATCAACACTTCAAGTAGGAAAAACTCACCCCGTTAAAGAAACTCGACTTGATAACCTAGATTTCTTGCCTAAGCCATCATCTGTGAGGTCCTGTTGAGGAGTCTGTCTACCCGGTGAATAATTTGCAGCTGCAACTGACTTGGGAAGAACAGAGTCAAAATTAAACTTCTCCAACTCTTCTTTTTTCCTGGTAATGTCGTGACTCATAGCTCGATTATTAGATCGAGGGTTCTTCACAGTCTGAACAACCTCTGTGATGGAACCCAATGCCTTTTCCTTCTGGCGAGCTGAACATCAAAAGTGAAAATTAGAGGTGAAGGTAGCATCCCATTCCAGAGAAATTTGGAAGACCAGTTACCATCATAGCGGATTAATGACTTCGGTAACCCATTCGGTCGTAATGCTCTATCAACTTTGCCTTCTGTGTACTTGCTTACTTCTACCTGCATTCTGCCAAAGAAAATACCGTTCTTTGAAATGAGATGGAGTTTATAGTTACCAACAAAAAAACATAATAATACTAAGACCAAAGCTCCAACAAACTTCAGACAAATAGGGAGAGAAATCTTAATTTCTTGCATGTGACTAATAGTCAGAAGATCCTTAACTCGAGATTGCTCTACAAAGATTAAGAATCACACTACACCGAGTGTAGAGAAAAAATCTCATCCTCAAATTTGACATGGTGTGTTATGCTTCTTCAATTTCTTAGTTTCACAACTTTTTGCACTAAGAATCTTGGATCTTGCATAACTTTCTCTATTCTCTTTGCATATTAGTATCTCCAAGTTTTATTATTCTGATTATTCAATAAAATGTTTAGGGTTTGAGACAACATACTCCATGGTATAACGGCATAGGAGCAGTAACTTAAGAATACCGGTAACCAAGAAAGCTTCAAAAAAACGAACTTAGCACTGTTCTTTTTTTTTTTTTTTTTTTTTTTTGGCAGTAAAACACTAAGTCAGTTTATTTTTGAAAGATAATCCTCATGAAAAATACACAGCACCATTTAACTGACGAAGAACACAATACAACCAAAAAAGGCCTGATCATGTTCTAGTATCAACCATCAAAGTCATATGTTCATGCAAAAGTATCCACATTAGCAAAAGGTCAGTCAAAAGAAGAAGAAATCGAACCCAATAAATTTGATAGTGTTGCCATTGTCATCCTTGATAGGCGTGATTGTCAGAAGATTCCAGAAAGGAGTGCCATTCTTCTTGTAGTTCAAGAGCCTCCCACAGTAGCTTTTGCCGTTCTTCACTGCATATCGAATTTTGTCAACTTCTTTCTGGTCCGTCTCTGGTCCCTGAAGAAAACGGCTGCCACCCAAAAGGAAAACAAACACCAACAAAACCTCCCTCAGCACCCAAGTATACAATTTTCAGTTCAGTAAAGCTTAGTTGCAAGTCAACTTTCATTTTACTTTGCCCCCTTTGAAATGCAATCATCTTGGACAAGCAAGCATTTAGCATCACACCCAAGATTTGGAGAACTGGTTAGCTGCTGCTCTATCAAAAATTCAGAAACAGCAATGCAGTATATCCAAGCAAGAGCCATCAGGGTATTCCAAATTACGCCCCCAATTGTGGAGGTTTAATCGAAGATCTACAACTCTGTCCAAGTTTTCTTTCTAATGACTCCATGACATGATTGTATAAATTTTAAACTGTATTTTCAGGAAGACTCTTTCTGGGGTCTGAACTACATATGAGACCTCATTTGGATCGTAACTTTGTTAGTCTATTTCTGAGGTTTTCCATTTCTTCTCTTTTCTTTTCTTTTCAATTTGCACAGTGATTAATCAGTACATAAATGATCTTACCAGTTTTTTCCAATGACCTCATCTGAACCATAACCAGTCATGCCAAAGAACCCACTGCTCGCATACACGATGGGGCAGTCTGGTCGGGTGGCATCAGAGACTACAAATGTCTGTTCCAAAGAAGCCAAAGCATCCTTCAACTCTTGTGATACCCTTGGAAAAACTCCAGAGCTTTCAGTTTTTCCCGCGCCACTAATTTTCTCTGATGAACTTTTGCTGCCGCCTCCCTCCCCTGATGATCTTCCCACGATGGCCTTGAAACTGCCATCCTCCGCATCTGTTTCTACCACCAGTCCCCACTCAGCCGCCCTTTCTGCTATGTTTGCTTCTGTTGATATTACCCCTTTAGAAGAGGATTGCCAGCTTTTTCTGTCTTCTTTTGCTACATTTTCCTGAGCGTTTGATGCATTTGATTCTCCATCAGATGCCATCCACTTGTCAAGAGGCCCGTTACTGCTTATACCTCGCTTATCCTCCATTGCCATTGTCTCTCTTTAATTTGTGAAGAGAACAGCCTACCAAGTGATTTCAAATTAGAATTGGGACTTCACCAAGATTTCAAAGTTGTAAATACTCAAAACAGCTGAGAAAACTGAGTCAATCTTAGACGTCAAAAACAGAGCTTGACAGTGAAAAGGAAAAAGGAAACCCAACTACAAAAGAGATCATGAAATGAAAACAGAGAGAAAAAGCCATCTTCCCCACAAACCAAAACACTAAAAAGGTACAGACAGTGCAAAAGAGAACAGCTGACAAACAAGAAGAAAAAGACAAGTACCAGCATGATCCAATTATACAAAGAAAAAAAAACAGAGTGAATCCACTTGGAAGTAAGTGAAGTAAGCAGAAGAAAAAACTTCCACAAATGGGAAATTCATACAATTCACAACCTTTCAACTGAATTCTGGCAACCCAGAAACCATGCCTGGGTTAGAAAGTGAAGTTCAAGAGATCAGGAAATGAAAACAGAGAGAAGAAGCCATCTTCCCCACAAAGAAAAACTCAACAAAAATACTGAAAATGCAAAAGAAAGCAGCTGACAAACAAGAAGAAAAAGACAAGTACCAGCCTGATCCAATTATACAAAGAAAAAAAAAACAGAGTGAACCCACTTGGAAGTAAGTGAAGTAAGCAGAAGCAAAAGCTTCCACAAATTGGAAATTCGTACAATTCACAACCTTTCAACAGAATTCTGGCAAACCAGATAACATGTCTGGCTTAGAAAGTGAAGTTTCAGACCCAAAAACTCTGTGAGGACTTTGATCAAACAGGTAGTGTGCACAACGGGTGACGGTTGAAGATAAAGTCCCCACTTGCCAATAAACATGCCCCCCACCCAACCGCATTGCATACCCATGTAAAATAGAGCAAACTCCACGCGGCCGTTGATTTGGGCTCAGTTTATCCATAATCTTGTCCCTTTTTCAGATTTCGCATCAAGAGAAAACAAACGAAATTAAGGGAAATGTTTGGAAGGAAGATATATGAGGCCACAGTGGCTGCAGAATCGCATGAAACAAGTTTCTCCACGTCCTAGCGTTGAAAATTGAACTCCCCAGCACTTTCAATGCCATAAAGCTACCACCTTTGCTTCGCTCTTGGTTGCTTGGATAACGTTTTAGTTATGTTTATGTCTCTTGATGTTGCTTATCAAATAAAACAAAAACAATTATTCTTATAATTCTTATAATTATTACTTTCAAATAAAACAAAAATAATAATAATTATTATTATTATTTGAGAAAAGGTAAATAAGTTTATAATTAGTACCTATAGTTAATTTATTATTAATAATTTATTGTTAATATTATTTAAAAATTTAATTAAAATATAATTCACACCATGAAATTAAAAAATAAAAAATCCAACTAGTTCAATAGATTAAAATATATATTATAAATCAAAATATTAATATTTTGAATTTATCCAAATATTTTTATTAAAATATTTAAAACTCGAGCCTAAAAAATAAATAAATAAATATGTTTATAAATCAAAATATTAATATTTTGAATTTCTCTAATTTATACATTATTGAATATTCGACCTCGCATCCAAGTATTTTTATTTAAATATTTAAAACTCGAGCCTAAAAAATAAATAAATATATATTATAAATCAAAATATTAATATTTTGAATTTCTCTAATTTATACATTATTGAATATTCGACCTCGCATCTAAGTATTTTTATTTAAATATTTGAAACTCGAGCCTAAAAAATAAATAAATATATATTATAAATCAAAATATTAATATTTTGAATTTCTCTAATTTATACATTATTGAATATTCGACTTCATCCAAGTATTTTTATTTAAATATTTAAAACTCAAGAGAGTAAAAAAAATAAATAAATATTTAAATTTCATTCCTTAATTATTTTTTATTTATTTTTTTTTAAAATGACACGTAAAAATATTGTAGCCACATGGCGGGATTACGGTGGCAAAGCCTCCACGTATTTTTGTGAATTTTTTTATGGTGGGTGTGACAATGGGGCTTTCATGTTCTTATTTCTGTCTCTTAAATTGCCCCCATGACAATGCCAACCCTAACTACCTAGATGTTGAACCTTTCTACCCCGCTATCTTTTTGCTTTTTTCGCTCGTAGTTTTAATAAGTTCGAGTTTACTTGGACGGTTAGGGTGGTTAATTTTCTATCGAGAGTGGTGAGAGATTTCTCCCGAGCGAGCACGTGTCACAAGGAGAGAGAGTCTCACATCAACCATTATGTACAGATATACATTTTGGGAGTTTGACCTGCTTTGCTCGACTCGTCGACCTGCATATGACCCAGTTCAGCACCCATGACTTGATCCATCCGTCTGATCTAACCTATGACCCGCGTCTCGTCTAGGTGCGTCGTGTCGTTGTGAGAATATTCGATAGAATTTTACGCACGTGAAGAACGGAACACAATACTTAAGAATTGAATGCGTGAATCAAGGGCTATCACGTGTTACACTTACAATTTTATTACATTTGTTAATCGTTATTAATTGCTGTTAGTTTAGTTTTATTAAGTCAAATTATTAAAATAAATTTAACTAATTCAGTTTTATTTATTAATAAATTAAATTTTAAGCCACGCTAGGATTTATGTTAGTCTAACGATAATTAGGGCTAAGTAGTGATTATGTTCTTTCTATCTATTTGAATCTGATCTAAAGTTTTTGATGGTCTGTCATGGGTCTCTGAACTTTTGAGTTTTCAGTTGAACTATCGTGAAATCAAATCAACGAGCATAACTAAGTGAGGGGACTAGCTTCATGGGCTCGACCCTAGCCTCTTCTATGCTCGGTCTAAAACCATATCATTTAGAGTTTCCTTAATAATTTTTTTAATTATTGATAATAGATGGATATCTCAAAGTAGTAGTTAAAACCGTACATTTTCAACTAAAAAAATTTTAGGTTTGAATTACTCTCCTATCAAAAATTAAATTATAAACTCGGTGACGAAAATACCCTCTAATCAATCATGTGTGAAATATTCTATCAATCAAATTAAATTACTCCTCTTACGTAAAAGAAATTCATAATTTTGCCAAAATAATAATAATAATAAATAAGGGATACATAGTTTAATATATAGTTTTAAGATCGTATAAATAAAATTATAGATCAAATTTATAATAATTTACGGTTGATTGAATTTGAAAAGATATAGTTTGGTTGAGTTGGATTGAGTATAAAATTTAAATGATAATCCAATCTAAAATTAAAACTTAATACGTAAAATATTTATTTATTTAGATTCCACCTCTATAAATAATAAATAAATAAATAAATCAACTTTTAAGAATGGTGCATAATCAAATAAATATTTTAAAAATTAAATAAAATTAAAATAAATATATATGACAAAGAAAAATTTAACCCCTAATCCAATTCATAAATTTTATATTTTATTTGGAATATATTACGATAATTAATTGTGAAATATATCTTTAGCTATATAATATATTTTAGATATTCGTAATCAGTTAATATTTTTTTCTTTATAATTTGATTTGTAATATATTTTATTTTATTTTCAATATTTAGTTAGTTTATATTTTCTTTATTTTTAAGTATTAGTTGATAGCTTGTATTCTATTCATTGCAAATATTAGGTCCCACCTATGTTTGTTGTACTTTCGATCCCAATTCTATTTCTCATTTTTAACAAATTCAAATAAGCTAATAACCTAATCATAGCAGTATTAATTGAGTTGGATTGATCGAGATTTTTTTAACAATCCCGACCATTATGTAATAATTGAGCGTATTTTTTTAAATAAGCCTTAATTTATTTGAAATTAGTGAATTTTTAAATATATTTACTTTCTACCATTAATAGGTGAGTTTAGGAGAAATATAATAATAATAAATAAATAAATAAAACCATAAAAATTGGTTAAATTAAAACTTTGTCTTAGTTTGAGATTACTTAATTTTTAAAATAATTGTGTCTCATCTTTCCTTTAAATAAAATCAGTTGGGATATAAATTAAATCAATATTTGATAAATTTAATATTTAAAAACGACGTAGTTTAAAACAACAAAATTAAATTTTGTGATAAAATTTAAAACATAAAATTCGAGCATTACATATTATATTAAAATTAAATTTGAATAAAAATTTAATTCATAAACTTTCGAATTTTATTTATTTAAATTTTTTTATTGAGTTTTTAATTTTGTATATAATATATTATTAAGATTGTATTATGTTAAATAAATAAATAAATAAATAAATAATATTTTGTTTAATAGGTTTGTATATATATATATATATTTATTTATTTTAAATTAAAGGGTGCTTTAACTTTATTTTGTATTTATTTGATCATTAATTTAGAAAAGTGTTGAATAAGTGGATAAAATTAAAAAATATATTAAGGACAAAATTTATTAAACTATTAATAATAGGAAAGGATTTAGATTTTCAGTCGGTCGAAGAAGTTTAGCTGGATCTTCTCGTTGTTGATCACAGTGAGGAAGAAGGGATTCGGGCCGCTTCTGTAGCCATTATCGAGGTGCGTTCTCTCTCCAGTTTAAGGTTTCCTGTCTTTGTTTTTGTTTGTTTACTTGTTCTTCGGAGACGATGTCAATTTATCTAAGCTTTCTTTACTGTATTGCATTACTCGCTATCAGCGAAGTTTTAGTTTGTTCACTTTGATTACGAGATAGTAGTTTCAATAACCATTGTTTTTGCCTGAATCGGGATGTCGACGTGAAGTTAGAGACTATGATTTGCTTTATTCGGACTTGTTCGTTGTCTGCCTTTTGATTTTCATTCTCTGAATTCAGTTTTGGTGTAGAATCTGATTGATTTCAGTGATTTCTGACGATTTTTAGCGAGTATTTTGGTGACGGAACTTAAGTTAGGTTATGTCTTGGTTGTTTTTGCCCTAGAATTCTTGCACCTCGTGGGGGATATGGAGACTGGAGGCAATTCATTACCATCTGGGCCTGATGGCGTGAAGAGGAAAGTCAGCTATTTCTACGACCCTGAGGTTGGGAATTACTATTATGGGCAAGGTCACCCAATGAAGCCGCATCGCATCCGAATGACGCATGCCCTTCTCGCTCATTATGGCTTACTCCAGCATATGCAGGTTTTCAAGCCTGTTCCTGCTCGGGATAAAGTCCTTTGCAGATTTCACGCTGATGATTATGTGGCGTTTCTTAAAAGTATTACCCCTGAAACGCAGCAAGACCAGCTGAGACAGCTTAAGCGCTTCAATGTCGGTGAGGACTGTCCAGTCTTTGATGGCCTCTACTCTTTCTGTCAAACTTATGCTGGTGGATCTGTTGGTGGTGCTGTTAAGTTAAACCATAAGGTTTGTGATATTGCTGTCAATTGGTCTGGTGGGCTACACCATGCGAAGAAGTGCGAAGCATCTGGATTTTGTTATGTCAATGATATTGTTCTGGCGATACTGGAGCTTCTTAAACATTATGAGGTTCGTGTAGTCACATAAGTATTAACCATTAACAATCAATGCTTGTTAGATAATTCTTTCTATTCAATCTTGAGGCTTGCTTAACTATTAACTATTGTTAAATCTTGATTTGGAATAACGTAAAGCTCTGTTGGAAGCATGTCCTGTAATATCGTGTCATCTTAACTTAGTGCACCACTGATTAGCGGGAAAGACTCAAGATATACAACTTGCTGTTTTTGTAATCTTTAACCAGCATCACTTCATGTAGTATGGTTTGGGTTTTAATAAACCATACTGGGATGTGATCTTGACAATTTGTGATGTTATGATTCTCTGCATGTTGATCTTGTAATTCTGAAACTTCTTTTTGTGCAGCGTGTTTTATATGTTGACATCGATATCCACCATGGAGATGGTGTGGAGGAGGCTTTTTACACAACCGACAGGGTCATGACTGTATCATTCCACAAATTTGGAGATTATTTTCCTGGTACAGGTGATATAAGAGACGTTGGTTATGGAAAAGGAAAGTACTACTCCCTTAATGTTCCTTTGGACGATGGAATTGATGACGAGAGCTATCATTTCTTGTTCAAACCTATAATGGGAAAAGTTATGGAAGTTTTTAAACCTGGAGCTGTTGTTCTCCAATGTGGGGCTGACTCTCTTTCTGGAGATAGGCTTGGATGCTTTAACTTGTCAATAAAAGGTCATGCAGAGTGTGTTAGATATATGAGATCATTCAATGTGCCTCTATTGTTACTTGGTGGGGGTGGCTACACCATCCGTAATGTTGCTCGATGCTGGTGCTATGAGGTACAAGTATTGCTTTCGAAGAACGATTTTTTGTATAAGTGTTGATTCCTTCTTGTGTATTGTGTTATGAAGTTTTGGAAAGTGCAGCACTTGATCTTATGAGCTCATAATGAGTGAGGTGAATGATATAACTTGATCAATTGCATTTAAGATTGTGCTTGTGTCATTTTAAAATAGGAAGGGCAGTGGAATAGAAGCATCTTACATGGTCATAACAACTCAACTAATGACTAATGTGTCTCAAGTTTTTATAATTTAAAGGTTCTCTTTAGTAATATGACCCCAAGAAAATCTATATTCTGCAAAGATGGTAAGCATCATGGATGACACATTCCTTTTGTAAATTTCAAAATCAATGAAATTCTCTTATAAAAAAAAAAAAAAAGAACAATAATAAAGATTATGATTGACTGAAATTCGGGAGCTCATATACTGAAGTTTCTGACCAGAGGAGACATCAGACATTCCTTTTGATCCGTACCATTTCTTTTATGTTTTAACATGTCTGTGTGTTCCAAATTAGTACAAAAGTTCATGTGGAGAGAGTTGATAAACTTTGTGACTTCATAACAATAGTACGTTTTACTCTTTTCATCATGGGGTGTTAAGATTTTGTACGAAGTCATGTTGTCCTTGATGCTAGATTGTTGCTCTAAAGTTCTTTCTCATATCTGTATCATTTTTTTTTTACTCTGTTTGGCAATAAACTGTCACATGTAAAACAGACAGGAGTTGCACTTGGGATGGAGGTTGATGACAAAATGCCACAACATGAATATTACGAGTATTTCGGTCCTGATTACACTCTGCATGTTGCTCCCAGTAATATGGAGAACAAAAATACACACCAAATGTTGGAAGAAATACAGGGGAAGCTGCTTGATTACCTCTCAAGGCTTCAGCATGCACCCAGTGTTCAGTTTCAAGAAAGACCTCCTGATACCGAACTCCCAGAGGTAGGTTAATATAATATAATTTGTTTTATTAGTTTTCAACCTGCATGCATTAACGCCATGATTTTTTGATCCATATGCAAATAGATTCAATGTCTCTGTGTTGTGTTGCTTGTCTTCGGCACGATGACAATAATTTGTTGAAAGATATAAAATGGTAATCCAGGTTTTGTGTGAGAACTTTATACTTGAGATACACAATCCATTCCTTTTTCCCCATTCTATTTGTTGTAATTAGGAAATTGGAATCAAATTTAACCTGGGAATCTACCTACTTGACCAATAATGTCATTGGTAATTGTCTCCTGATTACTGACTGTTAAATATAATCTTCAGGCGGATGAAGATCGGGAGGACAAGGATGAGAGACGGGATCCAGATTCAGATATGGAAGTTGATGATGAGAGGTATTTCGTTTTGTACTTGATTTCTGTTTTATTTTATTTTTTCAATCCTTAGTATCTTAACTTCGGCTGCTTTTTTTCACTTGCTGTTTGAACAGAAAACCCATCCCAAGCAGAGTTAAAAGAGAAACGGTTGAGTCTGAAATCAAAGATCCGGTATGCTCTAATTGAATATAATGTCCTATTTTTATTCATGTCCATGCCTTGTTACATTTCATGATTCAAGCTATCATTGATGACATATTTTTTCTGCATGATTTTTGATTCTTTTATGGGTTGTCTAAAATTTTTTAGGAAGTTAATGTCGATAGTACTAGAGGTTTAGAAAAAGCAGCAGCAGCCGAGGCTACAAGCGCAAAGGTGAAAAATCTCTGGAAAGTGGAAGCAATGAAATATTCTCTTTTTCAAGTTTTGAAATAGGAGGCTATCACTTTCCATTAAAATGATTTGTCTATAATGTTTGGAATTGGAAAGATTACTCTCAAGGGGGCTTTTCAAATTAAAATGATTTGTCTAGAATGTTTTGAGTACTCATTTGTTTATATGTTTACATTGCACTTGCAGGCTTTAGACATCGGTTCTCTCAAAATCGAAGACCCAGGCGTAAAGCTTGAAGAAACCAGCAAGCAGAATGACCAAATGTTACCCTAATCTTTGAAAAGGGGTGGAGAAAAGGGAGGGAATCATTGAACGACTTACTCCAAGCAAATAGAGGTGACTTTTGACCTTTGTTGCGTAGATTTATGTAGACTTGTACTCTTGGTATAGTCGTAAAAATCGTGCCGTGCCTCGAGTATTTGTGTATAAACTGAGTTAAGATGGATAATCTTACTATTTAGACCAGGTATGGATAATTTGCTAAATGTCATGGTGGCATTGGCAAATCTTGACATGTTATGTGTATTGAGGTTTCCTCGTGAATCACCATGAATCAGAATAGAGGTTTTCATGTGACTTGGAGCTAATTAATTTTTTACCTCCCTGATTGATGTGTTTTTAATTCATATAATACTAAAAGTTGGTGACATATATGTGTATATATAGTCCAAAGAACAAAATTATATTAAATGAGATCAAGATATAATTGTATTGACAAATAATGAGTTAAAAAAAAAAGTTCTCATATCCCCATACCCTAACATGAGCGTGGCTCAACATTCCTTCCTTTTAAGATCAAATGTTCAAATTCTCGTGCTAAATAAATAACGAGCTGAAAACAAAATTTTATTATGAAAAAAAAAAACTGTAAAGAAACTAGAGGTATCTACAATCCAACTATACCTTCACTCTTGTAAATGTGTTCATGAGGTTACAAAGAGGAGAAAGGGTTTGTTTGAGAGTAGGATATTAATCAAAACCACAACGCAATGGTGTGTGAGCTGTGGTAGTGAGGATTTTCAAGCCTATCTGAAAAGGTTAATGCCATGTGTGTGTATTGTAGCTTGTCTTCCAAAGTAAACAATGAAGTTACTGCACAAAGAATGAAGGATTTTGACCTGCTGGTGCTTATTTCTGCTGCACTGAATAGCAGCCTCAGTAGTTGCATTGTGTTGTGCTGTGATTTATATTCTCTGTGTGCCTAAGCTTTCATGCTCCACTTTGTCTTAGCTATCATCAGCCGAGGGATTCTCTTGTTGCAAGAATTCTGCATCAACCAACAAAGGAAATGGTGGAATATCATAAGAAACTCCAAGTATAGATGAAGTTCCACTCTTATAGTTTTAAACGTACCTGCAAGTGAGATCAATACACTCCAAGTCTAGAACACCCACAAGGTAACCCATCTGATCTTTCACCACTGGAACTTGGCTCACACCAAGATTCTTCATAACCGTTTTAGCTGTAAGAATGTCCATACTCGGAGTTGCTGTCCATGGTACTCGACATATCTCGCCATCCAGTGAGCAAACCTCAGAAACTACTAGCCCCTGTTCCAACATAATAAGTGGTTAAGTTTGGATATTTACAGAATTGATGAGTCATAGAAGTAAAAATATCTCTCTGCTATACTGTGAGGTTTGAAATTGGGACGAGCAATTTGTTTCGATAGCTTTGGACTAGATTTACCCCATTGAATTAGACGATCTTACAAAATTGTGGAGAAAAGAATGACCAACCATAGTATAGTAGAAGCTCACCTTTAGTTGCTCAGTTCTTGATATTACATTTTTGCTTAACTTTTGAATGTCTTCAAGGGCCAATATGCCAATCAAAGTATTCTCTTCATCCACAATCAATGCATAGGACTGCTTCTCTGCAAGCATGAGATCTACTGCTTCTATAAGGAAAGTGTCCATGAAGACAGTAACGTATCTTGTTGTCATGGCTTCAGACACACATATCTTCCTTTCTAACTCTACAATTTCGCTATCAGAATCATATGCACAAAGTGAGCTTTCAATTTCACAGAGATCATTTGGGTAAGTTTCCTTTCCATCATCTGCATAATTGGAAGATTGGTCATTTGCATTACTGTCATATGTTGTAGATTGTTGAGTACTAAGAACTTTCCCTAGAGGGAGTTTCTTTGTCTTCTGGGAACTCCTTTTCCTTTTCTGCCCAGATGTTAACCACGACGACACCCCGACAGCTCCGAGTAAAGGAAGAACAATTCGGTAGTCCTGTGTCAGCTCAAAAAGCAACAAAACAGCAGTAAGAGGCACCTGACAAACCCCAGCAAGAGTAGCAGCCATTCCAACCTGCAAAACCAAGCCAATGCAAGTTGTGTTCATGTTCTTCCACAAAAATGGCAGTAAAACGATGAGATTTAAGGAATACAACGACATAGAACAGTACCAATCCATAAGCTTGAGGCGACGCCACTTCGAAAATGGAGAAGTCGATCGCTGTGTTGGGCTCAGAAAGTGCAATGCCAATGAATTTCCCATATGCCATTCCAGTTGCAGCGCCAATAAACAGAGATGGCGCATAGTACCCTCCTACTAGTCCAGATGCTCTACACAAAGAGGTCGCCAAAATCTTGACAACAACAAGCTGGGCCAACAATTCAGCTGAGAGGGGTTTCACAAATGGCCGAGATTCCAACAAAAGATCAACATTCTCAAACCCCCAGTACAGAATTTCAGGGTATGCCAAGGCTATCAGTCCAGTAGAGAAGCCACCTAGAATAGGAAACAAAGCCCTCGACACACCGAAGTCCTTATGAACTTTGTCGACGGTTGCAAGCATATAAGATGTGCATTTAGAAAAGCTCAATGAAACCAAGCCACAGAGTGCACCCAACAACAGATACAGTGGAAGCTCTGAAACGAGTTAAATAGCTCTTATAGACTACTTGCTTGCCAAATATAAACCCTAAGACAAAAAGATGGATCAATTATCTTGTGTGTTAGCATTGATTTCAAACTTAGACTATTAGTTTACCACTCGGCGAGCGAAAATCGTACTCGGGAACCTTGAATGCTGGTTCAACCCCAAGACCAACTTGTGAAACAGCAGAAGCTATTACAGCACTTAAGATAACCATTGAAGTAGTGTTTGTGAGAGAAAAAGTTGAATCTGCAGGAGATGGCCACAGGACTGACTCAACAGCAAAGAAACAGCCAGCAACTGCAGCATTAAACCCTGTCAAAACAGAAGAGAATTCATAAGAGACCCTGTTGGAGGATCAACTCAAGAACATGAGGAAACCAATGCCTCATTTTAATAGAGCCAACCAGATGAGATGCCAGCAGCTGATCCTGCAGCTATCAGAGAAAGCTTTGTTCTAGAGTTCCTGTCAAACACAGTAGAAACACCCTTGCCAACAGAAGTACCGATGTCGACACTCGGACCCTCCGGCCCCAAAGAGTTACCTGTGCCAAGGGTTACAGAAGCAGCTACAGCCTTAAGGAAAGGTTGCAGTGCAGCCCTGAATTGATTAGAAATGGAAACTGGAACTCCAAGTTTCGTGGAAGGATCATTGTCTGTAGCCTCTCTAAGCAGATTTAGAAAGCTAACAAGAAATCCCCCACAAGCAGGAACCAATATAACTCGTTTCCATGTTTCTTCAACAGGCATTTCTCTTAACCAAGAAGCTCCTCTATTAGGAATTCCATCCCAGAAAAAATCACGTAGCTCATGCACCTTCAATCATTCAAAACATCACAGTAAGAACACCAAGGAATCAACAGAGAAGTATTTTCAAAGTTCTTGACTGATTATATGTGCTAAGTTCATAGAAGAAACAAAGAAGGTGAAGAAAAATGGTTCATAGAAGAAACAAAGAAGGTGAAGAAAAATGGAGTCTACGAAGTACTGCGTTATTGAAGAGCACGACGCCGATGCCCGTAAGAACACCAACGAAACACGATGAGATTATTGTTGAACTCCCAATTCCAGAGGGGATACCTTCTTCTTCTTCGTCTTCTTCTGTATTGTCTTCTTCTTCCTCCTCTTCTTTGCTCCATTTTATACCCGTCGCCGACGGCGAACCTTCGCCTCTGCTAAACCGGCCGTCGCTGCTACCAGGAACAGGGGATTCAGATTCTCCGCTGCCGGGCAGAGAGCAAAATGACCTAAAACGAAACCCAGTTTGTTTTGGGCGAAGAGAAAAACGAAGACCCAAGAAACGGCCATAGCTGCTGCAACAGTCATTTGGGGCAGAAATTGAAGAAGCAAGAGGGTAATGATGGGCATTGTTGTTGAGCCTTATGCCTATGGAATCGATAGCCCCCATTGTGTATACAGTCATTGGCACACAGTTCTTCTCCTGCTAACTGTGTGTGTGAGTATGTTATGATGAAGATGAAATATAGCTCTATCTACACAGATTTGAGTGGATGAGTTTGACAAAGCAGCGCCTGACCCCCAACTAAGTAACGACTCCGTGGCTTCTGAAGAGGCGTTGATTTGCTTCCATTTCTCTCTCTCTCTCTCTCTCACTATCATGGCTCCATGGAACCATTGAAACCACAACTTTATGGGTTGACCACTTAACAAAAGTGGTGAATTTCAATCAAGCAGTGTTACACAACAACTCGAGGAAGGGCCGAGTACGGTCGACAACGGGTGGCGGGTGCTTTCCTCTAAGGTAGAACGCTTCCCTACTGATGCATTTTTACATCCCACTTCGAATCTGATAAGGAGCTTTGACTGGACCCAAATTAGACAGTATCATATCGTTAATCATATTATCACTTTAGCCTCGTGGGTTGCCATAACAATTTCAAATACTTTCTTTTATTCGGATATGAATGTTACAATCTTTGAATATATAAGTAGTCGACCTTGGAGGACTTAAAATCCACATTGGTGGAGAAATTTGGTGTGCAAAAAGGAAGAAAAACACAGATTTTATGATTTTTGAACATGAGCAAGCTCTTCATCTCTCAAGCCACTCTCCTCAATTCCCTCCTTCAACAGCATCAACTCCTCATCTGAAAGTGGGCTCTTTGTTTGAGGGATAACCATTGCATTGCCTTGCTTCTCAATCTCAACTGCCCAGCTATAAACCACCATCCCAACAACAGCAAGAACCATTCCTGATATGTTCTTCAATGTCATCTCTGAATCAAAGAGCAGCCACCCCAATGTCAACACGCATACCGTCTTCATATGGCCTAACACCTGGAACGACACAGCTGAGAAGCGCCCGATGCACAGATATTGACTGATGTTGCAGAACACAGCAAGGGAGCATGACAGTACTATGAAACTCTGCAACATTCATCAAGGTTTCATATTGATTGGAACCTTCAAAAGCAAAAGCGAAACATTTACGGGATTCAAAAGAGAGATCGAAAGAATGACTCACAAACGCGTTGAAAGTGTAGCTGTAATTCAGTATAGATTTGCTTGTGAGGCAGTAGTCAATGAATGGGCCAACTGTTAGAAGAGAAAGTGCTTGTATGGGAGCTGTCTTGCTGAGTAATTCAAAGGATCCTATTGAGTACTTCTTTTGTAATGAACCTATAGACTGTTAATCAATGCAAAAGCGTTGAGATTCATATTTCTAAAGTGATTTTGCACGAAGAAAAGTGTAACGGCCCAAGCCTACTGCTAGCGGATATTATCCTCTTTGGGCTTCCCCTCAAGGCTTTAAAACGCGTCTGCTAAGAAAAGGTTTCCACACTCTTATAAAAGGTGTTTCGTTCTCCTCCCCAACCTATGTGGGATTCTCACAATCCATCCCCCTTCGGGACCCAGCGTCCTCGCTGACACTCGTTTCTTTCTCCAATCGATGTGGGACCTCACCAAATCCACCCCAACGTCCTTACTGGCACACCGCCTTGTGTCTACCCCCCTTTGGGGAATAGCCTTCTCGCTGGCACATAGTCCGGTGTCTAGCTCTGATACTATTTGTAACGGCCCAAACCCACCGCTAGCAGATATTGTCCTCTTTGGGTTTTTCCTTACCGGTTTTCCCTCAAGGCTTTAAAACATGTCTGCTAAGGAAAGGTTTCCACACCCTTATAAAGGTGTTTCGTTCTCCTCTCCAACCAATGTAGGACTACGTCCCCAAGCAATGTGGGATTCTGACAAAAAGAAAGTGCTTACAATTTGTTGCAGTGATGTGCACAAGACTGCTACCAAGGCACAAATGAACCCATTGGCATTAACCTTCACATCAGTCACCGTACAGACCCCGACACCGACAACAACCACGGCGACGGCCATCTTCACTTCCCTTGTGTATTGTTTTCCATGAAGAATCCATTCCATGACACAAACCACTGGTATCATGCTTAGCTTTGATATCTACAAGCGTATGGAGCAGTGACAACGTTCGGTTATTGTCGATGACGATCACGAGTGACATGACAAGTAAGGGTAAGGGGGAGAAGATTGAACCTGATAGAATCCAACGGAGTTTAACATGAGGCTGAAGTTCATGGCTGCTATCGACGTGTTGGCGATAATCGAGAACCAAAGAAGCTCCCATAAGGGAACAGATTTGGATTCAGAATAGCCAGTGGCATTTGAAATCCAGCCAACCATTGCAGTTGCAGAAAAGTGAAATCCAGTTAAGGTTGTAGCTGAGACACAAAAGGAAAGCCTTGGATCAGAACTAAGTAGTTGGTGAAATGAAAGAGATACTCTAATAACCCAAGCTCATCGCTAGCCAATATTGTCTTTTTTGGACTTTCTCTTCCGAGCTTCCCCTTAAGGTTTTAAAATCATCTTCTAGAGAGAGGTTTCCACACCCTTCCTTATAAAGAATGTTTCGTTCTCCTTCCCAACCTATGTGAGATCTCACAATCTATCCCCCTTCGGGACCCAGCGTCCTCGCTGACACTCGTTTCCTCTCCAATTGATGTGAGACCTCCCTAATCCACCTCCTTTTGGGCTCAGCGTCCTTGCTGGCACACCATCTCGTGTCCACTCCCTTTTGGGGCTCAGTGTCCTTGCTGGCATACCGCCTTGTGTCCACCCCCTTCTGGGCTCAGCCTCCTCGCTGGCACATCGCCTGGTGCATGGCTCTGATACCATTTGTAATAACCCAAGCCCACCACTAGCAGATATTGTCCTCTTTGAGCTTTCCTTCAAGGTTTTAAAACGCATATGTTAGGGAGAAGTTTCCACACCCTTACAAAGAAAAGAATGCTTTGTTTTCCTCCCCCAATGCAGGATCTCACACATATATGTTATGTATTTCTGTTTTCTCTTGAACACCCTCGATGGGATTATCATTTTCATGTTGGTCCTTCATCATTTATCGAGAGCTTGAATTAAAGCCGCTTCATTCAGTCAATGGGAGTATAGTAGCTAACAAAGAATTAGCTCAGAATTCAAATGTATTCTTAAAAAAGAGTTCTGGTAACGAAATTTGAAACTTAAAAGAGAAGAGAGGTACAAACCAAAGGAAAAGGCAAAGCCAGTTTGGGACATGAGCTGCTTGTTGGCCATGATGATGCCCACTGAGCTGATTATGTTCATACCCCAAGCTCCAACATCTGAGACAGAGGACGACTTCCTCTCCTCCATCAGCATCTTCTTCTTCTTCTTCTTCTTCAAATCCAGATCAAAACATTTGCTCAAAGATATTGCTCCCAAATTCATTAAACTGCAGCTGCTGAACACAAAATCTAGATCAAATGAGAATTGAATGGTAGAAGAATGAGAACTTAATTTCATTAAATACTCTTCTGGGTCAGCTTACAATGTTCTTAAATCCTCAAAGTTTGAACCTTTTGACCCCAAAATTGTTGCTGCAAAGTCCACTCTCAATGGAAGCCTCTCCCCTCGGCTTCTTCAGTTGGGTTTTGCTGCCGTTTGGGGCAACCAGCACGTTTACAACTAAACAATCCCACCGATCCCCATGGAAGATTTCGAGTTTCAAGAAATAATTAAAGCTTTTTTTAAAGATGGAGTGTAGAAGGAAACAAGCTGTTTTGCCTTTCAACCTTTACACTTCTGTGGTTCTCGACTTTATCAAAATTTTGGTTGTATTCTAAGATCCCATTTTGTTTAAGACATAAAAATGTATTAACTTATATGGTTGTCTAAATTTTTTATACTCACAAAATTATCAAGCCGGTCGCCTTTCTAATTTGACATTAAATTTGAAAGCATTTAAGGTCATTTGTTTGAAGATTTTGTTTAAAATGATAGAAACAAATTAGACATCGAAGATGGGCGTGTTTAGTATTGTATTAAAATAATTTAATTTCTTATTAATGTATATTATACCTTAACTTTTAGGACATGCACTTGCCTAACATTTTAGATCCTTGCTACATATGGATCTAACAAAAATAGAAGTATTTGTATTGATCATGCAATTGACTAACATTGGAACCCCATTTTTTTTCTTTAGAGAAAGGTAAAAACTTTCACTGTTATGGAGAGAGAGTGAGAGAGAGAGTGAGAGTGAGAGAGAGAGAGAGAGATTGAGAGGGAGGGAGGGAGAGAGAGAGAGAGAGAGAGAGAGAGAGAGAGAGAGAGATTGGGAGGGAGGGAGGGAGGGAGGGAGGGAGAGAGAGAGAGGGAGGGAGAGAGAGAGGGAGGGAGAGAGAGAGAGGGAGGAGAGGGAGAGAGAGAGGAGAGGGAGAGAGATTGAGAGGGAGGGAGGGAGGGAGAGAGAGAGAGAGAGGGAGAGATTGAGAGAGGGGGGGGGGGGGGGAGAGAGGGGAGAGAGAGGGAGGGAGAGAGAGAGAGAGTAACAAGAAATTGGTTCATGGGATGAAAAGAGGAGAAAGAATAGAACAATGGATACTCTTGGTCAAGTATAGCAAGACAGAACAGAATCCCAAAAAGCTCACACAGCACACCAAATAATAGAACGGATTTAGTCTCACTGATTATATATATATATATATCATTCTAATGAAAATCACATCACTTGAAGTAAGCAGTAGCGTTTTCAAAAGTAGATAAAGCTAGAATCATAGAAATGCCTGTGCCCGTGGCGTGCGTGCTTGAGTTATGGCACAAAATCTTTCCCATGGCTTCAAAAGTTACAGGAAAACGTCCTTCTCGAGCAATTTGAGCACCTCGTGTTGGTTGTTTAGCTTGGCAACATCTATGGGGGTCTTTCCATCCAAGTTTTGGAGAGTGCTGCAGGCAAAAAACGGAGAAAATGGTGAAATATTGAAGGAAAAGAGCCATTAAGTAATGTCATTGTGAAGGCTGTTTGTTTTTACACTGCAGCGCCATTCTCGAGTAACAGTGCAACACACTCCTTCCTGCCATAACCAGCTGCATAATGAAGTGCAGTATTCTTGTTCTTATCCAGTGCATCCACCTTCACTCCAGCTTCAAGAAGGATCTGAGCGCATTTCGCCTGTTTATTTATGTTATGGAAGGGAGGAGTGTTGGAAATTGGTCATGTCTCAGTAGGCAAAATTTCCAGATTGTTGCAAATACAAAAACAAGGCAAATTCATGGCCAAAAAGAAAAACTTCCACTATAGGAAACTCATTGATAGCACATGTAACTAAGAATTCACCCATACCAGAAGTCGAACCGGGCTAGAATCAAGCACAATGAATAAATAAAAGCATTAGCAAACATCTCTGTGTGAGATCCCACATCGGTTGGGGAGGAGAATGAAGATTTTCCTTATAAAAAAGTGGAAACCTCTCCCTAGTAGACACGTTTTAAAAACCTTGAAGGGAAGCCCAAAAAGAAAGCTTAAAGATGACAATATCTGCTAGTAGTGGGCTTGGACTATTACATATTTTTATGTTACTCAAGATCATAGCATTTTCCAAGAAGACAGATTTCGTAATTCTCATTATCAATTTATCACTCTAATAAGAAGCCACAAGGATGCTCAAATGTATTTGAAACGTAATGAAAACAACAGAAAGGTTTGGGAAGAAATTTCCCAGAAGAAGCTATCGTACCTCACCATACCCACATGCAAAATGCAAAGCGGTCCTTCCCTCTGAATCTTCTTCATCCTTGTTCTCACCGGCTGCTAGTGCATTTTTTAAGCCCTAAAACAAAAACAAAATGAAGACCTGGATTAGACAACTTATTTCTGATACCCCGTTCTCGTCTAATATTCTTCTTCACGAAACAAACTCCCAACTATTTAATTCAAGTATTTATAAACAGGCAAATGGGTGAAGGAAATCAACAATGATAAAAATATTTTCTTAATTTATTGATATAAATTGATCTAAGGTGAATAGAAAAATGATAAACAAGGGAACCTTCCCCACTAGGCAACATAGTAAAAATAGAAAAATCAAAGAACAACAAGAAGCAAACGAACTCTCCAAATTGACTTGAAAATCAAAATAACTCCAAATATTTTTGAGAAGAAATACACCATCTAGCTTCCCAAAAGTGAGCTTTATCAAAAATCTTTTATACCATGGTGAAAGAATCCTCACAAACTCTCCGGTATCTTTTTAAACTTACAGCTAAAATAAAAATCTGTCCTTTTGCCCATTTGAAAGCAATGATGGGTTCCATCAAATTATGGTAGGAAGAAATAGCTTTCCATGGGCCTACTACATTACATCTCTTAACAGCATTGAGCCATCCTATAGATATCACCCTATATTTGCTTTTAATCTCGATAGAATAAGAATGTCAAGGTCTAACTAGCTACAGGTAAAGAAGCAGTCTACCAATTTGACAAAATAAATTCCTTTTAGAAGAACCCACCCACTCCCCACCACACATGCACACACTTCCATGCAACTCAATTATTCGTATGAAACTACCATTAGAATTAAAAGATATTTGTATTATTTGAATCAAATACAAAGTAAAAATTTATTTTAGTAGTTGATTAAGATTCAACAACATAAAGACAGCAGAGAGGAACATGACAATGAAACAAAAAAATGCAATGTAATGTCAAATTAATTAAGACCAATTCAAGTATGATATGCCCTATAAATGAGTCTGCATCTGATTGTTGGATTGCAATATTTCTTTCATATCAATAATGAAAGGACCTTGAGGAAAAACAAATTGTGATGAATCATCATGTTGTACCTCGACATCACCAACACTAGCAGTTTGATGAACTATAGATTCGTCATCATTTCCTACTTCTTCTGAATCATCTGCAACAGAACTTTCAGCATTGGCTCCATCTTCTCCATTAACTGCAAAACCCATTGCTTCGCCCAACTTTTTCAAGACATCTCTGTCATTCCAGTACCTAAGAAAGCAAACTTTCTCTCTTTAACAAAATGGTCTGTAACTTAGTCGACTTTTTTTTTTTTTCCCAAAAATTGATGCAGGATTGGAAATAAATGATTATAGAAACCATAACCTCATCATGGCAGCTGGACCACCAGTCTCTATTTCATCTAAAATAGGCTTCAAAGTTGGATCTTGCTTGATTTGTGTCATACGTTCCTCAAGCTGCTCTTTATTGGATGGGTTTGCAAAAGTTTCCAGCATGCTAGACATGGATGGATCCTGGAAAATTGTAATATCGAATCATATCATTCAATTGACATGCTATTGTAAATAGAGAATGGAGAAATAGAGAATGGAGAACAACAACAGAAGAGTATTTAAATCCAATCAACAAGAAGAACCTGCATTAATGTATTGCCAAGGCGTTCAGCCATTGTCATAAATTGAGGATTCTGCATGACCTGCTGCATGGTAGAATAGTATTGTTGCGTATCAAACTGCGGAATACCCTGCTGAGCAGAAGCACCTTGAAAATTCTTCTGAAGTTCTGATGCCATCTGAGTGAATGCAGGATCTTCTGCTATTTGAGAAGCTAATTCTTGAATGCTAGGATCCTGCAAGGAAAAGAAATGGTTCTCATGTTTTTACATTTCTAAGCATGAAAAGAAAACATTCAGTATGAGTTTAATCTTCTTTTTCCCTAGGAAACAAAATGTCCTCGATGTCAACAACTTCCACTATCATATTTCAGAAGTTTTCAGCCATAAAAATCATAATGAAGTATCAAAATCCAAAAGTATTTTCTGGCATGGATTCCACATCCCACTGAGAAGTCAATCCAATATCAATGAAGCTTAACTTTCTGCAATATTGAAGACATCCTAATTTTCCTATGCAACATTAGGTTACCAAAACATTGAAATTTTGATAGTTGGGTAACTCATGACACATATAATATCCTAACACAAATCAGTGTAGCCAGCTTATAATGTTCTTAAGCATGGAATAGACTTGGTAACTTTTTCAATTTGGTTATCCCCAAAACTAACACTTGTGTAGGACAATCAAATTCAACCATTATACCAATGAAATACAAGATAGCAAAATTAGTAAATATTTTCTTTATAATCTTATTTGATCTTTTAACTACAATTGTAACAACTAGTGGTCATTTTTCCTTGAGGGTCTAGCTGGGCGCCTTTCAATAGTTTCCTCAACAGAAATTCAGAAAAAACTAAAACTGAACAGTTTACCCAATCAATCATTATTTTATACTGTCAGCTAGATTATGAACTAAAATTTCTCTAAGATGTTTTAGGCATCCACCTCATTCATGATTACAACCGGAGAAAATTAGTTTCCTCATCAAAAACTCAGGAGAAACTAAAATGAAACAGTTCATCCAATCTACCAAAATATTATATCCTATCAGCTCAATTATGGGCTAAATAAACTTTCATGGATCTCTTAGGTGTCCACCACATTCAGGTTTGCATGCAGATTAAATTCTAAAGACTGATTCCTACTCACCTCGAACGTCATTTCTAAGTCACATTTGATAAAGGAAAAAAAAAAAAAATCAATTAAATGATCATATGTAGTGTCACAAATCAGCTGTAGACCAAAGTACTTAAAATTTTAATGAGTGAAAACTAAGTAGATGGTAGTCATTCAGAAATTGAATATATTTTAGACATGAAAGAAGTTGGCATACGTTAAGCAAACCAGTCATTGCTGAGAAATCAAAAGGATTTGGAGGAAATTCAGGAAGTGAGGCTGAGGGAGCCTTTGGTTTATCTGGCTGCTGCTCTGCAGAGGATGTTTCGCTTTTGGTTGTTTCACTTTTGGTTTCACTTATGGCACTTTTGTTATCTGACAAAGCTGTCTTCTCATCTGCAAATGGATAACACATTAACAGAAAGAAACTGAAAGGGAAAGAAGTTCAGAAGAAATTATAATTATTTAAAAGGAAGAATAAATGAAAAATAAAATTGTTTTACATCCTTATATTTATGATATGTTGTATCCGTTATTTCTTTAATTTCCAGGCATATTGCCCTTGTGATGAGCTCCATCAATTCTATTCTAGTAGCTTAAAAATCACATAGCTCAGGCCACAAATTTTTCTTTTTTGAAATAGGATTATTGGTATTATGAAGATGAATTTATTCCAATTTCTACTTATTGAAGTATATACTCGATTACAACAATTGAAAATCTCCCCTACACTCTGATTTATTTGATTCTCTCTTTCCACTCATCAACACCCTTGTGCTCTTTTGACTCTAGGCTTATCTCCATATTCTGCCGCCAAGAGTCCTCTCTAGAGTCAAAAAGGGTGGACAAATCAGCAAATGTCTTTGTTTTCTGCACGCTAAAAGAGATGATGTTCTACAGGGAGTTGAATCCAGATCCCATTGTGTCAATCGAAAGATCCATAACCTCTATAGAACAAGCAGTATTACAACTTAAACCACCATAAGCTAATTCCAGTCAAATCTTCCAAATCAGAATCTAATTAACCAGAAAACACACTCCTAGAAACCATCCAATGTCCTCATTTATAACAAAGTCCAAAATTAAACAGGAACTTAAACAGAAAAACCCCTGTTTCATCTTAAAAGAGGAAAAAAGATCCACAAATTACCGACCACAATCTACGATAAAGGAACTTACCAGCAGCAACATCCTTCGTCGAATTGGAAGCCATGAGAGTAACTGAGGTCAATTGAAAGAACAAAATATCAGAACGGTGAAACAAGAACAATCCGGACACTATGATGACGGAATTGAATACAAAAAATGGAGCAGAAGAAAAGAATCAAAAACGAAAAAGAAAAGATTATTCCAAACCCAATCCAAAAACCTTTCTAGATTAAGCTTCGAACACAACCTGCAATGGAGATTCCGAGATTGAACCTCAACCAGACGCCGATCAGAGTAACTCAATCCAAGAAAAGTAGAGCGCGGTCAGAACTTTGTAGATGTTCAGATAATAAATTACTCTCACTCTATTATATCACCCATCCCAATCTCTCCAAACACTTTTTTTTTAATTATTATTTTAAATTAAAAATTAAAATTATATATATATATATATATATATTAAAAATTTCTTTATTAATATTTTTTTTCTTTGTTTAGCTTTTAAAATTAAATAAATTCTCATAATCTTCCAATTTTCTTTTTATATAAAATTGGTATAAATTTTAAAAAAATTATAATTTCATTATAATTAAATTTGAGACTATTTTAATAACTATTTTATTTTTTATTTTTTAAAATTATGTTTATTTTTTGGACTAATTTTAAAAATAAATAAATTTTTAATTTTTTTCGAACTAAATATAATAAAGAAAATTCACAGATAAAAATAACATCGTAGACTTAATTATTATAAAGTTAGGTAACGAGACCTTATTTTTTATAATTTATTTCCTTTTTCATTCACTCTCGTAAATAATAAATATTAATAATGATCCAAAGGTCGAGGGTAGATCGGGCATTTAATTTTTCATCCTAGAGAATGGAAAATTTATTTATTTATTTTTATTTTTTTGCAAAGAAAAAATAATTCTTCATAATTATTTAAAATTTATTTTTGCCACATTTTTTTTTTTAATTAATTTATTGGATTTACACGCAAGCAAACAAACAAGGCAAGGCGTTGCCAGAGTTTCAGTGGGCCACCGCAATCCTAATCTCTTCCCAACCAATGGCCATTTTTCGACGACGGAAATTCTTTTTATTTTATTTTATTTTATTTTATTTTATTTCCTTTTAGGGGCAAGAATTTGTGGTTGTAATGACGTGGCATGAACGAATTTATATTTTCTTATATGTGAGAGCTCGTTCATTTGTGTGCTCGTAAAGATCACGAAATATGAATCGTAATTTTTTTTTAGTGATTTATAACTTCATGATAGAGATGCACGTGTAGGAGCTTTTATGTGCATGAATGTGATATATATAAGGTCTAGGGTCGGTGTATATCAAAGTGATACTGTGAGATCCCACGTTGGTTGGAGAAGAGAATGAATCATTTCTTATAAAATCCCGGGAGGAAGTGTAAAAGAGAAAATCCAAAAAAGACAATGTCTGCTTACGATTGGCTTGAACTGTTATATATGGTTCAGAGCTAGACACGAGAACGTTGGCTCCCAAAGAGGTAGATTGTGAGATCCCACATGTTCTATTGAAGCTTAGAAGTATGAAAGTGATGCTCGACTCGAGAGTTTGGTATACATGAAAGTGATGTACACGGAAACATTTGGATAAAAAGAAAGTTTAATATTTAATTTTTTGCATTAGTTTCCATTTATTTTTAATTTTTAAGCTGATAAAAAAAAATTCTTTGAAATAAAAATGAATTTTAATTAAAAACATTGTTTATTTATTTATTTTTCGAATATTTCAAAAGAGAGAACGAAATTTTAAATTTTTAAAAAACAAGAAATAATATAAAAATGTTAAAGATTCGGGTTAGATCAAATATCTCACGAGAAGAAAAAAATGGACATCGGTTAGCTTTGTGTCTTTCCATCCTCGACCCCGTTCAGCTAATAGGGAGGAATCTCTCTCCACTTCCTTTTCATTCATTATTTAAGCAGAGATTTCCAAGTTAAATATAGACATCTCTATAATTTAATATATTATATTTTTATTTTACCGTCATATTCGTAATTAAAATCAGCTATAAATTATTAATTTTTGGTATCGGAATTTTGATAAATAATAATTCATCTTATAAAGTTGGTAATTATTTTGTCTTTATAGTAAAAAATATTAATGGGACATTGAGACCTAGACGACTTCATTTTGAAGGTGATGGGTTCGAGCTTTCGCCTATACCATTATATATTTATTATTATTTTTATTTAATTAAACAAGATATATTTATTATTATTTTTTTAAAAGATTTTGAGAGAGGAATATTAATTCCCAGCGCAACGCAATTTCAAGAACCCCCAACAATATACGCATTCTGTATCGTCCGTTGCTCGTCGTGAGTATCTCTCACCGTGTCGGTGGTAAGTTCTTGACCTAGATCTCAAGATTTCCCCCATTTCTTGGTGTATGATTTCGAGTTATGGAACTAAGGAATATGTTTCTCTGTGTTTGATTTGATTTTCCATTTCATCGTTGCTTGTGTAAATTGAATTGAGTCGGATTTCCTCCTTTTCCAGTTTGATCTTAAGATTGTTTTTGTTCTTTTGTTTGAGAATGATTTGCTTGGAATGTATTTCGTTTCTTCCGTGCAACAGTTTAATCACTCGGATCTAATGCATTCTCTAATTAATCTAGCAGATTTTCAGTTTAGTGGTTAAAGATAAAGATAACTTTTTTTTTTTTCTTGTAGATCTTGTCGCTGTCTTGTTTTTGTTTTATGATTTGAATTGTCGTTACTTTTGCTAGCGAATGGATCTTTAAAGTCCGGTTGGATTTGTAATTAGATTGCCGCATTTCTTTCAGTTTCCAATGGCCTCCTCCTGTTCGAGGAAGCCCTCAATTTGTCGGGTTTTCCTTGTGTTTCTGGTTCTTGCCTATCGTTGCGATGCATTCTATCTCCCCGGCAGCTACATGAATGTTTACTCCTCTGAGGATCCCATATTTGCTAAGGTTAATTCCTTGACTTCCATTGAAACTGAGCTTCCTTTCAACTATTATACTCTCCCCTATTGCAAGCCACCGGGTGGTGTCAAGAAAAGTGCAGAGAATCTTGGGGAGTTGCTTATGGGTGATCAGATCGACAACTCTCCATATCGTTTTCGCATGAATGTAAATGAAACAGTCTACCTTTGTACCACTGAGCCTTTGAGTGAGGTTCAAGTGAAGCTTTTGAAACAGAGAACTCGTGATCTCTATCAGGTAAACATGATACTGGATAATTTACCTGCCATGAGATTTACCGAACAAAATGGGATTAAAATCCAGTGGACTGGGTTTCCAGTTGGGTACACGCCATCTAACAGTGAGGATGATTATATCATTAACCACCTAAAGTTCACCGTCTTGGTTCATGAGTACGAGGGGACTGGTGTGGAAATAATTGGTACTGGGGAAGAAGGTATGGGTGTGATTTCACAAGCTGAACAGAAGAAGGCTTCCGGATACGAAATTGTTGGATTTCAGGTTACACCTTGTAGTGTTAAATATGATCCTGAAACGATGAAAAAGTATGATATGCTACAGAATATCACGCATGTAGACTGTCCAAAAGAACTTGAGAAGTCCCAGATCATCAGGGAGAAAGAGGAAGTGTCATTCACTTATGAGGTGCAGTTTGTCAAAAGTGATATAAGGTGGCCATCAAGATGGGATGCTTATTTGAGGATGGAGGGTTCCAAAGTACACTGGTTCTCAATTCTAAATTCACTAATGGTAATCTTCTTCTTAGCGGGTATAGTTTTCGTTATATTCTTAAGGACTGTGAGAAGAGACTTGACAAGGTATGAGGAATTGGACAAAGAATCTCAAGCGCAAATGAACGAAGAGCTCTCAGGATGGAAACTTGTAGTTGGAGATGTGTTCAGAGAACCCGAATGTTCGAAGCTTCTCTGCGTGATGGTTGGTGATGGGGTTCAAATCTTGGGGATGGCAGTTGTCACTGTTGTTTGTACAGCATTTGGCTTCATGTCACCAGCTTCTAGAGGAATGCTACTGACAGGGATGATTATTCTTTATCTTTTCCTTGGAATTATTGCAGGTTATGTTGGTGTACGTGCATGGAGAACCATTAAGGGAACGTCAGAAGGGTGGAGATCAGTTTCCTGGTCAGTTGCTTGCTTCTTTCCTGGGATCGTCTTCGTCATTCTTACGGTACTGAACTTCATTCTCTGGAGCAGCAAGAGTAGTGGTGCCATTCCCATCTCATTATATTTTGAACTCTTAGCTCTCTGGTTTTGCATATCTGTGCCACTCACCCTGCTGGGAGGTTTCTTTGCCACACGAGCTGCAGAAATTCAGTTTCCCGTGAGAACCAACCAGATTCCGAGGGAAATTCCTTCACGGAAGTACCCATCTTGGCTTCTCATTCTTGGAGCTGGGACCCTTCCCTTCGGAACCCTTTTCATCGAACTCTTCTTTATCCTTTCTAGCATCTGGCTTGGAAGGTTCTATTACGTTTTCGGTTTTCTACTGATAGTTTTATCTCTTCTGGTTATTGTGTGTGCTGAAGTATCAGTCGTCCTTACCTACATGCATCTCTGTGTGGAGGATTGGCGATGGTGGTGGAAGGCGTTCTTTGCTTCTGGTTCAGTTGCTCTTTACGTGTTCCTATATTCCATCCACTACTTGGTCTTTGAGCTGCAGAGTTTGAGCGGCCCGGTGTCTGCTATTCTTTATCTTGGTTATTCATTGATCATGGCAACAGCAATTATGTTATCAACTGGCACCATCGGCTTCCTGACGTCTTTCTACTTTGTTCACTACCTATTTTCTTCAGTAAAGATAGATTAGAAACGGCCTACACCGCCCTTGCTCGCCTGGCCAGTGGACGATTACGGTAACATTTCAGCTCTTGGCGAACCGTCTAATACTTTCTTTTTCCCTTCAGCCTAGCAAGTTTCTTAGGCATTTTTTTTTTTTTTTTTTTTTTTTTGTCTTTGGAGCCATTACATTATATGAAGTGAAGTGAGATGATGGGATAGTTATTTCTAGTTTTATGAATCCCAACCTATGTTTAGAATGCAAAGATCCGCCCTCCACCAATACCAAATCCAAAAAAATGGGATGTTCTTGGGTTTTTAATGCTATTGATCTATTTTTGATGGAGTGCTTCTATCCAACCAAATTGTTAGTAGAAACTTGAAAGTTGTTACCATTGTTTTACCTTTTCCATTCTTGTATACCATTTCATTGTATTTGCTTTCTCCTTTGATATTTTTGACATTATTGATTTCTTATCTATACGTGCAAGTCGTTAAGTTCGTATATGACATTTGAGAAAATGCAATGAAGGATTGCATATTATATCTTTAAGTTCGTATATGACATCTGAGAAATTGCAATGAACGCTTGCTTGTTATATCATTAAGTTCGTATATGATGTTTGAGAAATTGCAGTGAATGCTTGCTTGTTATATCGTTAAGTTCGTATATGACATTTGAGAAAATGCAGTGAAGGCTTGGATATGGATATTATATCGTTATGTTCGTATATGACATCTGAGAGAATGCAGTAAAGGCTTAGCATATTATATCGTTAAGCTCGTATATGACATCTGAGAAATTGCAGTGAATGCTTGCTTGTTATATCGTTAAGTTCGTATATGACGTCTGAGAAAATGCAGTGAAGGCTTGGATATGGATATTATATCGTTATGTTCGTATATGACATCTGAGAAAATGCAGTAAAGGCTTGCATATTATATCGTTAAGTTCATATATGAATATGAGAAAATGTAGTATTATATTGTTAAAGTTCGTATATGACATCTAAGAAAATGCAGTGAAGGCTTGTGTATTATTACCGATACATGCAAGTCATCGAGCTCTTCTAGTCTTTGAATCTTTTTAATATAGTCAATCTTCTTTCAAATTTTATGAAAATTAAAATTCTTTGAATCTTTTTAATATAGTTAATCTTTCTTTCAAATTTTATGAAAATTAAATAATTTTAATTTACTTCGTATAATTATTTAGAAATGGAAGAATTAAATTATTATCTTGGTCAATTTTGTCAATTTTATTACCGACTTTAAACTATATTTATATTATATTTTAATTTATTTGGAGAAGTTATTGCATTTCATTTTTTTTCTTTATAATGAGATTATTCATTAAAAGTAAATGATTTTAGTAATAATTACAAATCTATATTTTAATTAATTCAAAATATGCTACAACTCTATAATTTGAAATTACATTAAATATACAAATCCCAAAATTTTCATATTTTATGTTGCCTCAAAATAGTACATTGAGAACATATAATAAATAATTTAACTGATATTATTAAATTAATATAATTAATCATAATAAACATACATACTATGTTTTGTATATCTTATTTATTTCATGTACACTTTGTATATTTAATTATTTCAAATCTGTATTCAATATTAATGATATTATTAAATTAATAAAATCTAGCATATGATGTAGGTTTAAATGTATATACATACACAATAATATAGTCCAAAACTATGTGACCGTACGACATATTAATATACCTAAAGTATGAAATAAATATACCAAAGTCCACCCAACATATGAAATAAATATATCCTTTATATTTATTGGGCTATATAGTATAATTTCAATTTGAATAAATAATTATAAGATTATTAATGTTATAATTTAGTGAGTATTTTTAAATGTTTAAATTTAGTTATATTATTATTTATTTATTATTTTTTTTTTTACAAATTTGAAATTATATATTTTATTTCTAAAAAATTATTATTATTCTTAACCCATTTTTTATTAACCGTTAAATTAATTGAAAGTATAAATACTTGACAAAATTGAAGGCACAGTAACCAATATGATATTTAAAATAAAATAAATAAAAAAAGAAAGAATTTTTGTAATATTAAAAAAATATATTAAATGAACTCCAGAAACTAGCCGTTGGCAAAAAAAGGCGCACTGAACTAACCGCCCTGTCGCGTTCCTTCTTCTTCTTCGTCTTCTTCTTCTTCTTCTTCACCATCATTTTCTTCCACTCTGTTCTGTACCTTCGAGCTTCTCTATTTCATCTCTTCTAGCTTCTTCCCTTGCAGCTCTTTCACCTTCTCTCACTCTTGTGTACCAGAAGCTTCTTCCCGCTTGAGGATTCATCATCGAGCAAGATGTTCACAGATGGCCTCGATGAAACTGCAATTTCCTGGGTAAAAAAGGTATTCTCTCCAGTTTGATTCAGTTCATTCTGTTTTTCATTTGTAGTATTCGATTCATTTTTGTATCTCGTCGCTGTTTCCCCTTAGGGGACGGATAAAACTGTGGAAGACGAAACTGGAATTCGATCTCCTCTTGCCGAGAAAACCGGCTCCGATCTATTTCCGAAATCTCCGTTGGCGTTTAATGGCACTGGATTCATGTCTTCTCATGTTTTGCCTCCTTTGAAATTCCATTCTGGATTGCTTTCTCCTCATAGTTTGGCATCTCCATGCCTGGATGACGATGATGATGATGATGATGGAGATTTTGACGTTAATGAAAGTATTGCTTCGGTTCCGTTTGAAGAGGATGGAGATTATTCTGATGATGATGGTATGGAATTTCATGATTCGGATTTCTTGGAGAAGCCTGTCGTGCAGGGTATTGAGGAAGATGTATTTAGCTACCAGTCTAGGGTTAATACCGTATCTGGAACTCGATGTATATCTTCTATTAATCGACGGTACTTGAAGGAAGATCTCAGGGTCGAAGTGCCTGTTAATTTAAGTAGATTTCCTGATGTGAAGTTGGGCGTAAGAAATTTGCCCCAAAAATCTTCTACTCCTAATTATGGCAATCAGCGCCAGACTGAAGTCTACTTTCACAGTGCTCGTGTAAGACATTCAAATCCTTTATAATTCTCATTATATGCTGCAAATTTTCTCTGTTATCATTTTCAAGCTGAACTGAGTTGATTGTTGCAGGGTCCCGGTGTCCATGGAAGGTTTTTTGAGGATTTGGCCGGAACCCCCAGTGCACCTCCCATTGGTGATGTTGGAGGGGGTGAAACCACGAGCACAGAATGTGGAAGTCAAACTAGACCAGATTCTGAAGGTTCAAGTGAAGTTGATGAAACTGACAATGGATGCCCATTGCCGGCGACAGAGGGTTTTGATGGATGTAATGCAGATTGGAAAGCTTATTCTCCGGGAACCACCCAAAATTTTGAAAGGTTCAGTGGTTTTCAGTGGACTGCTTTAACATGAAAGAAGCTTTGAATTTTTTCTTTTGATCTTCTTAATTTATATTCTTTGGGTGAACAGAACTTCAACAGGAACTAAAGATTCTTATATCTCTCATCTGCAAGCAAACTATCCAGAACCTTCATCCTGTTACAACACAAGGTTTTTATTGAATTAAGTAGTTATTTATTAGTTGATTCTATAATTTTGCTTCAAGGTACTTTTGGTTATTACTGATCTTTACCATTCTTGTCCATTTTGAGCTTCGTAATTGCAGTGGTCAACAAGCCTGGCAAACTCTACTTGCATATGATGCTTGTATTCGGTTGTGCCTACAAGCATGGGAAAGAGGCTGCACATACTCACCTGAATTTTTACGCAATGGGTGCTTGATTCTTCGAAATGCTTTTGGGTACAGATCCTCTTTTCTTGTGCTTTTTGACTAAAACATTGTTCATATTTAAAGTTTATGGTAGATTTGATTGGATCTCTTATGGGTTCTCTCTATGAATTGACCATTATGTAGACTACACAAATTTTTATTGCAACCTCGGCTCGCACAACCGACCGAAAGGGGGAGAAACACTGAGCATTCAGCACAAGTAGTAACTTCGAACCAGAAGAAAGTTGTCGGAAAGATAAGAGTGGAAGGTACAGATTCTTCAGAAGATTTCACCATTATTTGAACAATATATTCGGTTCAATTCCCTGTCCAAAGGAGCTTCCTAGGGGGTTACTTGAGTATGTCCATTGTCAAACATTCTATTAAAATGAACAATCTGCTTCCATGTGAGGATTCTTCTTTCCATATTCCAATTCACAGGACAACCAATTCTATGCCGGTTCTCTCTCTCTAGTCTTAGAACTGAGACAACTTCTCTCCTTTTCAGATTTTGTTGTGACATTGATTGACCAAGATATATTTTTTGATGGCAGTGAAAAAGCTTAGACTGATTCCAAAGAGGAAAGTGATAAATACCTATTCGCAAAGAGGCTCAATCTATATGCAAACAGGAGTGGAGTATATTCGAAATATTTCTACTGTCGTGAAAAATGGCATAAACTCTCTAAAAGACGCTTCATTCTCAATTACATCAGAAGGTAAGTTCGTACCGATTTTATTTTTGCTCCTTGTAATCGCGACACATGATTAATCTTTCACCAAGTTAAAGAAATGATAGGTTATATTAAATATATGCACCAAGTATTTTCGGGTGATGCTTGGATCTATGTGTGTTCATATATTTCCGAAAGATAAAATAAAATACGTGCCTTTCAGATAACATAACATGCAAGCAAAAACAAGAAAAAGCGTTTCGAACATTTTGCAGTTCAATAGTGGAAAAGTGACATTTTTATGCTTTGCAGAACAATTATCGTGCTTATTTCAATTGAAGAGTGCTACAGAAGGCTCTGACCTGGAGTCTGATTCTGCTGTTTGCTTGCACCCTGGCAGTGGAGACTACCATGTCTTGTAAGTTCTGATCTTTGTTTTTTACTATTTATTTTTTACCCATAACCTGTTATGTAAGAGAGCACGTATGAACCATCGCTCTCAAGATATTATGTTCTTTTCTCTGAATTAACATTAGATCAATCCACTTAAGGAGAGGATTCTACTCTTTCTAGTAGATGTAAGTTATGAACACGAATATGATGCATTTGTGACTTCAGTTTCCCAGAGGCTCCAGGAGATACCCTTTTACTAGAAATCCAGGATGTCAAAAAAACTACCCAAGGTCGAACTACGATTTCAGTTTCATCTTTGATCGGTAACACCGTAAGTATTATATTTTCGTTAAGATTATTTTATTTTTTATTTTTTGCATGTTACCAATCAATAGTTGAAGTGAGTTTTCCCCCCCTTATTTGCAGAATGATAGGATTCGGTGGTGGCCGATATACCATGATGACCAGGAATGTGTTGGGAAAATTCAGCTTTCTATCGTCCATACAATGACAAGTGACGAGACTAATCATATGAAGGTATTTTTAAGTCATTATTTTTCTGTATCAAATTAATGGACGTATCCTTACATTATGGGATTTGTTTTTGGATAAAAAGATAGATGGTGGCTGGTTTAATTGATCCTTCGTGTTCCGTAAGTAACAGAGTGGACCTGTTGTGGAAACTCTTGCCTATGATTTAGTGCTAGAGGCTGCAATGCGTGCACAACACTTTTCTTCCAGAAATCTAAGGATTGATGGACTTTGGAAGTGGTTGTTGACTGAATTTGCAGACTATTATGGAGTTTCTGACTCATATACAAGAATCAGGTATTACAGACATTATGGATATGTAGAGTGTAGCGAGTTGAAGAACATCAATGATTCATATTCTTGCAAATCCATTTGTTGTGTTTTGACTTGCTTTAGTTCTTCCCTATGATCAGATATCTTTCTCATGTCATGAGTGTGGCTACTCCAACTAAAGATTGCTTAGAGCTTGTAAATGAATTACTTGATCCCATAATGAAGGCCAAAAACGAGAAAAGTTTGACTCGGCAAGAGGTACGTTTATCCATATATCCCTACCCAAATAAGAGTAATCACGATAGCCAGAGTCTCCTGAAAATGAGGGTTACTGTGAGATCCCACGTTGGTTGGAGAGGAAACGAAGTATTCCTTATAAAGGTGCGGAAACCTCTCCATAGTAGACACGTTTTAAAACTGTGAGGCTGATCGCGATATGCAATGAGCCAAATGAGATAATATCAACTAACGGTGAGCTTGGGCTTTACAAATGGTATCAGATCCAGACACCGGACGGTGTGCTAGTGAGGACGCTGGGCCTCAAGGGGTGGATTGTGAGATCCCACATTGGTTCGAGAGGGGAACGAAACATTTCTTATAAGGGTGTGGAAACCTCTCCCTAGTAGACGCGTCTCTGGCTCGTAGAAAAATGAGTGTGAATTTTGGCGTGAATTTGTATGAATTTGTGAAAATTGAAAATTTTAAGGAATAGATTACTTGAGACTATTTTTGCATAGCTTGGTTTGTAATTTGTAGAAGTGTAGCTAGTAAAATGTATTAAAGAAGATCATAAAATTAGTCAAAATGCAGCTTGAGAGAAATAGATTCTCACCTATAGACAGGCTTCACGATCTCTTACTAAGCAAACACAACCATTTTCTATTTTCTTCTCCAATATGGTATATTCTCTAGAGGCTCCATAAATCCTTTATTCTTTTGAGGAATAGCCATTAAAACTTATTTGGGGCTCCAATGATGTATCTTTGGTTCTAATTAGTACATTCTCTTTGCCAGAGAAGTATATTACTGGATTGTGAAACTCAAATTGAGAACCTGTTGGCAAATCTTTTTGAGAACTACAAGTCATTAGATGAAAACTCCCCTACGGGATTGGCAGATTTACTTGGTCATCCCACAGAAGACTCTCCAGCATCTGCTCTAACTCCAGCCGTGAAAATCTACACTCAGCTCCACGATATACTTTCTCAAGATGCCCAGAATATGCTGAGAAACTATTTTCAGGTAAGCCATCATCCGTTTTTGGGCTCACAGAACTATATTTTCTTGAGATTTTGGATAAGCGATGATTTTCCTACTCTGATTTATCTGATTACATGAGTAAGCCAAATATTGCACTCCTATGATGATTGCAGAGAGCGGCGAAAAAGCGGTGTCGAAAGCATATGGTTGAGACTGATGAGTTTATCTCGGGAAACGCTGAAGGTCTTTCCATGGATCCAATTACCATCTCCACGGCATATTTGAAGATGAAACAGCTATGCAAAAATATAGGTGGTGAAATTCAGGCTGATATCAAAATTCATAATCAGCATATACTACCAAGGTATGTTATATATCCGAGCTAGAGAAGTTATTAATGAAATCCACAGGTTTTACGAAGTTGAACGAACTTCACCAGGACGGTTGTTACTGTACTTTTAGTAGTATGGATATAGAAAATTGAAATACAATTTTTGGATTGGATGTGCGTAGAATAGATCTTGACTCATGCTACCATTTTGTCTCAGTTCGATTGACCTGTCAAACATCACCGCCGCCGTTTACAGCACCGAGTTGTTCAACAGGCTTAGAGGATTCCTCTCTGCATGGCCTCCATCTGGTCCATTGCCTTTCGTAAATGAGCTTTTAGTAGCTACTGCTGATTTTGAAAGAAGCCTTGAATCATGGAATATCAGGTCTTTGAAAAATCATTTTACAACTTGAAAAATGAGATGATTGTGTTAGAAATTTGATTTTTTCCTGACATTAGGAATCCTTCAGTTCTGTGCAGGGTAGCGTAGACTCAAGAAATCTTTTCCATAACTATATAGTGGTGTGGGTACAGGATATGCAAATAACTTTGCTGGATATATGTAAAGCAGAAAAGGTTCGATCTCTATCACTACCATCTCTTTATGAAGCAGAATTGCAGCTCATTCATTCTTTCTAAAAAGTTGTTGATCAGCCTCTAAGCGAATTTGCTCGATTGAACAAACACAGATGCCGTGGTCTGGTGTAACAACAAATTATTCCACTTCACCCTTCGCTGAGGAGATGTACGAGAAAATAAAGGACTCCCTCGTTCAATATGAAGTAGTGATCAATCGATGGCCTCAATATTCATTGATTTTAGAACATGTAAGAATCTAAATATCGTTGTTATCACATCAGAGGTCACCATCGTTCTGCCATTTCATATGTAATCTACGCTTACTGATAATTGTTGGATGATGAAAGTCCCACATCGGCTGATTTAGGGAATGATCATGGGTTTATAAACCAAGAATACTCTCTCCGTTAGTATGAGGCCTTTTGGGGAAGCCCAAAGCAAAGCCATGAGAGCTTAGGCTCAAAGTGGACAATATCATACTATTGTGGAGAGTCGTGTTCATCTAACAATAATGACATGTTTATTAGCGTCAATGCTCAACCTTATACCCTATTATTTTTCTATTTACTTTCTCACATTTACTGCTCTTGCTCGTTCTATATAGGCTGTTGCAAATGTCGAGAGAGCAATAGTAAAAGCACTTGAAAAACAGTACAACGATATATTGACACCTCTGAAAGATACCATCCCAAAGAGGCTGAACATGCACGTTCAGAAGCTAACAAGAAGACAGTCAGTGGCAATGTACTCCGTTCCTAATCATGTAAGTCTTTCCTTTGTACCCCATGTATTTCGTTATTTACTTTTGCAATATCTGGATCGTACTTGCAGTTTGATTTTTTTTTTTTTTTTTTAGTGGTTAAATTATAAATTTGTTTGCTTAGAATTTGGCTCCTTTAATTTTAAAACTAATAAAACTCTATATAATACTTGGGGTAGAGAGAGACTAGTTATGAAAGTTTTATCAAACCATAATAACTGATTAGCATTTAAAACTACAGGAACTAGTTTCTAGCCTTTAAAACTACAAGGAATAAATTCTATCTCAAAATCAAGATCATAGGAACTAAATTTGTAATTTAACCTTTCTTTCTTATTTTTAATATTTCCCTGTTTCACGATTTGGAAACGATTATTGAACAGCTGGGAATGTTCCTCAATACCATCAAGAGAATTCTAGATGTCTTACACATTAGAGTTGAAGGTATCTTGAAGTCGTGGGCATCCTATACGCCTGTTGTGGGAGACAAGAGGTCACTGTTCGGAGAGCAGATGAATGGAATCACGGTCCTTTTGAGGACGAAGTACAAAAACTACTTGCAAGCAATTGTAGGGAAGCTCATGTGCAATGTAAGCTTACATCACTTCATAATTCTCTCATGATATACATTTTATTCTGATTTTTCAACTTTCTTCCTTGGCATTTTGAGCTAAGTTCGAAGGAACAATCTTTAATTCTGCAAAGTTAATGATTTTGAATTTACCATCAGATGCAAGCCAACCGTAATACACGGCTGAAAAGGATTTTGGAGGGAACGAGGGAAGAAGAAGGGGAGCACGAAGTTCGTGAAAGAATGCAAATGCTAAGTGCACAACTCATTGATTCCATATCGAACTTGCACGAAGTCTTTACAGGTCCTATATTTGTTGCAATATGTCGGGGGTTCTGGGACAGTATGGGACAGGTAAACTCAAGAGAATACATTAATTTTCCTCATAGTCCTCCATCCACCGCCCATTTCGATCATTCTAACAGGCAACCACGCTATTCTGGAACAGATCGTCTTGAAATTTCTCGAAGGCAGGAAAGAAAACAGAGTATGGTACAATGGATCATATTACGCTCTTGGGGTAAATTTCAATGCACCCACATGATTCTTTATTCTTTAAGCAAAAGAAAGTTCTTTTCTCGAAGATTTTTATTGTGAGATCCCATGTTGGTTAGAGAGAAGAGCGAAATATTCAGGGTGTGGAAATCTCTCCTTTTTAAAAACTTCGAGGGAAGCTCGAAAGTAAAGCCCAAAGAGTACAATATCTGGTAGGCTTGGGCGGTTACAAATAGTATTAGAGCCAGACACCAAACGGTCAGCATGGATGCTGGGACCCCAAGGAGGGTGGATTGTGAGATCTCAAGTTGGTTGGAGAGGAGAACGAAACATTCCTTATAAGGGTGTAGAAACCTCTCCCTAACGTACACGTTTTAAAAACCTTGAGGCGAAGTCTGAAAGGGAAAGCCCAAAAATGACAATATCTGCTAGCTGTGGGCTTGAACCGGTTATATTATGCGTGTGATAATTCATCATCATGAGCTCACAATGGTTCGATCCTTTACTATGTAGATATTGGATGATACATTTGCTTCCCAAATGCAGCGATTACAAGGAAATGCAGTGCAAGAAAAAGATATTGAGCCTCCTCGTTCAGTCGTTGAAGCTCGATCAATTCTCAGCAGGGACTCGGCAAATGCCACTGACACTGCAACTTATTTATATCTCTGATTGTTTTAACTGGTATGGCTTCTTCAATTCATTCATATACATAGATCAGGTGTAATATTATTATTCATATACATAGATCAGGTGTAATATTATTATTCATATACATAGATTAGGTGTAATAGTATAATTCATATGGGGGCGCTATTTACTTTTTAGAAATTCGTTGTTTTGTTTATTCAATCTATGTTGATAGGTTATATTGATGTATTATTTATTATTCAAAGGATCATTGTTCTTTCTGTACATCATTATTATTCAACAAGGGCAGCTTCTTGATTTTCTTCCAGTTGAGTGAGAGTTTATTTCTCTTACTTGATGATGCATATTTGTTGCTTGCGATAACCATCGCATCCGCCTTCTCAAGAATCAACGTTTCAATTATTATTCTTTTTTTTTTTTTTTTTTTTTTTCAATTTTAACGTTTTTATAATTGCTCTTGTTTTCCTTTATCTCAGATATTGTGACTATATTGATTATATTATTCTCTTTTACCATTTTTTTTTCGGATTAGGTTGAATCTTTGGACAATTGAAATGTTCAGTTTGCATGTTGACATTTTTTTGGCCATGTCAACCTATCCAATTTGATCTGACTCAAAAATAGGGTTACAATTCAACCATACTTTTAAAAAGGATAAAAAAATATTTAACAATTATGGTGATGGGCGGTGACTTATATAGTTTGAATGTCAAATTTTATTAGATTTTAGTTATCAATGTAACATAAGTACAATTTTTATTAAATAATTTTTAAAAAAACTATTTGACGACTCAACCAATTCCACAACTATGACTTTTTTAAATTATTAAAGAAAATAACAATCAAATAAATATGATTTTTTTAAAAAAAATAATTAATATAACATGTATAGCTTGGGGAGAGGAGTGAATTCTATATGGATTGTGGATTGTCACAATGAGATTGTGCCCTAAGAAAGTCATTGAAAATGAGGTCTAATTTAAGTAGGGGAAAATGTCACAACCATATTATGAACAGAGTAGGTTGTGACCCTTACGTTGAGTCGAACAAAGCGATGACCCTCACGTTGAGTCGAACAAAGCGAGGACCCTCACATTGAGTCAAACAAAACGACGACCCTCAAGAGACGCCCATTCAACTACGCAAGGGCCAATATAGAAGGATATCATGATACAGTTGAAGAAGATGTGTATTATCCAACACACTATATAACATATGCATTGAAGAGGAAATGAGGCATAAGCAAGATATGGATAACGAGTAGACACGAGCATCACAAATAGACTTGTTGAAGGGCCCAGCAGAGTCTCAAGTCTTAATCTCGAAAGTTGGGGTTCCAAAGGAAATTTGGACTTGACGACGAGTCACCAACCCAAAATTTTGGACTAGTCTAAAAGAATTTTTCAACTCAACTCAACTCAACTCAACCTACTACATACTCTGAGTACTCGTCGGGCTCAAGATGATTATTATTACTTCGAAATTCCAATTCTCCCTCGAACTTCCACTTCTCATCTATTAACTGTGGCAATCTTGGCATGGATTCCAGCAGAAGCAAGGAAATGGAACTCTTATCCCAAGTAGTAATAACTAAGGTACAACAAGATAAGGACCAACAAAATGTCAAGACTTGAAACCAAAACGGCATTACTACCACAAATGGCTCCTGTTTCTAATAGCATTAAAGCAGTAGCAGCTGTGGATACTAACTAGCTAGCTAATCAACATCTTATAAACAGGCTTAATAAAAGGACTTGTTACTTAGGGTAACAAATATTACTTCTGGCAAGTGGCCGATGATGCTTATCTCTCCCTTAGAATCTGTTAATTTCTTCACACCATCTGTAGGATGGCTATCCATCCCATACTTGCTGAACTCCATATTAGTTTGTTTTACACGATCAAACGAGCCAGATCAACTTCCTTTTCCTTGATGAATTTGCTGGAGAAGAGCAGCTGCAAGCTGAAGCGTCGCTTGCAGGCGTTTCTGTGGATCTGGTTCTGATTCTCCACCTACATCAGAGTTTTGAACCTGTTGATTATTGCCTAAAGCCCCTGTTGTCTGAATCTCTCTTTGCCCAGCTGGCACGTTCGACATCTGATTCGACATCTGGTGTTGTTGTACATGATGCATCTGTGGAACTTGAACAAACTGAGATGTCTGAGGCTCAGAGTTCATCAGATTATTCTGAAAAGAACCATTTTGGGACCTTCCCAATTGTACAACAGATTCATTCACCTGGTTTCGCTGCCTTAATTCTTCATGCAATGCTGCATTCGGCGTGCTCCCCGACTGCCTTTGATGTCCAAGGAGAGAGGATGCTAATTGCGCCAGTTGGTCGGGCGGTAGGGAGGAAAGAGTAGTTGCTAAAGAAGCTGCTGGTTTTGTTTCTTGTTGAGTTGTAACACTAGAAATCCCAACTGCGTAATTACTGTACCCTGTTTCCTGAATTTCCCTTGGAATGAACAAAGGGCGTTCCTGAATAACAGGATCCTTGTTGGAAGCTTGTGACTGAAAATTTCGAAAATCGACCATTGAATTCTGTAGATGGTGAGAAGACGAGCTCGGTCCCATGGCATTTAGCTGTTCTTGAATTGGATAATCAGGCCTGCACTCAACATATGGGTCAGACAAATTTCCAACATGTGATGAACCATGAAATAACACAGGAGAAGCAGAAGTAGCAACGTTCCTGGGGAATGATGCATTATTGATTCCTGATTTACTGAGATCAGATAAAGATGGTGGTATTGGGGTAAAAACAGCTGGAGACGGCGGTAATTTTGTATATGATGTTTCACTATGTAAAGGTAAAAAATTTGTGTCTTTTGTTTCGTTTTGATAAGGTGGAGGCCTTGCACTGGTACCAGGACGCTCTAACCTCAGAATTACCCCTGAAATGCTCAATTTACCTGGTACTTTGAGCACTTTTTCTGAGAACTCAGATGGTGGTACAAGAAACAAGGTGGTTCTGTCATCCAACTTCGAAACAGCCGCTCGTTGCTTTTCACCGAGATAGTTCATGAATTCATTGTAGAACACGATATCAGAATCGCTTTCAGGTACAAAGAAAACAACCCAAGCACTAGCTGCTTCATAGTAATGCTTTGAAAGCATGTCTAAACCAGTTCTTGCCGTACAGTCTAAGAACTCTGGCCTGCAGAATACGAGTTCAGTTTCACCAGTGATCTATATGGGTTTTAATAGAACTTTTTTAGAAGGCGAGAGAAAGTTTTCCCTTCCAATCATTCGCACACAATTTACAATGAACAATCCAGAATTCCATGAAACTTAAAGAGAGGACAAGAACCAAATACCAGCAGAACCAAATCTGATAGCATAAAACTGAAGGAAATTTTTGAAAGAAATCATCAGAATACTTTTTTTGAAGAAGAAAATCTTCTGAAAAGTTTCCTCTTGTCAGTGAGAAAAAACTTGGAGACTTCAAAACTACAACTACCGTGAAAGGACAAATTATTGCAAGGTAATTAAATCATTTAACCAGATCTTCACTAATAATAGAGGCCAGAATAACAAAAATTAACAGTTTCCTACATGCTTCATCTCCCAGCTCAAATAAAGCATTTTTTAAAGTCAAATGAAACATTAAAACCTGTCTCAAACAAAAATATCATAAACAGAAAGAAAATGAAATCTTCCATTGCCATGTCACTCCCTAAATATACCTTTCATGGAAAAACAACACTGCCCGATGAAAAGCAAAATTAAGATAGGATTAAAGTGGAAAGAAGTGCATCAAGTTACAGGAAGAGGAAGGGATGTGGATCAAATTCTTGTTAATGGCCTTGAGGTTAAATGAGAACAGGTAAAATCAGCATTATAATTTTTTCAGCACTTGATTAAAAATGATTTTAATGGGAACAAAAATTAACAGTTTCCTACATGCTTCATCTCCCAGCTCAAATAAAGCATTTTTTAAAGTCAAATGAAACATTAAAACCTGTCTCAAACAAAAATATCATAAACAGAAAGAAAATGAAATCTTCCATTGCCATGTCACTCCCTAAATATACCTTTCATGGAAAAACAACACTGCCCGATGAAAAGCAAAATTAAGATAGGATTAAAGTGGAAAGAAGTGCATCAAGTTACAGGAAGAGGAAGGGATGTGGATCAAATTCTTGTTAATGGCCTTGAGGTTAAATGAGAACAGGTAAAATCAGCATTATAATTTTTTCAGCACTTGATTAAAAATGATTTTAATGGGAACAAAAATTAAAAGGAATATCAAATACTTACAAAAGCATATCCAGAACCTTTCCCACAGGAAAACAACGGGCACGACAAACAGGTGTTCCTCCCTTTGCAATAGTTCCTTCCCATTTCCACTCTTTTATAGACGACTGTTCTGGATCAGGTGAGAGCCTTTTCCTTGCAACAGCATTCGATGGCAGAGAATCAGGACCCTGAAAATTATCATACGGTTCCCTCCAGTGTTCACTCTTTTCTCCATAAAGGTCAGGCATTGTCATAGGCTGATCAGGCTGTTTATACCCCAGAGGCGGCCCAGACTTCATCTTATGATCAAAGGCCTCTGATCGGGGAAAATCAGGGTATAACTTTGGAATAATACGTTTATCTTGTTCCAAATCAGATATAGGATACTCAGGGAGCTCTTTATCCTGGGGAAAGGGTCCAGTCTTCAATTTCTTGGACCCGGGATATACGTTCGTATCCTCTGGCAAGTCCCATGGATCGTCATAAAATGGACTAGGTTGAGAAAATCTTTGAGGGAAGTTATTTAAATGAAGACCTCTCTCTTTTGTCGGGCTACCATAATGTTCATACCTATCTTCGGATGGACCTAATTTGGATGAGAATTCTCCAGACCTCTTCATTTCAAATGCATTGTTTCCACTGGTCAATAAATTGCTTTTCCTATTAAAACCACGGGAATCAAATTCTCCAGAATCGAAGTTTGAGAAAAGGTGAGGAGATCTTGGAGAAAGAGGTACATTCATTGTGTTCCTTCCACTGTTTGATGATCCAGAATCACTTTTTGCAAAACAAATATGTACTCGGGGATTTCCAAATAGTTTCCCCTGTAGTGTTTCTTTCGCCCTCCAAGCTGATGTCACACCCCGAAAACGAACAAAAGCATACGTCCGACCAGGGAACGTTGTAATCTTATCAATTTCCCCAAATGGTGAAAAGGCCCTCCTTAATATCACTTCATCCACTTTTAACAAAGCTGGAAATCCTATCCATAACACTTCACTAGGCTCTGCATTTTTATCATTCATTTTGGACTTTTCAGGATAAAATTCGTCAGGACTAGCATGTCGTCCCTGTGAGAAGGAACCCTTCGCTCCAAGATATTTATCCTCTCGGTGTTGAGAATAGGCTTCATCACGTGATGATGCAGATGGCTTATCCTGAGAGTAAAATTCTTATTAATGGCACAACAGCCTATGACTGAATAAAATGCTCTGAATTTTAAATTTTCAAAGTTAATAAGAGAAAGGAAAAGAGCTAAGGATGACGAAGATAGGGAATGGAATTTTTTTTTTAGAAGAATAGGAAACAATAACTCTAAACCCCTTCGCCTTCACACACTCAGACACTTGATTGCTTTGGTTGTCTCCCATGTTGTGTTGTGAATAAGTGACAGTTTTTCTTTTCACAGTGAAATGGAAACGGAAACTGACTGAGAGATGCTTGTCATCTTATTATGCCAAAACCTTAAGCAAAAAGGAGAGGATTCATGAGTTTGAACCTTTAGAGAATGAGTCTCACTTAGAATCTAAAAAGAGAATGATCCTATTCACAGAACCAATACAAAATAGACACAAGACGGTTGAATGCTTTATGAACCTCACGAATGGTGGAAAATGGGTTGATCTTGATATAAAGTAAGAAGTGGTTCAAACATTAATACTCTATAACGGCTTTGAGGAACATTTCAATGTTCACTAGTAGTTTTCCCAGTCCACCATTGTAAAGAATATGATGACTAAACAAAAAATAACAAAGCCTCGAGTACTTCAGGAGTTTTCCCAGTTCCCACTATTCCGTGAGATTTATAGAGCTGCCAAAGATTATATATGGTGGAAATGATCCAACTTAGCAATCTCTGTACAAAACTAAAAAAAAGAAAAGAAAAGAAAAGATGTACACTATTTACATACATAGAGACACATACACAGCATTTCCTATGTGTATGAATAATCTATATCACTTTTTGATGTGTAAACGGAAAACTTCTCCAACCTTTTCAGTTGTTTGGAATGAGGAAAAGAGAGAGGACAGTTTGTCCCAACTTAAATCAAGTCAAACCAACAGAGATTACAAAAAGCTCTCCAATTGGCAGATACCAAAAAGGAATAGTTGCACAATCTAGCTACAAGGGAGAAGATTGTTTCCTCAATAATCTGTAAACCATTTTTAAACAAAAATCCTCTAACAAGCTTTTCCAAAAGGTAGCCATCACCACACAAAACCGAACCTTCATCAGCTCACATTCAACAAATTTTATAAATATAACTCTTGCTTCATTAATATTATTATTATTATGAGACATAAAATGCAATATTAAACCAACTCCCAAAACACACCCTAAAGCCATGAAAGGAGTCCCTATGTCAAAGGGGGATGAGTAGTCCCACAGAAGGCCTCCCTAAGCTAAAAAGAAGGAAGGGGTTTGTAAAAATTTGAGGCTGTATACTGGAGACAATCACAACGGCTCAGAAAAACAACCAAAAGGCCATAGGGACAAGGAGTCACGCAAAAGACCTCCAAACTAAGTTAAATAATTATCCAGTCTAACTATTTAATACCTAAATCAATGACCCAAACATGGGTTTGGAACCAACTCTTTATCGGTGTACCCTGTGCTCAACCCTTGGAATTACTATTCACGATGTTCAACTGATACACCTTTCATTCTCATAATGAAATCAGAGGTTGTCTGGAAACCACTGAGAAAATGAACAAGTACAGATACGTGTAACCAAACATTCATGTGGACCACAGACTTAATCAAGTACACCATACTAGCTGTTCAGGCTCAATATTATATGAGCTGGACTTGCACAAATCAGGCACGAAACGACCGCTCCTTTCACATAATGCAAGCCTCCTCAACCATAAGACTGTTGGTTTGGTGTGTGGTATCTATTGTATGACATGCTGACCATTTAACATTCTTGAGTTCTTTTCAAGTTTTGTGATTAATTGAGCATTAGACTTCTGTGTTTTTATAGTTAGGATAAAATGAGGATATTCTACATATCCTTTTGCCTCACTCCATTCTTCATCGAAGGCCATGCTTTCCTCAGCACTATAAACCCAGCCTACACGGAAATGTTTGCACCTAGATGCTACAAACAACCAAGGCAGTGAAAATGCATTAATTAGGAATATAAGCTATATAACTAGATAGTTTGCTCTGTATTCCTTTATACAACTTTATATATATATATATATATATATATAAAAGAGTTTATCATGTTTTGTTAACCAGAGATCTCAGTAAAATGTTTTAAAGTTCTCAATTAGAACTTAGAAGCTGCTTCTGATCAAGGGAAGTTACACATCCCTTACATTCTTTCATTCAATCTCATATATAAAGAAGTGTAAACAAACTAATACAGCTCAGGTATGATGCCAAACAATACTCTTCTCAACTCATGCATATTAGGTACATCACCAGTGCATCTCACAGGTTATATAAGATGTAAGTGTGTGTCCTTAGAATTGCTTTGAGCACAATATACTCACTTAGGCTCCACTGGAAAGTTTATGCACCATATAAAAGTATTTCTCCATTAAATTAGTGTGTTTATTTTAGTCTACCCGGTGAAAATAAGAGATTCCTCTGTGATGTTTAACAAGATTAAACATAAAATGCATTTCTCAATTACATTAGAATTTGACTGTGTTTATTGATGTCTACCTGGTGAGAATAAGAGAATCCTCTGTGCTGTTTAACAAGATTAGATGAATAGTGAAATGAATCTCCATTCCCTATTCAATTTCAATAATGTAACCTAGGGTTCTCAACATGTTTTGAGAATAGCCTCTGCCTTTTCAACATATTTTGAAGAGTCGCAACAATGGCACGTGGAAAGAGAAATTCACTCAAAATTGAATAGTCAGTGTCTATTTATTGATGGATATTGTGCATTCTTTGAATGTCTTTTTACTATTGGGTATTGATCACAGCATACAAAAATCAAAGCAGTAAAAAGTCTTATGAGCTACGTCTTATGAGTTTTGCTGCCTTATGTTACATTGAGTGATCATGTCAAATTGCGAACATTTAAATTATGCAAGGCTTCTATTCAATGATGAGAAGCTGCAAACAATGGACATTATCCACTAGAAGAAAAAGTAAGCTTCAACAATAATTTCAATTTTCCACTGTAATACCACCATTTTTCCCATGCTAAAACCTGTTTCATTGTTATTTGCTACACTGAAACCTAAAGATGCATCAGAAGAAAAATAATAGAGCAGCACTAACTAGGTAAAGAGGAAAAAGGACGATGAGAAAAAGAACTCAAATATAAACTCTCCATTGCTTACATGAAGTTGAACCCAAGTAGTTCTATGACAAACTCTTGATGTATGGCCATCTTTAGAGGTATTTTATACATATTGCTTAGCTGAGAGTGTTAACTTTTGTTGCATCAGAAATATCCTCCCATATGATGATGGAAGATATGGTCGGCTTCCATTACCATCTATAACTTTGTTCATTGCAGAATTTACATCATCAGATTATCCCAATATATCCATTTTCATTAGGTGAAGCATAGTGCAGCAAAGTTAGAGATCATGGATACTTATAAGTTGGTCAAGATAGTTTCCTTTCATCTATGACCTTCTCCGTGAGTGGTACTATTTTCATTAGGTGAAATAAGTATAGTGCAGCGAAGTTAGAGATTATGGATAATTATAAGTTGGTCAAGATAGTTTCCTTTCATCTATGACCTTCTCCCTGAGTGGTACCATTTTCATTAGGTGAAATAAGTATAGTGCAGCGAAGTTAGAGATTATGAATAATTATAAGTTGGTCAAGATAGTTTCCTTTCATCTATGACCTTCTCCCTGAGTGGTACCATTTTCATTAGGTGAAATAAGCATAGTGCAGCAAAGTTAGAGATTATGGATAATTATAAGTTGGTCAAGATAGTTTCCTTTCATCTATGACCTTCCTCCTGAGTGGTACCATTTTCATTAGGTGAAATATGTATAGGGCAGCAAAGTTAGAGATGATGGATACTTATAAGTTGGTCAAGATATTTTCCTTTCATCCATGACCTTCTCCCTGAGTGGTACCAATACATTCCATAACTCATAGTCAAGTAACATTGAGGTTTCTATAATAAGGGGGATCATACCATACTTGAAAGTTTAAATTGGAGTTTTGATATGAAGTGCCTGCCTAATTGTTGGTATATCATGAAGACCTTCAGTACAACCTAGCAGTATCTGAAACTTTTTTAGAGATCCTTCCTTCAAGAACAAACTCCAATCTTCCATATGGCACGCAGTTCTACCATTTAATTGATATAAACATGCACAGAAGCAAACACACACACTTCAATGATACACTATGAGGCAACCCTCTACAACCATGCAAATCTGGTTTGAACTGTCTCAACGGTTGATTAAGTAGATGCTTATGCTGATTTTATGTGAAAGAAGATGAAGTACATTTCTTTCTTTGGACATTAACTCATAAAATTAATAACTTTTTGCATTGTAAATAGTTGAAAGGGTTGTTTCTGGAACTGCAAAAACCCTGTGTAAGTAGCATCATTGGTCTACTTGAGATTTATCAATTTAACAATAGCCTTCGACATAAGGGAATGACAAGTAATTACCATGCCTTAATTTTCGAGATTGACAAGTCATTGATATTTATTATTACACCTGTGAAGCATGTCTAACCCTTTAGTTTAGGATGTGTGAAGGAGGATTGATTAGATCGCAATGACATGAAATGATCACTAAAAGAATGTGCAAGATCCAGGACTTAAAGGATTGTTCAACTACAAATGTACGTCTATTTTTTGTAGCTAATATAAATCATAAGCTCCTTGATCGTAAGCTGTCACATCCCATGTTATTGAAACCACACTTCAAGTGTTTCTATCTTTTCTAACCATACATAAATCAAACTACTCCTTGGCCTAGCCTTTTCTTCTTCTTTTTTACCTGGGGGTATTAAATTAAGCATGTTTGTGATGAAATTGTTGCGTTTGTTGAGTATTCGTCCTTTTGATTGAAGAATGTAATACCACTTGACTTGTATTTTATCATAGTCCTTATGGGTCAACTGAGATTCATAGAAACTGTCAAGGCAGACGAGTGGAAGGCATTACGTATGACCTCGAGCAGATTTCCATTAACATTTTCGGTAATACCAGTTAAGACCTGATTGAACTATATAAACCATTAGAACTTTGCTATTGTTATACTGAGAACTCTGGAGAAGTGGTTAAATTCATGTAGTTCAGTGAGTTTTGGGTTGACTTAGAGCCAAGAATATCAGTGGAGGTCAGCATTGTCTTGAACGGAGTTACGAGAGCACTTGGATTAAGAGTATACAAGTGATTTGAATGGAGTGATCATTTCTCTTACTGTAGTTATTTTCCAAAAGGAAGTTTTATATTTTATCAAAGACGTACAAAAAGGAAACATGGAGAGAATTTGAAGAAAATAACAGATAGAGGAAGTTCGGGCAAGACTAACCGCCTTGGCAAACTCAATTCTAAGGGGATTCCCAGCAAGAGCAAAACCTTGAAGCTCTCTCATGGCTGCAATTGCATCTTCATCCCTTCTGAAATTGATGAAAGCATAGCTACGACTGGGCTGGAAAGCAATACTGTCAAGCTCTCCAAACTGTGAAAAACAGCGGTTGATATCCCGCTCCACCACAACATGAGACAAATTGCCGATCCAGAGATGTCTCGACGGAGGATTACTGCTATTGCTATGCCCAGACTGCGACTTCTCGTCATATCTCGACGAATAATCTTTCCGGTATCGATCCCTTCCCCCATCAGCCCGCCCCGACTAACCATAAAAGAAAACCAGAAATCAAATCAGAGAAACAATCCCATTATCGAACACACATAAAGGCAATAATCAGAAAGAAGATGGCTTGAAGAACTCAACTAATACTAAGAGGTCAAAAAGAAACGAAAGAAACTCACCATTTCAACGTTGGTTTCTGAATTCCAAGCAGAAAACAGCAAGAATCCGCAGGGATATTCAGAATCGCCCAAAAGAAATTGAATGAAACTTGAAAGTAGTAATATCAAACAAAAATTCACTCGAAGTGGAACTCCGTTTCAATTCATAAACAAAATCGAGAGAATAGCAGCTTACAAAGCCCTTGAAGGCTGAGTTTCTTCATCAATGCTCGCTCGAGCAAAATCTCGTCTTCGTCGTCGTTAGGGTTCATAATTCAGAATCTTTTATTACAATCCACTATTTATTTATTTATTTATTTATTTATTTATTTTGCAGTCGCTTTGAACGTGGAATTTTCTTGTCCAATGGTAGTGCCAGCTCAGCCACAATGAAAATGTGGAATTTTCGTCTTCATTTATCTAGTTGGCAATTGGAATAGATTAAGGGTAAATTAAATTAATTACTTTAATAATACGGATTGCTATTAACAATATAATTTAGTAAGTGAATGGGGGCATAATGGTAATTTAAACCACAAACCTCTCGGAATCAGTAGACAATTCTTAATCCTCCAAAAAAAAAAAAATATATGTAGATCAATACATCAGAAAACGGCATCACGCTCAAGAGATCGATTCATCCCAAGACCAATACTTGCCTTAAACCCCGTAAACGGGAGAACAAGGAGGAGCATTTTGAATTTCTTCTCGTGAAAGGGAAAATACTCATTTCTGAAGCGGTCAAAGGCGGAAGTGGCGAATAGCTTCTATCGAGTTCCCTAGCACGTAGCTTGGTACCTCAACTCTTTTCGGCTCACGTGACGTTGGATGCTTCTGATCAATATGAAGAGGAGGAAAAAAGTTTATGTCTAGAATTGGGATATCTCGAAAGAGGGTAAATAGGTATAGGGTTCAACGGCATCATACGAGACAATGGGAGGGTTATGTACCTCCTTTAGATATCTCGAGCCCCGTGCTCTTAATGTCGAGCTAGAACAGGAGCTACCATAGAATCTATCATCACACATGAGTACCTTGCCTTCTAATAAAAGCGACCACTAATTGGCATTAATGCTATTTGGGACCATCAATAAAATAAAACATATTATTATTATTACTATTTTTTATAACAAATATTGATGATGGTTCACTAAATGTGTCTATGATAATAATTCTCCATCACATGTTTTTTAAAGATACTTTTCCTCTTTTATTTTTCTTATATTTTTTAAATATACCTTTAAAATAATGAAATGTTTAATATTTGTCGTAAATACTAATAAAAATACAAGGACATGTTATTTGGTTTACCTAAAAAAATAATATCAATTCGAGTATAACTTAATAGATAAGATATCAGTTATCATTTTAATGAGGCAATAGTTTGTAGAAAGAAAAAAGAAATATATATATATATATGTCTGTCCTGTTCAAGCAGGTATTGTCCTGTATTGTCATGTCCCATTGTTCAAGCAGGTATTGTCCTGTATTGTCATGTCCCATTGTCCGTTCAAGCAAGTATTGTACTGTCCCAGATATTGTCCTGTTCAAGCAAGTATTGTCGTTGTCCTGTTCAAGCAGATATTGTCATGTCCCATTGTCCGTTCAAGCAAGTATTGTCCTGTTCAAGCAGGTATTGTCGGTGTCCTGTTCAAGCAGATATTGTCATGTCCCATTGTCCGTTCAAGCAAGTATTGCAAGTATTGTTCTGTCCTAGATGTTTTCCTATTCAAGCAGATATTGTCCTGTTCAAGCAGATATTGTCGGGCTTTCCTTTCCAAGCAGAGATTCTTTCAGGGCTTCCCCTCAAGATTTTAAAACGCATTTCGTGGGAGTTTGTATTCTTCGAACTTCAATTTCGTTTCAGTTTATCAACAAAAAGTTCTTTTTCTTACCCAAAAAAAAAAAAAAAAAAGAATTCTTCTGTCGACTAGGAGATATGTTTTTTCTTCTCTTACGTCCCTATCGAAAACACTACTATAGTGCACGTACAACGGGTTCAAAGTCGATAGCAACATTGATATCAAGAGCTCAAAATATCAACAAGAAATATGATAATTTGCATTTTCTTACATTTGATTTCTAGTATTCCTATTGGCTAAGTTTCTGAACAGATTACCACAGCTTGCAATGATAAACAAGATCAGTACCAAGGACAGGAACAACATGAAAAAAATGCTTTCTGAACATGGTAGCAGCCCAAGTTCAGAACACTATATATAGCAACGGAGTGAACCTCGAGCTTCACTCGATCCCGTCTTTAGAAGAGTGCTAGGTTGAGGCCCCTCTGCAAGCACATTCACGACTCCGAGTCGTCCCTTGCCTATCATCCACGATGTTTTCGGGGTTTATCTTCTGCATAGACAAGTTTCAACTTTTTATGTTACAAGTTCAACAGTTTTGTGGTGCCTCCAATGGCTGCTGCAAAGGGAGTGAGAGCTTACCAACTGAAGCTGGATCAATATGTACAAAGAAACTCGCAGCTACTATCAGGTAGCAGAGAATAAGCATAAGTCCTTTGAGGTAATTAGATGTTCCGTCCTGCAGGCTCAACGTTGAAGTTTCGTTAAGAAAATGTTTCAAATCATCGTTTGTGCGAACGTGCACGTCCTTGTTGCTACTACTTCAAAAGTACTACCGACTATTGGTGATCTTTCGACCCGAGAAGGATACGAGGTACCTATACAGGGGCTCGTATGCAAAATGGCAGTGGGATTGGGTTTAAACGATGGACAATCAAAACTATGCAAGGGTATTTACAGATTCCGAAAGAACTTTTTGAGTACTTTTATGCGTAAACGCGTTAAATAAGAGAAGGGTGAAGCAGCATACCTGTAACATGAAGGCTACGACAATGACCGTGATGAAAAGCGTGGCAGTCTCGAAGAGTTGAAAATTCAAGTCCATAGGGCAACCCATGATCCAACCAATGACCACACAAAAAGGAATCTGCAGTCACATAAAATTTGTTGTCGCTTATGCCAGATTGCAGAATTGGGCATTCGAATATATACGGTTCAACGTACTATACATATATATACAATGTTAACAGACAAAAACCGTTTAACCATATGTAAGGTTGGAGATTCAAACCTCTAACCTTTTAGTTGAAGAACATTTTAACTAGTTGAACTAAGCTCGAGGAAATACATCTTAAACTGCAGAACTAAGCACAAGGCTGTTGTTTAAAATAGCTCATGTGCAGCTCACTTGTTTTCAAGGGCTAGAACTTGATGATATACCATTAAGAATCACAAATATTGAATACTTTGTAGATGATCGATGAAAAATGTGAGATCCCACGTCGGTTGGAGAGGGGAACGAAGTATTCCTTATAAGGGTGTGGAAACCTCACACTAGCAAACGCATTTAAAACCTTGACGGGAAACCCCAAAGTGAACAATATCTGCTAACAGTAGGTTTGAGCTATTACAAATGGTGTATCAGAGCCAATTACCGGCGGTATGCTAGCAAGGACGCTAGGCCCCAAGGGGGTGTGGATTGTGAGATCCCACATTAGTTGAAGAAGGGAACGGAATATTCCTTATAAGGGTGTGAAAACCTCTCCCTAGCGAACACGTTTTAAAACCTGGAGGGGAAGCCCCGGAAGACAAAGCTTAAAAAAGATAATATTTGCTAGATGTGGGCTTGGACTGTTACAAAAAACATCAAAATCTCGGGGGAGCGCAAAAGGGTTTGCTTCTAATTGTTCGATAACTGACAACTTGGACGGATGCAATGCTTCACTCGAGTACTAAAATAAAGATTCAACACAAAAAGGAGATTCGCCTCGAAAGGGTGAAGCATTCTAGACTACGAATAAAAAAACATTATGCCAAAAAAATGACATAATAATAACAATAAAAACAAACAGCTTATTCAGGGAAGTAGCCAGAAAAATGCAACTAGAGCAGCACCAGCAAAAGTAACTCATTCAAGAAACTAAAACCAAAACACTGTGTGGAACTCACCCCGAACATCGATATCTGTGTAGACGATCCTATCGCGACTCCCAAAGAAATGTCCTACACAACACACGGTTAGACAAAAAGACCTTACAAATCATTTTGTTAAGATACATAAAAGAGCAAGCACTTACAAGCTTGTCTTTCATGGCAAACATGATGGCTCCTGCATGCTCTGCAGCGTTCCCAACAATGGGTAGTAGGATAACACTAATGAACGCTACCGGTATGTTCATGGCAACCGACGCCCCCTGAAATTGTTATAAAACATACAAATTGCTCCATTAATGTGAGAATGATCTTCACAGAGAAAAAAGAATAGGCTACACTACGACGCAAACGAAAAGGAAGATTCGTAATAGGATGTATTAACAAGTCAACAATACCTCTATTGCATTAACCAAGTATTCAGAGAGGACAGAGATCCAAATGGTCAAGATAGACAGCCAAGTAATGGATTCCCACATAGAAATCTCAGGAGCTTCTTCATCATCATCATCATCATAATTTTCATCAGTAACCGCCTATTGTATGCCAATAATTCGCATCAAACCACCAAAAATGGATCCAATTATTCGCACTAATCATGTAAGCGTTGTATTATACATCCAACAAAAAACAATATATCGAGTATCATTCACGATAAAAGAAAATTTATTCATGGCAAAAGTTGTTCCTGCAAGATTCAAGAGAACTTTGAAATACGTTTCTCAGCATCGATACTTTTCCGCATAACAGATACTGAATAAGTCAGCAAAGACACAGAAACTTTCAAGTATAAACAGCAGAAGGACGAAATTGATAATCTCGTTCTGCGTTTGTGTACACAAGGAGAAATACAACAACCAGCATGAAGACAAGTAGTTAAGAGTTTGCTACTTGGGGGAGGAAATATGATAGTTCTTTAGGGGTCAAGGTTCGTGTTCGTACCCTTCCTGACTAGCTGACTGGCTGACTCTATACTGGGTAGCTAAGGAGCATGAGAAAAGAAATGAGGAGAAGAATATTAGGGATAATTGTATAATAGCGGGGGGAGTAATGTTAGAAATCACGAACCTCCATAATGGTATGATATTGTCCACTTTGAGCATAAGCTCTTATGGCTTTGGTTTTGGTTTCCCCAAAAGGCCTCATACTAATGAAGATAGTGTTCCTTACTTATAAAACCATGATTAACCCCTTAATTAGCCGATGTGGGACTCTTCTCCCAACAATCCTCAACAATCCTCCCCTTGAACAAATTACACCATAGAGCCCCCCTTGAGGCCTATGGAGCCCTCGAACAGCCTCCCATTAATCGAGGTTCGACTCCTCTAGACCCCTCGAACAAAGTACACGCTTTGTTCGACATTTGAGGATTCTATTGACATGACAAAGTTAAGGACATGACTCTGCTTTGCTTTTGGTTTTCTCGAAAGGCCTCATACCAATGAAGATAGCGTTCCTTACTTATAAACCCACGATTAACCCCATAATTAGCCGATGTGGGACTCCTCTCCCAACAATCCTCAACAAGTAAACCTTTAATAGAAGAATGCCAATCGAGTACGAACCAAAACTACAAATTAAAAAGATTCCCGAATCCTATCAGATACTTGAAAACTACAATGTCTAGCAAAATTCACATAAAAAATGCCATTAGATCCCACAAAATATACAAGATGGCAAAATGAGTCTTCAGTGAACTGCTACAACAGTACAAATTGAACCTTATTTAAAGACTTTTCCCTCAGATTATGCTATAAAAATAAAGGTACTAAGATTTAAACAAAAAGACTAGAAAAAAGAATGTAAGATAGTTCGTGCTGTTAACCTCATCAACCGGTAGATATAAGTTCTTGTCGCTTTTCAGCTGAAAAACAAGATAGGCAGCATACGCCACCAACATAATGCCGCTACTAAATCTCGAAAGAGCTAACTCGGACTTTCCAGAGTGCAACTCTGTATGTGTGGAACGAAGGACAGCAGGAAATAGAAGTCCCATTACTGCCATTAATAGCAATCCAGAATTCACTGTAGCAGCTGCCTAAACATAAGAAAACATCATACCAATGATGCATGCTTGATGAACAAACAGTGGATAATACACTTAATGTCAAAGAAGAATCCCATCAAGGTACAAACAAACCTTATTGAAGACCTGCTCCCTCTTCGAAACCACAACTCCACCAGCAAAGAAGGCACATCCAAGTACTAACAACATATTTGACAAAATTGAACCTAACAATGACTGTTGAACAACCCGTATCATTCCTCTTCGCAATGCGTATATTGATATTATCAATTCTGTGGCATTTCCAAAAGTAGCATTCAGAAGACCTCCAACTGCAAAATTAAAATTGAAGGTACTTGTGTTAAATATGAGACATAGAAATAAAACATTACAAGAGGAAACTTTCCTCCATTTCTTTCCTCTCTTTTCGGCTGGTGTAACAACCAAAGCCCACCGCTAGAGGATATTGTCCTCTTTAGGCCTTCCCCTCAAGGTTTTAAAGCGTGTCCGTTAGGGAGAGGTTTGCCCTTATAAGGAATGTTTTGTTCCCTCTCCAACCGATGTGGGATCTTACAATCTACTCCCCTTAGAGGCCCAGCGTCCTCGCTGGCACACTGCCCAATGTCTGGCTCTGATATCATTTGTAACAGCCCAAACCCACCTCTAGCAGATATTGTCCTCTTTGGGCTGTCCCTTTCGGGTTTCTCCTCAAGGTTTTAAAACGGTCTGTTAGGGAGAGGTTTCCACGCCCTCATAAGAAATGCTTCATTCTCCTCTCCAACCGATTTGGGATCTCACAATCCACCCCCTTGAGGGCCCAGCGTCCTCACTGGCACGCCGTTCAGTGCCTGGCTCTGATACCAGCTTAAGCCCACCGCTAATAGATATTGTCTTCTTTGGGCTTTCCCTTTCGGGTTTCTCTTCAAGGTTTTAAAACGCGTCTGTTAGGGAGGGGTTTCCATGCCCTTATAAGGAATGATCCGTTCCCCTCTCCAATCGACGTGGAATCTCACGGCTGGGTGGGGAAAGACAAAGGGAATGGGGGCTTCATACTATAATGGTTTCCACATTCATTCCAGATTGTACACCATATGTAATATAAGCCACCAACTAGTTTAATCGATTGCACAAAGTTAAGTTAATATCTCTATAAGTTTAAGAAGATTTCTATTCCATATATGAATTAGATCCCAACTTCAAATCGTAATACCTGTGGCTCCAGTATAGCATGCCAGTTGTCTGCATAAAAAGAGAAAACAGATAGTATGAGACATCAATAAATTCACAGGCAAAAGTGATACAGGCTCATTTCATTCAAATACCCAAGAATGATCAGACCTTTCTAAATTAACTTGGTGAGGAACTGTGGGGGGATTAACAGTTACGTAGTTGATCGTCGAGAAACTTTTGACATATCAAACAAGCGGTCGGACCTAGGACCTATTTGTTAAATCTCGTAGACATACATTGTCAGGGATGCAGCCTGGATTAGCAATTATACCCAACCGAGTGTTCTTAATGCACAGACACTCCTTGAGACAGAATGAGGCGCAAAGCAAGATCGGACCTACTTAGAAGAATTCTCAAATATAGTATTGCACTCTATCTAGGATATAAAACGGAATCGAGAGTCCAGAAAACTACTTATTTATCCAAACATACCATCAAAGTTCTACAAATTCACAACTACAACAAGAAAACTAAAATTGAAGAAACCTTACTCGGTTGCATAACCCAAACGCTCAGCGAGAGGTATGATCCCCAACAAGCTTAAAAGGAAGACCCAACCCTGAAATGCACATACATAAGCAATGAATCCAAAATGGAATTAAGATAACCCCTCAAATTGAATTAAGAAGATAACTCACATGGTGACCAGATAAATTGCTGACTACTATTGCTAAAGGCCCAAAAGGCATGAGACAGTTGATTTTAGCCGAGAAAACGACGATCTTAATGCTGCGAAACACCCTGTTCTTCATGTTACTATAACAAAATTTCTGCGTACTACCAGCCAATGAAGAAGAATGCGAAGGACCCTCAATAGAAAAGTTCTTTCTAGTTAATGATGAAGGACTAACAAGGCTCTCATCTTCAAATTCCCCCATGATTTCCTAGCCTTATAATCTCATCTGTTACACCAAATCAACATATTTAAATCAACAAGGTTATAAACAAAGAAGCCTATAGGATCATTCCCAAGAGAACAGAAACAAAGACCTAAGCATGAGAATGCCTTTCAACGCTTTGCTTGATCCCTTTACTTCTAAATCCCTCCATGAAAGACATTAGGGAACAACGGCAGCCAAATTTCCATCACCAGATATGAAAACTACAGCGCAGTAAATAGTTTCTTCAATTCAAATCTGCCCAAGCAATCCACGAACTCAAATTCAGAAGGGTACATTTTAAGCAAAAGAAATCGCAAAATCATCATGACCCACATACATTTTCATCAATGACATTGAAATTTGAAGAAATCTCAAGAAATAAAACACAATACCAACAGATGAACCCAAAACGGAAGAGAACTGACCTTTGGAAAGATGGGTCGGGAAATGGTTCGCCAATCTTCAAAGGGTTGAGTAAATTGCACAAAAAGGGGACAAAATTTGTTCATAAACGTACGAAGAACACGAAGAGAGAGAGAGAGAGTTTTTGGTCAATACATGAGATATTGTGGTTTGATAATTGAAAGAGGGGCGGTGGAGGAAAGTTGAATATGTTGGTTATTAATTGATGAATGATAAGAAAAATAATGAAGGTTGAAAGGCGCACACGTTCCTCAGTCGGCCACATCGCAGCCTATACCGCCATTGTCGCTATTTTTGTTCCTATTTTGAGGGAAGAGAAAGAGGGTTTCTATTATTTGACAGAGAAACGCCATTAAAGCTCAAATGAAAAGGAAAAACAGATCTTCCTGGAAACGTTGGGATTGAAAATGGCATTGGAGAAAGAAAGAAATAATAAGTGAAGGGTCAGAGCTGGTCACTTTCTCTTGGCTTCCTCCGTTTCAATCGGAGACGACTTTCGTTGAGCTGCAGCCCCACCACCATCGCCGCCGCAACGGCTGACTTTTTCCATTTTTACATTACAGTTTTCAATTCTCTCTCACAGATCGCATCATACCCACAAATTCCAAAACCGTAAATGGGTTTTGGGATTTTGAAATTTCGCCGTTGCGTAATTCCCCGTTCCCCCTTTACGTAAAATTTAAGGAAAAAAAAAAAAAAAAATCCATTTTTAAAGGTTGTTGGGAACATAAACATGATTATTTTGAAGAATTGAATTAGGTTTAACTTATAATTTTACAATTTCAAACCTAATTAAGTGGATAATTGTAGATTTTTGAAGTATTTTACTTATTTATATATATACCACATCACAATCGCACCCTTTATCACACCGGAATCGCACCCTTTATCACACCGGACTTGCACCCTTTATCACACCGGACTTGCACCCTTTATCACACCGGACTTGCGATTGTGCGGCACCCACTTTCCAGCGATTGTGCGGCACCCACTTTCCAGCTACAAGTGAACTAAGCCAATTCGTCTTGCATTGTTTACGGCCGAGCGATGTATGCTCGAACCTCTGGTTTTAAGAGAAGGTCATCGAGCCTCTGATTTTAAGAGAAGGTCATCGAGCCTCTGGTTTTAAGAGAAGGTCATCGAGCCTCTGGCCTTAAGAGAAGGTCATCGAGCCTCTGGCCTTAAGAGAAGGTCATCGAGCCTCTGGCCTTAAGAGAAGGTCATCGAGCCTCTGGCCTTAAGAGAAGGTCCTCAAAAACGAGGAAATAGAGATTTTCGAAATAGAGATTTTGAAATAGACCTTATATAAGTAAGTAGGAGAGTAACAACAACCATCACAATATAACTTTGAATTGGGGATATGACTATATATATAAAACTAAAATTTATATTATTTCTGTTTCTCCTGGCAAAAAAATATCACTGGAATTGGGCCTCTCTAATGGGCCTTACAAGGTTCTTTCTTATCATCATAGAATTAAGTTGGCCCACACCCACTAGCCCATAATAATAATAATAATAATACTTAAATTGTTGGTTAATGAATATAATAATAATAATAATAATAAGTTACAATTAAAATAATTTATTTAAAAACAATTATTAATAACGATGGTTGAACAAAATTTATTATTATGGTATAAAATTTATAAGTATATCTAGTTTTATTGAAATATGAGTTTTAATAAATATTTATAATTAAAATTTTATATAATTTTATTAAAATTATTTATTTGAGAATAATTATTCAGATTAGTTACCAAAATCTGAAATTTAAAATACGTGAATAAAATTTAAATGAATAATCCATAAATACTTAAAAATGTACTCAAAATTAGCTTTAAAAATGTAAATTATTATTTTTCTAGATTATGAAATTAATTTTTATGGGTATTATTTAATTACAATTCTCAAAAAGAATTTTGAAAAACTATTATTAATAAATAAATAAATATATAGTTGCAACATACTAAATGTTGAGCTATAAAACATGTTTGCTCCAAATGGCAAAATTGTCCTTAAAAAAAAAAAAGACAATAGTTTGGACCATATTAAATGAATTGTATACCCAATTTAATGTCAAAAATATATTCTAGCTGCCCTTTTCATATACGTGCAAGTCAATCATTTACGAGCTGTTCATAATTTTGATAGGTTAAAGGTCTTGTAATTACATTTTTTTTTAAATCTATGATTCAACTATGAAATAAGTCTCTCTGGAACGGGTGAGAGGGTGGGAAAAAATTAAAAAATTATGTTTGGTCAAGTTTCTAAAATGGGAGATTTATTGAATCGGCTGCAAAAGTCACCTTTTACTCATGCAAATCAAAGGACAAGCTCTCACCCGCGTAAGTTCATAATTCACACAGAATTAAGATCGAGTTGCATATGATCATCGTGTAAAATATTAACTTTCTTAATTAACAAACTCATTGTATAGGATACTTCTACTCACATATCTGCATGTAAACGATCTGGATCAAATCATTTGTAATAATTACTAGTGGGTCATATCAGTGTTATCAGGATAATGAACACTGTGTTACTCATATACTATAGATCATTTAGGTTATTTCTCGAACACGATCCTCTCATACATCAATCACATGTCACGGTACGGATAATGAATTTTTTTATATAATAAATTAAAGTAGCCTTTAAAGCAAAGAAAAGTCATAAAGTTCCAACATTTGTGTATGAAATTTGGTCCCTTAGAACTAAGGGCTTTTCTTTTTGGTTCTATAACTTTATTTGCTCTTCATAAAGAAAGGAAGCCAAAAAGCAACTTCTTTGCATCATAATCAGCTTTTTTCTTCTTTCTTTCGAGTTTAAAGGACCACACAAATTCAGAAAAATTTATAGTGGTTCATTAAAAAAAATTAAATTTTCTCGGGTTTGAAAATCGACCCACAAATGTCACTTATGGTCCCCCTTATTCGAGACCCGACTCTTTCTCTAGAGCCCTCGAGAACAAAATGTGTCACCTTTTACTACACTTTCGAGACTCACGACTTCTTTGTTCGACACTTGACATGACTCTGATACCATGTTAGGAATCACGAACCTTCACGAACAAAATGTGGCTTTACTTTTGGTTTTCTCAAAAGGGTTCATACCGATGGAGATGTATTCGTTACTTATAAACCCAAGAATTTATTACAGAGAAGTGATCAGAAAACAATCGAAAATCAAATGGGTACTAAATGGGACCTTAGTTTTTGTGTTTTCGTGTATGAAAATTAAGTATATCAGCACTACTTTCATATGACCCGTGAAGTTAACGACGTTTAGAGTGAAGTCATTATTGACATGATTAGTCAACATTATCGAGATGAATTTTTCGATGGGTCAAAAAGAGAAAAGTCGACACGATAACTTGTAAGATAAAAGTCTTGTCTCGAAGTTTGACCGATGTCGGTAGATACAATAATGAAGTGTTTTAAGGTAGCTAGTGTTGGATAGACATTTTTAACCTAAGACCCACAAGTAATGAGTTTGTTTAAGAAATGCAATACCAATTCATTGAGCCACTTTGTACTTTGATGCTTTTATTAAATGATTGAGAGAGCCAAAAGGTAAAAACAAAAGGCATTCCTTTGATTAAGAATGATTCTAAGTGTTTGATTACGTCAATCTGACGTAGGGTTTACGTCACATACATTTGTATTTAGATTTTCTAAAAAGAAAACCTGTACATTGGCACCGTGCTCCTCAGTTGTATCATGACACTTATCTATCTTGGACTTACATGGTCGGAGAAAACCTGTACATTGGCACCGTGCTCCTCGGTTGTATTATGACACTTATCTATCTTGGACTTACATGGTCAGATGGGCACCGCTTAAAGGTTGCCACTTGATCTATTCGAGTGTGGAGATCACAGCCTACTGTTTTCTTAGTGAGGTTGTGACACTTATCACACTGACTCCGTACTTAGGGTTTAGGGTTAGAACATAAGAGAACGAGAATTTAGGGTTTCGTTGATTCTTTTTAGGGTTAGAAGAAAAGAGAAATAGAACTTACCTAGATCAGAATCACATGGATCGAGCGTTATTAGGTACATACCTCATATGAGACCAACCAATGAACTTAAGCTTCGACCCAACCTCTTTCTTTCTTACATGTCTATGTGGTCTAATTTCACCTACAACGGACAATTTTATCCTTTTAATACCTTTTCATTTAATACGCACACCACAATAATAACACGTTCCATTGGCTTTATAAATATAAGTAGTACGAAATTTAAAACGAAACAAACTTGAAATCCTATATCTTGTAATAAGCCAAAACTCATAGCTAGCAGATATTGTCCGCTTTAATCTGTTACGTATCACTGTTAGTCTCACTTTTTTAAAACGCGTCTATTAGGGAGAGATTTCCACACCCTTATAAGGAATGTTTCGTTTCCCTCTCCAACCGATGTGGGGTCTCACAATTCCACCCAAGGGCCAGCGTGCACACTACCCAATGTATGACTCTGATACCATTCATAACAGCTCAAGTCCACCGCTAGTAGATATTGTCCGTTTTGCCCTGTTACATATCGTCATCAGTCTCACAGGAGCGAGAGGTTTCCATACCCTTACAAGAAATGTTTCATTCCCCTCTCCAACCGATGTGAGATCTTACAATTCCATCCCATTGGAGGCCCAACATCCTAGCTGGCACACTGCCCAATGTATGACTCATACTATTCGTAACAGTCCAAACCCACCGCTAGTAGATATTGTCCGTTTTGGCCCGTTTCATATCGTCGTCAATCTCACAGTAGGGAGAGGTTTCCAGGCGCTTACAAGGAATGTTTCATTCCCCTCTCCAACTGATGTGAGATCTCATAATTCCACCTCATTGGGGGTCTAGCGTCCTCGCTGTCACACTGTCCAATGTATGACTCTGATGCCATTCGTAACAGCCTAAGTCCACCGCTAGTAGATATGATATGTTTTGATCCCTGTCAGTCTCACGGTAGAGAGAGGTTTCTAAACGCTTACAAGGAATGTTTCATTCCCCTCTCCACTCGTCTGTTTTGACCCGTTACATATTACCCTGTCAGTCTCACGGTAGGGAGAGGTTTCCAGACGCTTACAAGGAATATTTCGTTCCCCTCTCCAACCGATGTGGGATCTCACAATTCCACCCCCTTGGGGGCCCAACGTCCTCGCTGACACACAATCCAATGTATGATGCCTCTGATACCATTCGTAACAGCCCAAACTCACCGCGTGTAGATATTGTCCATTTCAGCCCATTACATATCACCCCGTCAGTCTCACGGTAGGGAGAGGTTTCTAGACGCTTACAAGGAATGTTTCATTCCCCTTCCAACGGACGTAGAATCTCCCAATCCAATCAAACTCCGTTGCGTTATAATTCAAGCATAAATTTATTCCAAACTTTAAAACTATAGAAAGAACAATAGATGAGTAGGCAGGCAACCATAGATAAAGAAGGATTTATGAGTGTATTAATGAACATAGGCAGGGCATCGTTGTATGAGTCCCACACACTATTAAATCTTACATGAATTCTCAACCAAAGCGTACACGAAAGGCCCATTAATTCACTGCGCTGCAATTACAAGACCCTATCATCTTCTTCATATTCAATCTTTGCTATCAATAAATGTTCATTATTCAAAGAAATCATACATTTCTGTGCTCTTTTTGTATTGCCATTGCTGAAGTCAGACATTTTGCGCCTCCAAATTTAAAACTTAGGCTTCTAAATTTCAGCAATGCTCAATAATTTCTCATATGGCTTTTATGTATTGATAATTGTTTCGGTGTGCGTTGGGATATCCCTTTCGATCTTCTAAAGATATTGGGAAACGTTATAAACTTTAGATTCTCCATTTAACGTGTTGTAGTGTTGAGAGATTTGAATTTATGATCTTTTAGTTGAACGAAGAATATGGGTGAGTTGCAATTCCATGCAAATTTGTGTTCAAAATCTTTAGATTAAAGAAATCGAGAGAATTATGTTATATATATACACATATATGTGAGATCTCGCGTCGGTTGAAGATGGGAAGGAAACATTTCTCGTAAGGATGTGGAAACCTCTGTCCAATAGACGTATTTTAGAACCGTGAGGCTAATGGTCGGGCCAAAACGGACAATTTCTGCTAGTTGAGTTGTTACAAATGGTATTAGAGGCAGATGTTGGGGTGTGTCACCGTTGTGAGATCCCACATTCCTCATAAGGGTGTAGGAACCTCTCCTTAGTAGACGCATTTTAAAATCGTGAGGTTGATGGCGATATGTAACGGGCCAAAATGGACATTATCTGTTAGTGGTGAGCTAGAGTTGTTGCAAATGGTATTAGAGGCAGACGCTGGGGTGTGTTAGCGTTGTGAGATCCCACATTCTTGATAAGGGTGTGGACATCTCTCCCTAGTAGACGCATTTTAAAATCGTGAGGCTGACGGCGATACGTAACGGGTCAAAACGGACCTTATCTGCTAGTAGTGAGCTTGAGTTGTTACAAATGGTATCAGAGCCCGACACTGGGGGTGTGTCAGCGTTCTGAGATCCCACATTTCTCATAAGGGTGTGGAAACTTCTCCCTAGTAGACGCGTTTACCGTAAGGTTGACGACTATATGTAACAAGTCAAAGTGGATAATATCTGCTAGCAGTGAACTTGAGTTGCTACAATACACACCACACCAGTACTGTTTGAGTTAAAATTTTCTTTTATAAACCCAAACCCAATTCAACTCGAATAACGTTAACAATCCAATTCAACTCGACCCAAACCCATATCTTCGGGTTGAGTTGAGTTGTCGGGTTGTCATTTTTTAAAATTATTTTTAAAAAAATCCTACTTATCCACGACACATATTCTATTAATAACTAAAATATCAAACATTTACACGTCACACCATATAACTAATATCTTTATCAAATTCTTCGTGAACTCTATTGTCCCGTTGGTCGGGTTGACTCAGTGAAAAAAGTTTGAACCGGAGATTAAAATTTTTAAAAAAATTTTAATCCAACACAAAATTCTCTTTCTAATTTATACAAACCGTAAATTTATTTACATCGTCATTAAATTTTAAAAGATTTCACAGTATCTAATTCATATATTGTCCCTCAAAATTGGCAGAAACATCGAAACTCACGAACGTGGGGCTCAAAAGAAACAATTAATTCAAATTTGTCATTTTCTTTTATATTTTAAATGTAGCAATAAAAATTAAATTTAATTCTAATTTATCCGATAGCTATACATAACGGGTCAAACCTAACCACGTTTATTAGTGGCGGGCTTAGATCATTACATAACGGGTCAGAACTGACCACGTTTCTTTTACGGTGTGCTAGCGAGGACGCTGATCCTAATGGATGGATTGTGAGATCCCACGTAGATTGGAGAGGGAACGAAACATTCTTTGTAATGGTGTGAAAACTTCTAACTAACAGACGTGTTTTTAAATTATGGAGCTGACGACGATACGTAACATGCCAAAGCGATATTACAAGTAAAACAACACATAATTTTTATGTTTTCATATATACACGGTCTATGTCAGTCCCATAGGCATCTCGACGAGAACAAAATTGCAATTATTTGAAGAAAATGAAAAAATAGAATATTTTGATGGCAAACGAGAAATGACAATATTTTCTTTCGTAATCCATTGTTAGGTCATGACGTTTCACGTCTATGACCGAGACCTGGCCCAAAAGCAACAAGATGCATCGTTTCCTTATTATTATTTCCATCCAATTGTGTCATATAGCTGATAGCCTCGAGAATAGGAGTTTGATATGAATTTCTTTTACTTACTATAAGTCGGTGGTTTCATCCATTCGATGCCACCCACATGAAAATTTTGATATTTCGAGGAATATGAAGTTTCCACAACAAACTTCACTGGTTCGAGTTAGTGTTCGGTTAAATGGCGAAGCACAAAGGGTTTGAAAAACGTCATCTTTTATCGTAATGACAAAAGAACAAGTCTTCAGTTTCTCGCCTACGTAGAGACCTGTTTTTTATCATCACACTTTCATTTTGCTATAACATATGCTCGAGATTTCTAACCCGAACAATATCTTTTTTTTTTTAAATAAAAATAAAAATTTGGAGAGAAAATCAAGAAAGATTTGGAGGATCTAAGTTAAAATTTAAAAGATCGACAAAATAAAAGAAAATAACCGTAATAATATTATTTTTCTTACAGTAATTAATGTCCATACAAGCTTATAAATTATGATATTAATAAAGGATGTACGATATTACTTAATTATGTGTTATTTTAATTTTGTTACAATTAATTAATGTATGTACTATGGTTTTTGAACTGTTCCTTATGGGCCAACTAAATTACATATATTTATTGTGATGTCCCACATTGGTTGGAGAGGAGAGCGAAACATTCTTATAAGGGCGTGAAAATCTTTCCCTAGCAGACGCGTTTTAAAGACTTAAGGGGAAAGCCCAAAGATGACAATATCTGCTAGCGGTGGATCTGGACCGTTACTAATGGTATCAAAGCCAGACACTGGACTATGTGTCAATGAGGAGACTGTTCCTCAAAGGGGGTAATCACGAGACAGTGTGCCAATAAAGACGCTGGTCCCTGAAGGGGGTGGATTGTGATGTCCCACTGTTTCTCAAAAGGGGTAGACACGAGACAGTGTGCTAGTAAAGACGCTGGGCCCTGAAGGGGTGGATTATGACGTCCCACATTGGTTGGGGAGGAGAACGAAACACTCGTTGGGTGGACCCTGAAGGGGGTGGATTGTGATGTCCCACTGTTTCTCAAAGGGGTAGACACGAGACAGTTGCCAGTAAAGACGCTGGGCCTTGAAGGGGTGGATTATGATATCCCACATTGGTTGGGGAGGAGAACGAAACACCCGTTTGGTGGACCCTGAAGGGGGTGGATTGTGAGGTCCCACTGTTTCTCAAAGGGGTAGACACGAGACAGTTGCCAGTAAAGACGCTGGGCTCTAAAGGGGTGGATTATGACGTCCCACATTGGTTGGGGAGGAGAACAAAACACCCGTTGGGCCCCAAAGGGGGGTAGATTTGGCAAGGGTCCCACGTCAATTGGAGAAAGGAACGAGGGTCAATGTCCCACATTAGTTGGAAGTCCGAAAGGGAGGATCTGGGCTGTTACATTTATGCTACCTTATGAGAACGACATTTCAAAACAAAACACATCTGAAGACAAAACATGTTTTAAATAATTGTTTGATTTAAGACAATTACTCACATTTTAAATTATATTAATGGTCACGTGACTAAAAAAACGTTCATATTATTAAAAACTTTAGTGTCTAATATTTGTTTTTAATTTACGTTAATTCCTATATTTAAAACAAAATTTATTAGAAGAATATTTACGATTAAATTCAATTATTATTTATCTTATTGAGAAATATAAATAAATACAAAATATGATATAATTGAAAAAAAAATATTTAAAAAAATTAAATATTTATATATGGCTTATAAATTTAGTTTTAATTATTTTTAAAATTAAGATTAAAAAAAAAAGTAGGTTTTGTTTTATTTTAATAATTATTATTATTTGTCATTATAAATCCATCACGCCCCGTTTTAATTGCAATCATGTGGTCGACATTGTCATAATTTCCTTTTTCTTTCCTTTTTTTAATTTTTTTATTAAGTATTTTGAAGAGAAAAAATAATTTAATTTAAATTTTAAAAATGATTTTTTTTTTTTTTTTTTTTTTTTTTGAAAAATTATCATCCTACCATCACTCCATCAATTATATTAAATACAATTTAAATTATTAATTTTTTAAATACTTGTAAAAAAATTCAATTTTCTTAAAAAAATATGTTCTTTTTCGATTCTACTTATGAGTTATATATATGATTTTTCTTGAAAATAAACAAAGTAATATTTTTTTAAATAATATTTATTTTGTATGGCGGTCTGCCTCGTGTTTTTAGAATTTGTTTGCTAGGGAAAAGTTTCTACACCCTTATAAGAAATGTTTCATTTCCCTCTCAAACCGATGTGAGATCTCATAATCCACCTCGTCTTCACTGGCACACCACTCGATGTATGGCTCTGATACCATTTGTAATAGCTCAATCCCACCGTTAGTAAATGTTGTCCGCTTTGGCTCGTTATGTATCGTCATCAGTATCACAGTTTTAAAATGCGTGTGCTAGGGAGTGCTAGGGAGAAGTTTCCACACCCTTACAAAGAATGTTTCGTTCCCCTCTTCAACCCGTTGATTTTACAATTCTCCAGAGGAGTGAAGATTGTCGTTTTTTTTTTTTTTTTTCATCTAATAAACTAGGGATCTACATGAATTGAGTTGAGGAAAGTTTTTGGACTAACCCAAAAAGTTCGAGTTTGTCGTGTTGATGACCAAAACACTCATATAGTTCACAACCCAACTCTCTATTATCAAATCGAGTTAAATTGGGTCGTAGAGTTATTTTTTTAATTATCTAAAAAAATCATAATTATTACGTTATATTAATAATTTAAATCTCATAAACCTCAAATATCAAATATTTACCGGTCTGTTACAGATGTTAAATACTTCTAATTTTCCTAAGAGGGTAGAATTAAGTTGTAACTCTATTTTCATGTTGACCCGATAAAAAAAAGTCAATTGTACCTACCAAAGCCGACTATTAATAAATATTATTTGGTTTGGCCTGTTAAGTATAATCGTTAGCCTCGGTTTTAAAACGCGTCTGCAAGGGAGAGATTTTTACACTATTTCGTTCCTTTCTCTGACTGATCAACCAAACTTAACCCAACTTTTACGGTTCGGGTTAGGTAGTCGAGATTAGTCCGATTCTTGTGTTATATGAACATTACTACGATAATTTGACGTTAAAATAATTATCTTGAAAAAAAAAAAAAAACATAAACTGACAGAAACAGAAAGAAAGAGACAGATAAGCATTGGATTTCTTCAAAAACCCTAAAACCAAAACCAAATTTTTTTCTATAAAAGAACATTCTAAGCTCTCCTCCAAAACCCCACTTCAAAAATCTCCATACTCGTCGGTCACCTCACAAAAATAGATATGGCGGCGGCGGCGGCGGCGGTGGCGGCGGCGGAGACGACGGTGGATATGGCGGAGAATAGCAGCGAGTCAAACGACGTGAAAACGAAGCTCTCGAAGCTGTTCTGGCATGGCGGCTCGGCTTATGATGCTTGGTTCAGCTGTGCTTCAAACCAGGTTCAGTTTTTAGTCGGCTAATTTTGGGTTGGCTGGCTAGCTGGCTGGCTTGTTTTAATGGCTTTTTCTTGACAAACCCAGGTGGCTCAAGTTCTTCTTACGCTGCCATATTCATTCTCTCAGCTTGGAATGGTGTCTGGAATTCTGCTTCAGCTCTTCTATGGCTTGATGGGAAGCTGGACGGCTTATCTCATTACTTCTCTTTATCTCGAATATCGCCTCCGGAAGGAGAGACAAAAAGCCGAGTTTCGAAACCACGTCATTCAGGTCTCGACCCTTAAACTCGAACTACCCGTCTCTTACTTTTTAATAATAATCAAAATCGTCATCAAACGGAGAACGACGTGAATTCCTTCATTTAATATCGATAATCACCTGCTGGGTCTCGTGCAAATTTCAAATTATTTAGTCTTGAATTATTGTTTACAGTAAAATATCTAGATATTTGCCTTCCATTACAGCTTACATCGGTTGATTTTAACAAATATTCTGATTGTACGAGAGCCTCCTCGGTTTAGCAACTTTGATTCTTTCTTCTCTGTAGCTTCGGAATTCTCTTATCATCTTCTTCCTTTCAACACTCTATCTCATATGATCACCATCGAACTTTCTTCATCGTGTTAAGACTCGTTTATCGGTTTTGATAGTGGTTCGAGGTTTTGGACGGGTTACTAGGAAAGCGATGGAGGAACGTGGGTTTAGCATTCAATTGCACGTTTCTATTATTCGGGTCAGTGATTCAACTGATAGCATGTGCCAGGTAAGATGGTTTAGTATAATCCAGTGTTTCGTTTATCCGATGCATCAAATCGTGACGTTTTTGGGTTGGGTTAACTATGCAGCAACATATACTACATAAACGAGAAACTCGACAAGAGGACATGGACGTACATATTCGGAGCTTGTTGTGCGACCACAGTGTTCATTCCCTCGTTCCATAACTATAGAATTTGGTCATTTTTAGGTCTTGCAATGACCACTTACACTGCTTGGTATCTCACCATGGCTTCCTTCCTTCATGGCCAGGTAAAAAAAATAATTAAAAAATAACCAGAAAATTCAAATAATAATATTAATAAATCCAAGAAAAATAAATTATTTGATTATTATTATTATTATTATTATTATTATTATTTTGATGTTTTTTAGGTTGAAGGAGTGAAACACTCGGGGCCGACCAAGTTGGTCTTGTATTTCACAGGAGCCACCAACATTCTGTACACATTTGGGGGACATGCTGTCACAGTGTAAGAACATTATTAATTCCTTGTTTTTATAATATATTTATTTATTTATTTATTTCATTTTATAAAGTTTTGGTCAACTTTGAGACATACCCATATGAAAAAGATAAAAGACGGAGCAGAAAATACCTTTCTTTGCAACGTCCCGAGAATAAATGTAGCATATATGCGATGTCCTACATTGGTCTGGGAGGAGAACAAAACACCATTTATCAGGGTGTGAAAACCTTCTCTTAACATACACGTTTTAAAACCTAAAGATGACAATATTTGCTAACAGTGGACTTGGGTCGTTACAAATGGTATTAGAGTCAAACACCGGACGATGTGTTAGCCTTCTTGTTGTTCTCTGAAGGAGTAGACACGAAGCGATGTGTCAGCAAGGACACTAGCCCCAAAGGGGTAGATTTGGTGGGGTCCCACATCGATTGGAGAAAGGAACGAGTGCCACCGAGGACGCTGGCCTCGAATCATTGAATTTTTTGAATACCCGAACGAAGAATTTTTAAAAAATAAAAAAGAAATAAAAATTATGTTTGTATTATTAAAGTATTTGTCTTTTTCAGGCGTGGTGAAAAAAAGTCTTTAATTTTTTGGAATCTCTTCTACTTTCTCTGTATTCCTTTTTAATTTTATTTATTTATTTAAATTTATGTAAAAATAATTTATTTATTTAAAAAAGTCTTAAAGTTTTGATACCTTTTATATTTATCTATAAAATATATATATATATATATTATTAAAAATATAATTTTAATATTTTATTTATTTTTATTTTACAATTCAACACGTGATAATAAGCCATAAAATGATACACAAAAAAAAATATTTTTATTTTGTAAAATATTTTAATTAATATCTAGTAATAATATCATTTATTTATTATTCTGAATGAATGACACGTGGTCTTAAATACCAATAATATGGAAGGGACCCAACCGTTAATGAAAAAGGACGGCAAAGATACTTTGGTAGCACAGATATATTAAATTAATATATTTTTTTTAATTATTAAAAATAAAATTAAAATTAAAAAAAATTAAATGAAAAGTAAATTCAACTTATAAATGTAACAGTACAGTGCTCTAGCATCATTGAATGGAACAGGTACTGTTCCAATCCCCATTTAATGAGTGAATATTTTAATTTTATTTATTAATTAATTAATTCGTTTATAGTATGAACGGATACCATGAACGAGAGTTATCATTAATACTGATCTTTTCGGGGACTCGATCATAAGAACTCGAAGGTTTAGATATATTTGGTTTGAAATAATTTTATGTTGGAGCGTTTTTTAGAAAGCATGTGATGTCGGAATTGTTATCTGAATGCTGAATATGGATCGTTCGGGTTATAGGGAGATTATGCATGCAATGTGGAAGCCGGAGAAATTTAAGGCCATATACTTGGTGGCGACGGTGTATGTGCTTACATTGACACTTCCATCGGCGGCGGCGGTTTATTGGGCGTTTGGAGATTTGCTTCTAAGCCATTCTAATGCCTTTGCTCTTCTCCCTAAATCTCCCTTTAGAGATCTGGCTGTTGTTCTAATGCTCATCCACCAGGTAATTTTGACACGTTTTAAATTGTGAGGCTAACGGTAATATGTAACGAGCTAAAGCGGATAATATCTGCTAGCAGTGGGTTTAGACTGTTATAAATGGTATCAGAGCCAGACAACTAGCGGTGTGCCTACGAGGACGCTGGCCCCTAAAGGGGGTGGATTGTGATATCTCATATCGGCTGGAGAAGGGAACAAAGCATCCCTTATAAGGGTGTGGAAACTTCTCCCTAGTAGACACGTTTTAAAATCGTGAGACTGACGACGATACGTAACGGGCCAAAGTGGATAATATCGGCTAGCAGTGGGCTTGGGCTGTTACAAATGGTATCAGAGCTAGACACTGGGCGATGTGCTAGCAAGGATGCTCGGCCCCTAAGAGAGGGTGGATTGTGAGATCCCACATAAGTTGGAGAGGGGAACGAAACATCCTTTATAAGGGTGTGAAAACTTCTCCCTAGTAGACACGTTTTAAAATCATGAGGCTGATGACGATACGTTTTGCTAACAGTGGACTTGGGTTGTTACAATTTATTATCAATTCTTGAAATTTAGAATTTGGTCGATTCGGTTTACTGAACTAGTTTTAAGAGAATTCACGATCCAACTTAGCTCGGATTTAATTGGCGCAGTTCATAACATTTGGATTTGCATGCACGCCATTATATTTCGTATGGGAGAAAGCCATAGGGATGCACAAGTGCAAGAGTCTATGCAAGAGGGCAGCAGCGAGATTACCTGTGGTTGTACCCATTTGGTTTTTGGCCATCGTCTTTCCTTTCTTCGGTCCCATCAACTCCGCGGTCGGTTCGCTTCTCGTTAGCTTCACCGTCTATATCATCCCCGCCCTCGCTCACATGTTCACCTTCAAATCCGCTACCGCTAGAGAGGTTAGTCTTGTACCTCCAAGTTTACATTGTATTTATTGTTCATGTCAAATTTAAAATTGTTTAAGTTGATGGGTTATGATAAATTTAATGCAGAATGCCGTAGAGAAGCCACCTAAATTCGTGGGCAGGTGGGTGGGAGCCTTTACTATTAATGTGTTCCTAGTGGTATGGGTTTTTGTAGTTGGGTTCGGGTTCGGTGGATGGGCTAGCATGACCAACTTTATACGACAAATCGACAATTTTGGTTTCTTTGCCAAATGTTATCAGTGCCCACCTCCTCCTCCGCCACCGCAAATGCGTAACTTCACGGTGGCTGCGCCGCCTCCACTCCACCACCATCACCACCACTAACCGTCTTCTCAACTCCTTGGCTAGATTTTGTGACGTTTTTTTTGCGAGCTACTTTCACAGCCAAAATAGATAATCGATAGGATTCGTTTTCGTTTTCGTTCGTCTTTGACCAACCCCCACTTTGGTTCTTCTATGTTCGACATGTAGTTTCGATTTATAGAAGGCTCGGGGTCAATTGTTGTGCTTTAAAATATAAAAACAATAAAATAAAAATGATAGGAGAGTGAGGTAAGTTTTTGTAACGATCCAAGCCTAGTGCTAACAGATATTGTTTGATTTGGCTCGTTACGTATCGCTGTTAGCTTCATGATTTTAAAATGCGTATGTATGTTAGGGAGAGGTTTCCACGCCTTTCTAAAAAAATATTTCGTTCTTCTTCTCAACCGAGGTGGGTCTCGTGAATTTTTTTTTATGTGAGTAATAATAAAACACGTTAAAAATGCATGTTAATATGTAAAAATAATATTTACTCTTACCACAAGTAAAAAATAAATAGATAGTGGGATGAAAAAATAATAATAATAATAATAAAATAAAATAGACAGAAAAGGAAAGTACTGAAAACAGAAGAACCAAAAGCAAGAATGAAGCGACAAGACATGACGTAAAGAAAGGGAGGTTAAAAATGGAAGCTGGTAAGATGAAAAATCAAAAAGTAAATCTGCCACCAGACTGTTAAAAAAGACAGTAAAAAAGAAAGTAAGACATCAGACTTTTTACTTTGTTTTTTTCCTTATATTTTTTGTCACACGTTTTATTTAAGAGTAGCATCAATATTTTTACTTTTACAAATAATAATAATAATAATAATAATAATAAATAAATAAATAAATAAAATCTAACTAAGAGTATACGACAAAAACCGTTTATGGGTAAGTCGTAGATTATTTTTAAACTTTTTAACGTTAACTTTTAAAAGTCCATGAATATTTTTGAAATGTGGTACTATAAATAAATATGCTTTAAATCTTTTAAAAAATATTAAAAATATTATGGAAATTTTTTAAAAAGTTTAGGATATTAATCAAATTATTAATTAACGGTAAAAGGTATTTTTGAATTTTTTTGAAAATTTTAAGAATGTATTTTTAAATTTTTTTTTTATAGATTAGGAATATTATTAAAATTTCTAAAAAAAAATAGAATTATTTTTTAGACAAAACTACCCGAGTATAATAATATTAATAATAAAATAAATTAATCTAAAATGATCATTTAATTAATATAATATATTTAAAGAAAAAAATTGGTAAATCCTAAAATTAAAAGGCTAGGCCCAAAGTCAATAAAGCTTGAGTCCAAACCGTTGGGCCCGTAAACATTAAAGCCCAGGCCCACATGGTCATGTAAAGCTTGAGTCCAAACCGTTGGGCCCGTAAACATTAAAGCCCAGGCCCACATGGTCATGTAAAGCTTGAGTCCAAACCGTTGGGCCCGTAAACATTAAAGCCCAGGCCCACATGGTCATGTAAAGCTTGAGTCCAAACCGTTGGGCCCGTAAACATTAAAGCCCAGGCCCACATGGTCATGGAAAGTGAAAAGTTTTCCGTTTTCCGTTATTTCGAACTGTTGGAGGTTTTAGCTAGAGCCACCTCATGTTGGTCGACTTTCTTGCTTTTCACGTCAACGTATAATTCCATATTTCTATTACTATGCTGAGTGAATAACTTAATGACCATCCTATCCTTTCATATGTCATGCCGTGAGGCTGACGGTGATACATAACAGACTAAAGTAGATAATATATACTAGCGATGAGTTTGAGCTGTTACAAATGGTATCAGAGCCCGACATTGAACGGTGTGCCAATGAGGATGCAGTTGGAGAGGGGAACAAAACATTCAATGTAGAAACCTCTCCCTAGTAGACGCGTTTTAGAACCGTGAGACTGACGACGATACGTAGACTAAAGCAGAGAATATCTACTAGCGGTGAGCTTGGACTGTTACAAATGGTATTAGAGCCAGACACCGAGCAGTGTGTCATGAGGACGTTGGGCCTCAAAGGGGGTGGATTGTAAGATCCTACCTTGGTTGGAGGGGGGAACAAAACATCGATTATAAGAGTGTGGAAACCTCTCTCTAGTAGACGCGTTTTAAAACCGTGAGACTGACGACGATACGTACGAGCCAAAGCGGACAATATTTAGTAGCGGTGAGCATGGACTGTTTCAAATGATATTAGAGCCAGACATCAAGTGATGTGCCAATGAGAACATTAGGCCCCCAAGAGGTGGTGAATTGTGAAATCTCATATTGGTTGGAGAGGAGAACGAAGCATTTCTTATAAGGGCGTGAAAATCTCTCCGTAATAGACGCGTTTTAAAACTGTAAGACTGACGACGATACATAACGGGCCAAAGCGAACAATATCTGTTAGCAGTGGGCTTGGGCTGTTACACTGTAGCTATAAAGTCCTCGAACGATAATAATAGTATGCATCCATGAAGCTTAGTATCCACAAACACTATGTTGGAGAACCATTGAAGGGCAGTGGATTTCTCAGTAAATCTACACATAAACAACTTCAATTTCATTCAAAATTTATACATAAACAAGCATCATGTAGCTTCAAAAAAAGGGTTCCCTCATGAATCATAATGATGAACAGCAAAGAAAACAGAAGAACACAAGATTAAGATCAAAAGTTTATGTGAAAAACAGAGGGAAATGAAGAGCTAAGAACGCAAAATGGACTGTTAGAAGGCTTTTCTAATCCATTTCCAGTAATGTAATCACAGCAACCTAGTTTTGTTTACATACACTTCGATCAAAGATGATAACAAATTGAACCCAAAATTGTTTAAACAATTCAGAATTTGTAAGAAGAGGTAAGAAAAAGAATCAATGATATCCTCTTGAAACTCTGGACTGATACAGTTCCAATCTACTTTTGGCTTCCGGCAGTATAGTTTCTATGTTTTGTTCTTCCACTAAGTGGCCCTGTTTTGAAGACCATTCCAGCACAATCAGTACATCTTCTTGAGCTAGCGTCTCACTATCAGGGACATGTAAAGCTATGTGGCACAGAAGAATCAATGAAGGGATTTGAACCATTTGTTCACCAAAATAAACAAGTTGGATCAAGTGCTTTGTTCCTCCTGCTTCTATGATGGCTTTGCAATGATTGTCGTGGAGAAAGTTTTCAGGACAGGCGAATTTGTTAAGTGCAATCACTGCCTCCATTGAAACCTCCGTTTCCCTTTCGTCGAGCAGCTTCACGAGCGGTCCGATCATCCTTGTTTCGGTCGCTCTGAACGTCCTAGCCAAGTTACCAATGGCTATGATTGAAGGAATAAGCAGATCGTAAGTCTCCTTCTCGACGATTTTCAGTAGCTGTTCAACAACAGCCTTGGCTGCTGGTGAAGTAGGCTTGAACCCAGATCGACGCAGCTCGGCATTCTGCTCGGCTACTGCTGTGATTTCCATCAATGCCATAGCTGAATAGTACTTCACATCTTCAGGGCCCTTCTCTAATAGAACTGCAAAGCATAACAGAGCTCTTGATTCTGTAATGTTACGGCAAATGTTGACATTCCCTTTGCAGAGATGCCATAAAGCTTTTGCAGCCATGGCTTTCATTTGAGCTTTTGTTGCAGGGTCTTCATATTCCCTTCCCTTTATGCTTGCCCCTGACAATGCCGCGTGATGCGGCCGCCCCACCGCGTGATGATTCCCCGCCTTGTGCGAGTTTTGCAGTTCCTGCGCATTGTGCTGACCCTTTACAGGATTCTTCATAGCCAATGTATCGGTAACTACATTATGCATTTGGCTAGATAATTGATTCCCAGTTGGATGATTCATACAACTATTCGTATGTTTATCATCTTCTTCATGTCCAGATTTCACATTATGATCAGAACTATTACTACCATTAGCCATCAACACCGAATGAATCGACATTTGCTGTTTGGTAGGAATGGCGTACCTGCTGTGTTCTTGAATCGTTTCGAACGCGAGATGGCTGACGAGTAGCCGAATCACATTGTTCTGCGCGAAATGATCTTGACATTTGCGATGATGAGTAGCCATTTCTGAAACGGCCCAAGCTACAACGCATTGAACCTTCATATGTCCATCTTTGAGAATTTTCGCGAACACCGAACAAACGCCGCAATTCACAATGTGTTCGACGCTTTCGGAATCTCGACCTAATAGTCCGATGGCCCTCGCGGCGTGTTCCTGGCCTTCCAGCCGCCCTTCCTTGGCTAATTTCAGCAGCGGCGGAACGCCTCCTTCTTCAATAATCAATTTCCCATACCGATCATTGTCGCGCGCCAATGAAGCCAGAGAAGCCGCAGCATCGGATCGTTCCTCTAAGGTACTCGTGTGAAGAATCGCTACCTGTTCCCAAATTAAACCTAAAATCGGTTCGTTGGAGGCGATCGGAGGGAGACCGAGGTATTCATCATCGCGATCCTCGGCAGGGGCGGAGACACGGAGGAGCCAAGAGACATCGCCAATGGAGTTTTCGAGTTGTGTGGAGGTTTTTTTGAATGCGGCGGCGGGGATTATGGTGAACATGCGTTTCATGATGCCATTGGCACGGCATTTGAGGACGAGAATGAGAGCCTTGTCGAGAACTTGCTCGGTGTCGTCGATGATGCGGCGAGTGGGACGCTCGTAGAGGTCGTTGCTGGCGCGGGCGGCTTGGCGGAGGAGGGCGGCGAGTTTTTCGGTCTTGGTTTTGAGTTCGATGCATTCTTGTTTGAAGGATTGGGCGAAATCGGCGTTTTTGGTCACCTGGTCGGCGAGTTGGATGGGCCTTGCCAGGATCTCCTTGACAATGCCGGCCATGGCGGGAAGGGGGTGGTTTTTGGCGGAGAGTTCTTTTTATTTTTATTTTTATTTTAAATTTTTATTTTTTAGTTCTTTTTTGTTTTGGGAAATTATTTAAAATTATTAAAAATTATTAAAAATTATTAAAAATGGTGGATCGACAGCGGACGGCCCCCCTAATTTTCGCTCTAATTTATATTACTTTTCTTGTAAAAGTAATTATTTGTATTTTTTTTTTTGAAAAAAAAATAATTAACTAAAAAATATGCAAAAGAGAAAGTCCCGTTATAGTATGATTTTCGAGTACGAGAAAGAGTTTGAGCTGATATTTATATAGGTAATACCACGAATTGGGAGCGTGTACAATGTGCCATGGTCATGCTTGTCTAAGGCGTGTTGTTTATGGCTGCATGTCGAATGTCCTGATTCATGCTTGTCCAGAACGTATTGTTCTTTTTACATGCTTTCATCTTAGATAGGTCTTTACCATTTCATGTTGTGTCAATACGAGGGTGTAGACGGTTTACCAAAATCATGTCTCAAAATGTACTGTAGAGAGATGTGACTAATTGTCAATTCTTTATATTCGAGTTATATGATATTTAAGTCGACAAGTTGTGGTTTTCTTTTTTTTTTTTTTTTTTTTTTTTTTTTTTTTTTTTTTTACTTATAGTCATATAACGTTGTTTTTCTTCAATTCTTTCAATTCGTTTTCAAATTTATTTTCTCGCTCACGTTTGCTAAAATATTTATCGTAAACGTGACTCGAGGCTTGAATATATGCTGACGTTGTCAAGTAAAGGACAGGACAGGACGGAAGATGAATGAACCTATTTACCTCATTCAAGAATAAATAGGGAGAGTCCATCTTCTCATCCAGCTTACCTAGTGAAACCCGAGTGAAAGAATCATCCTCCTGTTTACCGAGTTCAAGAAGTAATAGTCCAGGACTTTACTGTGCCAGAATCCATAGGTTCCAGAGTGAAGGAGCGAAGCAATGAAACCGATAGGTGAAGGAGCCGGGGACATAGTGATTGAGCTTGACCTTCTTCTTTCCTTCCGTCATTCATAAGGGAAATAGGTTCCAGGGAAGGTTCCTTCCTTCTTTTCTTTGAGAAATGTAAACTCTAACTCTAAGCTGCTTTCTTTCCTTTGATTCAAGAACCGTAAGGAAAAGGGTTGGTTTCGGTTGATTCTTCTTTTCTTTACTTGACTGGAAAGTGAAGGGAAAGGGTTTCGGGTCTCATTCATCTCTTTTCTTTGATTTGACTCCCCCGTAAAGCTGCTAAGCTAATTCATTGATTCTAAAACTCGTCAGGTTCAGTAGCGAAGGGCATATCATATCGGTTCCGGAGTTCCATCAGTAGGAGAAGGAGGATCAGGAGTCTTTGTCTTGTCTCCCTTCTTTCTTTGTTCCTGTTCCGGAGTGCAAGGATCATTCTTGTTGAGTCTTGCCTTCCTGTTCAGTCTCATTAAAGGTGAAGGCAGAGTCCATTCATTTCATATGCTTAGTTTACAGTGAAGGGACAGGTGTAGGAGTGAAGGAAGTAACTCAGGGCGGCTCTGTTGTTCGCGACGTTCGAAATTCTCATGGTTGACTTGTTTGTTGGACTAGAACAAGTGTTGGACAATCACTGTCACACTGCCACAAGAGTGCGATTGTGACATGATTCATGCCTCCTACAAGATGGTTTTCTCTTTCAAGGCCACGAACAGAAACTGGGTCGAGTCTTTTTTTTGTTTGCCTAGGCTCCTCTATTCCGCTCATTTTGTCTTGGTTCTAATCGTGTTTTTTTTTATAGTTTATTCTTTACGGTAAAATATATACCTAAAATTCCGCTCATATTCGAGACTGTCACAATTCATCTGTCTTTCAATAACGGTAAAATATATACCTAAAATTTTTACCTTTTATCTTTCTATTTCCTACATTTAACGAGGTAAAACTGGCAACTATATTCCAACTGTTTCAACGAGTAATTTTCCATACTATAGGACTTTTACTGTTATCCGTATAATAAAAGGATATATCAATATATATCACCGTGCATGAGATAAAGTAATATCCAACAAAATATATGCTCTCAAAGAACAGACAAGAACGTTTCTCGATCATCGTACACTTAATCCAACCTAATTACAAATCATTATACAAAAAAATAAACTTCCTCACCCACCCTACGACACAAAAACACACAAACCCAGATGATCGAATCTTCAAACAGACGTCAATCTAAACATAGCTCAAGCCAATAACACGAGCAGCAGCACGAGAGCAACACGACCCTTAACGGGAAGAAGTTTGACCCCGAATTCTCAAGCCCTCCCATCGATTCTCGCACTCGTAAGCCCAACACAAGCATCCACAAAATCCCCATCAATGAAATCAGTGGACAAAACCTGCAACTTATCAGCAACGCCCTTAGCAAAGCTTTGATTAATGAACAACCGAGCAAATTTATGGATCCTTTTGGTCACCGGTTTCACACACAAAACCGGGTTGTCGGCCTTCGGCGTCACCGTGTTCTCCACTCTGTAAAAGTACTTCCTCTTCGTCACCGGCGGCTGCTCCGACAAGTGCTTTATATTGCTATCAAATTTCGTCGACGGCAAATCCGTATCGATCCAATTATCCCTCAAATACCCACCTCCCCAAAGCGGATCTCCGCCCTTCGGCGGCGGCGATTTCCTCGGTTTCCAAATACAAATCACCCTCCTCGGCAACAAATCAGCAATCGTCTTCTCAAACACCCAATCATCATTATGAATCAAAAACTCGCCGAGTTGTTCCACGACATAATTCTCAAAATCGGGTGGATCGTTGTGTCCAAATTCGGTTCGGATCTCGAGAATCAGAATCTCGGATTGCGTTTCGGCGAGGAATTTCTTTATGTCAGAAAAAACGACGTCGACGCTATACGTCGAGAGGATTCCATGGCAGACCAAGCGATTTTCTTGAATCCGGATATCCAATAAGCGCGTGCCTAACACGAGCTGTTGGTATATGGAGAGTGATTGACACTGCGCAAAAGGGCGCGTGATGAAGGGAATTCCGATATCGTTGGTGGCGGAATCGTGAGTTCCTGGCCATATGATTTGGTGAATACGCGTCCGTTCAGAACCGAGATTTGCCATCCAGTTTTTTCTGTCCGGTGGCCGGTAATCGGAGCCGGGGAAATCCTCGCCGGCGGTGACCTTAAGCTCCGCCAGAACGTTCTTCTCTATACGGAGAGTCTTCCGCCGTTCGACCTGCTTCGAAAACTGAGCACCCATCTCCGGAATGATCGATGAAGCCTTGATTGTAGTTGTGATGTTTTTTAAGACCAGCCATTTTGGTCGGAGCTGTTTTTTATTTTTATTTTTATTTTTTTAAATTTTTAATAAAGATAATTGTTTAATGATAATTTATTCGGTTTTTTTCTTTTTTATTTATTTATTGTTTGTATTATTGGTGGAGAGTCAATGTCGTGGGCTTTGTTCGGTTGGGCCCACTTGTTTAGCTGTCATGTTTTATTTGGCGACATTTTCTCTTAAACGTCGTCGTTTTGTGGAAATTATCCTAAAGTTTGTTGGTTGAATTATTGGATATTTTTTTGATTTTTTTTGTGATGGGTGATTTAATTTTAATAAATAATCATAAATACAATTTACATTCGAGACTGACTTATAGAGGTGTTCGTAGCTCGAGTTAGATCGGGTTGAAGAATTTTATAAATTTAACCCAATTCAACCATAAAATATTGGGTTGGGTCGATCATATATATATATATATATATATATATATATATATATTTTAATAAAAATTTGTCAAAATTAAGTTAGATTTTTATTATCTAAAATACTATTTATACTTTACCACCAATAAATAGGTAAAAATCTCATTTAATATTAATAATAATTTTTTTAGAATAAACCCTAAATTATTACAAATTTTAGTTTATATAATTACAATGTTAATAATTTATTTTTAAAAAAAATTAAGGGTATTTTTTAAACTTTTAAAAGTTAAATAATATTTTTTAAGTAAAATATTTTCATCCAAAATTAACTAAAATTCGTTTTCAAATTTTTAAGGTAATTTTTTTGAAATATTAATTTATTATTTAGTAAAAATAATTATAAAATGAAATTACAATAGAGAAAGGAGAGAGATTTTGGCCACAAAAAGCAAAATATTTTTTTTTATTTCTTAAAAAAAAAATATATTAGCTTGTTATTAAAATGAAGATTTTTTTGGTTTAATATTTTATTTGAAAATAGTGTAATAAATATTATAAAATATTCCATCCAATCATCATAAAATATAGCAATCAAAGTGGTTGAGTTGGCTGGCCTTTTGTGTTAGGAATATACAACAATTTAAACACGTTATACTATTTACGTGACAACTGTCAATTCCATCCAAAAGAAAATGACAAAATTTGAAGTAATTTTGGATGGTCGAGATCTTGCCACGTGTCTCATTGTTGGATCCGATCGAACCGATACAAATATAAGCCGACAAATGTTCATTTACTTTGCAGGACCAGGTCCCATGTTTAACTTGTAGAGTCACGGTTTTTTAAGGACCTATCCCAAATAGAATAAGGGTTAGAGCTCACTCGATAGAGCCGATTGTGGCCAAATGACTAATCTAGGTCTAACGATGCTAGTATTGATCGAGCTGAGCAAAACTAACGAGGCTAGTTCAACCTTTGCTGTAACACAACATGTCTTTGAACTAACGATTTCCACCCACGACCTTTGCTCGAGAGAGGGATGCAGTCATAGCCTAATGTGAATCGACCGTAGAGGTAATGGAGATTTTTTCAACTTTTTATTTCTTTTGTTTCTATAATTTATTTTGATACTCATATTTTCAATTTTTAGAAAATAAAAATTTTAAGAGATCACCGAACATAGAATTGCTCGAGTCAAATACGCTTAGCTTTAACGTTCCTATGATCGAGTAACCAAAAGGGTATGTGTATTTTGTTGGTAGAAGTAGTAACTATCATTTCTTTTAAACCCTTCTCAGTTGTGGTTTTGGTTTATTCATGTACTCTTCATTTACTCGAGCGTCACAATAGTATACTGAATCAAAAGAAAAAAAATACAATAGTAAACAGCCTCTTGACTACTGGTCTGCTCGTTTAGAATGGAGTGGTTCATCGGTTTAGATTTGTAGTACCACTTGTCACAATCGCACTTTTCTTAGCAGCGGACTTTGCGATTGTGCAACACTCACTTTCTTAACAGCAAGTCAATCCAAATTGTATTCGTGCGCGTACAGCCAAGTAGTGTATGCTCAAGCCTCTGATCTCGATTGGAGAAGAAGGTTTTAGAAAACGGGGGCAAAGAGAATTTGAAAGCGATGTTATATGGCGTATAAGTAAAAGGCAACACAACAGCTTAAGTAGCATATAATTTTTTCGGGTCGGGAGAATATTTCTTTAGAAATTACCGATAGGTTAAAGAACAGTTCCAGTCTGACCGGTCGATGAGCCTTTTTTTAATGTTGTGGTTGAAAAGGTTTAAACTTCCCACACTTCACCCCTCATTTTTAGCGAAACATCGTACGACAAAAGCTTGTCGTGTTCTTTATATTTGAACGGAACATACATAAAATAAGACAACAACATAGAATCATTCGCCAACAACCGCCGCCGTCCGGTGGCTTTTCTTAGTGTAAAACCGTCACATTATAACCCACAATCGCATCTCCGGCGGCGTTAAACCAATAAGTCCTCGCCAGAGCATACCCACGAGCGAACCGGAAAGCCCCCGTCCCTCCGACCACCGGCAGCTCACGGACTTTATGAAACACCGAATTCTTCCCCACAATAACAATGGAGCTGCCGTTGAACTCGCCGGCGGTGAATTGATAGGTAAGTGTCATGAGCAGACCCACCTCCTGCTGTGCGGCCGACGCATACAGCCCCTGTGCCCTGCCCACCTCCTTCGATTTCGGGTCCGGCTTTTCCGTTAATGGGTCGTCGATAATGAACACGACGCCGAAGAGTGTCGTTGATTTGGCGGAGGTTGGGGCCTCCGCCACCTTAATGGCGGAGGGGGTTTTCCCGGTGACGGTGTCGTGGAAGTAGAATTGGACGTTGGTTTTCTTTGCGTGGAGGGTTCGAGTCCATGGGAGAGCGGCGAGGAGAAGAATGAAGGAGAATGAAAGAGAATGATTCGCCATTTTGTTTGTGGAATGGACAAGAAGACGAGAAGGTTTTATAATGAAAAAGTGTTTGATACCACTTGTTACAATCACACTTTTGATGGCAGCGGACTTACGATTGTGCGACACTCACTTTCCAACAACAAGTGAACTAAGTCAATTCGTTCTTGCGTCGCCTACGGCCAAGCGACGTATGCTCGAGCCTCTGGCCTCAGTTTTAAGAGAAGGTTTTAGAAAACGAGGGCAAAGAGAGATTTTTGAAAGAGACGTTATATAAGCAAGCAAGAGAGAAATAACAACGGCACACAGTATATAATCTTGGGTAGGAAGAAGTTGACGATGCTCTGATGTCATGTTAAGAATGAGAAACATAAGGGAAATTAAAAGTCCAATAAACATAGATGGGATCAAAAGTACCTGTAGAATCTAAAGAGAAAATCTTCTACTGACCCGAACATAAAACTAATTACAGCTGTATAAAATATATTCCAATAAAAGGGGACGTGTTTTTTTTTGTTGTTGTTGTTCTTGTCTTTGTTTCTAGAATATGAGTGACGTGTAAAAGGAAAAAAGTTAGCTTTTAAGCAATAAAATTGGATGAAAAGAACAAATAACGAGTTAAAGGTTAAACTTTTTCGAGTAAAAGGTGATTCTTTTAAGGGATGTTGGCACATTAGTTGTAATTATTTATCGTTTTTTTTAAAACAATTCAATAATTCATCGATTCGTGGGATATGATGCGTGTTCTTCGTTGTTACTTTTTTCAATTATCTGTAATCTGTTTATAATCACAAAGATCGATCTTTCGTTTTCATAAATAGTATGGTGGTCTACTGGATGACACGACTGGACGTATAAATTTCTTGTTCGTTGACTCTCGTAATTGTATTTTTAGTTCCTTTGATTCTACTGGGGTGATTGTATACGATGTTTTAGAATTAGGGTTTTTCCGGGAGGCAGATCGTGACAAAACATTAGGAAAGAAATCTGAAACGTCATTACTACCTGTATTGGTGTTATATCAATCTTTATATTGTTGATGTCGACTATACTAGCATACCCGCCTCTATGTTCCTCGACTTATTAGGATCATGCCGGTTTATTGTCTCAACACCTCTCCCTAGCCGATAATATAATTCCAACCAAAATATACAGTGTCAAACTAAACCCTAACGGCTCGAGTTCCTATTTTAATTGTCTCACAAATGTGGCAAATATAAGAGTTTGTAGACCCTAACGCAAATAAAATAAGAACATGGTCACCAAATATAAGTAATGTACTTGTCATCGTAGTATTCACTTTTTCAACACCTCTTCTATCCGGCCTGATTGATCTTAGCTTCTCTACCCGGCTTGATTGATCGCAACATTTTGAAATACCGTTCAGAATTCACATTAGTATAGTTTGGGTTAGAAGAACAGATTGTTCAGATGTCTGATCTCTCGGTGCTTCGAGATTAAGAACATCTTAGTAAAAATTTTGGTCCATGTGTAGAGGTGATTTTTGAACCATTTTCGTCCCACTTACGCTTTGAAATGCGCATGCCACTCGCCACTTGTGCGCATTGTCCCGATGCCATGAGCATCCCACTTCATGTGTGTGTCTTCTAAGCCAAGTACCAACCCATCATCATGAGTATTCATTTTCATCATACCCATTTTGGATACAACATATGATAGTGTTCGGTATTTCACTTTTATCTCCGATTTCGTTGTCTATTTGTTTCGAATTATTTTTAAGGGTGAAGATTACTTTAAATAAATATAAATTGAGATCGAGATTGAGAATTTGTATCCGTGTGATGGATTCGGTTTTCGTTTGGAAGTCAAAGTTTGACTAATGAAGATCACCCGATTGAATTGTTGGGATTTATGCCCTAAACTCTCTTAATTAATTATTTAGTTTATAACAATAATTTTTATTGTTTTATTTGTAATCTAATTATTATCCATGGTATGAAAGTCCAAGGTTATTAATGTAATTTTGAACCGTATGTCGTTGACATACAAGACGATCGTGTTCAAGTAATAACCTATAGAGTTATAGTATATGGATGAGGTAGGTGTCTTATTCTGGTAACATTATTGACACGGCCCACTTTGTAATCGTTACAAATGATTTGATTTAAATCGTTCATGTGGAGATATGTAAGTGGGGGTATCATATACAATGAGTTTGTACATTACTAGACCAAAAAATATTTAATCACTCTTTATAAATCCGTTAATTGAGAAGCTTAATATTTTACATGATGATCATATGTGACTCGATCTTAATCCTGAGTGAGTTATGAACTCCTGAGGGCTTGTCCTTTGATTTACATGGGTGAGAATGACTCTTTTAGCCGATTCAATATGTCTACCATTTTGGAAACTTCACCAATAGAGAGTTGGGAACATAATATCATGAGATGGAATTCACTCTTTTCCATATAAGAAAAGTAGATGAGTTGTTCTCTTAAATATTGATTTCAGGACTTGAACAATAGGGCCCCACCCTCTCATTGGTCTGACAGGGACTGGTTTATGATTGTATCATAAAAAAATTGTTCATTAGAGAATCAATGGTACTTAAGGGGAAAGATGTAATTACAGGGGTATAACAGACTTTTGACTCATCTATACTTATGAACAACTTGTGAAGAATCCACTCGTTTGTAATGATTATATTAATTAACATAATTTATCTACAAGAGTGAAATTCTAGTCGTAGCGTAATCTATAGTTAATGAAAGGAAATTGATTAATTAATTAATTAATTTTATATCATTAGAGCTTATGATCTGTAGGTCTACAAGGTCCTTTTGCTAGCTTATATCAATGCTAAAGTTTCAATTTATTTAAAAGAAAATTTGAAAGTTGAAATTGATATTTAATATATTAGATATATTAAATATAAAGAAAAAAAAAATATATTTAATTTGAATGGTCAAATTAATATTTAATATATTAAATATATTAAATAAAGAGTGAAAATATATTTAATTTGAAGGGATCAATTTAATATTTAATATTAAATATAAATAGAAAAAAAAATTAATTTGAAAGTTAAATTAATATTTAATATATTATATATATTAAAGAAAAAATATATATTTTTTTTGTATTTGATACAATTAAATATTAAATTAATTAATAAATATATTTTAATATATTAAATAAGTATATTTGAAATTTGAATGAGATTCAAATTAGTTAAATATATATTAGGATATCATATAATATTTAAATATGATTTGTATAAGACATTATATCCTAATATATTAGATATGCAAATATATTATTTGACAAAATTATTAGAGAGTTCCTAAAAATGAGAGGTTAAACCAAAGACGTACGAATCTCCCATTTCATCTCGATAATGAAATTACCTCTACATACAATTCTTTTGAAACTCTCGTTCTCCAATTTTTTTGGGATTTTCTTTTAAGAGGCTCCCACAAACTTTGACCTTATGTTCGAGTCATAGTAAGAAAGATCTTGTGGAATGTGAAAGAACTTTTGCATGGTTGGAATACTTTTAAGAGTCTTACAAGCTAGAATTTCTACAAAGGTAGAGTTCTTACTCTCGAATTTACTACTTTATTTTAATTCATAATAAAAATCAAAACGGTTCCCAATACTTCTACTACGTGGATGAAGAGTTCATTCCCTTCATGAATATTAATACAGTAGAGATTAAAAAGTTGTGACACCCGAGTAAAAGAGTGGTACATGAATGAATCGAGATTATATCTAAATGAGAGTAATCATGAAGATAAGATAACTAAATCAGACTCAAAATTAATGAAACTTACTACTTATACCAACAAGGTGCACTTCTTTTTTCGATAGATCAATCATAGAAACTTCATAATTAAGCATGGGAGATCTCCTAAAACGAAGACAAAACATGCTAAAAGAACTCGTATTGATCTTGAAGAATTACGAGGTCACTAACGAGTTGGTAGAAGCTAGTGAAGTTGGCCACCAACCACAGTTGACCAAGAAGATTAGTTAGAACTAATAAAAAAGAATTCAATTTAATCGATTAAAAAGTATATTAATTTATAAATCAAATATCACACGAACATAATTTTTTAAGGTAAAAACCTAATTATTCGTTCTTTCGGAAAATTTAGGGTTTAAATCGTAAACTCGAACGAATCGCTCAAAAGGGTGTAGCGTTCGATATTTGAACCAAACGTATATAGTGATAGGACTACATGTATAGAGCAAATGAAAGACACACACAATTATTGGGCAACAACCGGCCCACCCGGTCACTTTTCTTAGTGTAGAACCGTTACGTTATAACCCACAATGGCATCTCCAACGGTGGTGAACGAATAAGTGCTGGCCAGAGCATACCCGCGAGCGAACCGGAAAACGCCCGTCCCTCCGACCACCGGCAGCTCACGGACTTTATGCATCACGGAATTCTTCCCGACAATGACAATGGAGCTGCCGTTGAACTCGCCGGCGGTGAATTGATAGGTCAGTGTCATGAGCAGGGCCAGCTCCTGCTGCGAGGCCATCGCATACAGCCCCTGTGCCCTGCCGACCTCCTTGGATTTTGGGTCCGGCGTTTCGGTCAATGGGTCGTCGGCGATGAAGACGTTGCCGAAGAGGGTGGGTGAGTTGGCGGAGGACGGGGCCTCTGCCACCTTAATGGCGGAGGGGGTGTTGCCGCTGGGGGTGTCGTGGAAGTAGAATTGGATGTTGGTGACGGTTTGCTTCTGGGAATCGTGTCGGGAAATTAGGGGTTTCTTTGCGTTGAGAGTTGGAGTCCATGGGAGAGCGGCGAGGAGAAGGACGAGGAATAGTGAATTTGAAAGAGTCGCCATTTTCGTTTACTCTGTTTCTCTCTGTTTCGTGGAAGAACAGAGCTCGATGACGAGGCGGTTTTATAATGGAAACGAGACGGTTTTCTTAGTTTTTAATTTTTAATTTATTTATAAAAAAATATAACTGACGTGGAAAAAGGATGAGTTTTTATTTTTATTTCTTTACTCTTTAAAAAAAATTCAAAGAAACCCATTAAAAAATTTAGAGATAATTTATCCGATGGTAAAAAAAAAAATTTATGTTATTTTATAAGGTAAATGTTGTTAATGTTACTTTTAAAATTTCATGAGTATTTTTTAAACACAGTATTTCAAGTATTTTTAAACATTTTAAAAAAGTTGGAGGGTATTAATAAAACTTTATAAAGTTCAAAGGTATTTTTGAAATATTATTAAAAGATTAAGGGTATTTTCAAAAGAAAGTACTAACTGTAACCGTATTTTTTTTTTTAATTTAGGGGTATTTTTGAAAATTTTGAAAGTTGAGATACATCTTTTAATCTGAGGTATTTTTATTTATTTAACCTTATTTTTTAAACCGGACACTAAGAATGTATTCTCGGTTCATGAGTTAAGCTAGCATGACCTAAAATTAAAAAATCGAGCTTATGGGACAAAAATTAGAAGCGTAAGTACAACAAATCAACTAAACTAGGCTCGAGTTTGAATTTGAATATTGGGTTAGTGACCTATTATTCCATGCTTTGAAAAAGTAGGTAGGGTTGTTGGTCCAACACTTCATTATAAAAAATTAATTAAATAACATATTTGAAGAAATAAATACTTTCAATAAATATTAGGTGTTATATGATAAACTATAATATAATTACTTTATTAAATATATAGTAGTGACATAATACAATGAAAAAAATTGGAACATTCTAGAAATGGGTAATGGGTAGTGTTACAATCGCACTCTTACGAAACGTTTGTAGCCTAACCACCGAGTGAGTTAGCCAACTCGAAATCGTGTAGCCTTCAACCTAACGACGTATACCCAAATCTCTGATCTCGTTTTGAGAAAAAAAAAACTTTAGAAAATAAGGGCAGAGAGATTTTAGAAAAAGAGTTTGAAAGCAACGCTATATGACTATAAGTATAGAAATAAACATAATGGCTAGTCGCATTCCCTACCGTACATTTTGAGACATTTTAGATCTACTAGACGTAGACATGATTTTGCCGAAACATGAACACACAATAATGCATGAGGACTCAACATTTTTCTATTTCATTATCATGTACTACAACCCCGCGAGCGTCTTCCTTTATATCATAGCATTTTTATCATATCTTCCATGGGTGTATCGGGGCTGTATCTCATGCCAAAAATATCTTATTGCATGTTATTCATACAATATATCTTAACATGTCATATGTGTTATCGTGTCATACCATGCACATATCATGTCATAAAGCATATCACCGTATGCATCATATCATCCAACGTATCATATCATATTGTTCACGTATCATATCTTAAATATGTCGTCAAATGCATCGTACCATAACACTTATATCATATCATTCACATAGTATATCATAACATACGTCATAACATTTGCGTAATTTATCATAATCATATCTTATCTTCACGTATCATACCTCGATTATATCATCAGACGCATTATATCATAACATATATCATATCATTCACATATCGTACGATTGGTTAAGTATATTTAGCCTTCCATTATGGTTTACCATAGATACCATATTTGACCTTTTATTAAAGACAAATATATATAACATATATCATATCATTCACATATCGTACGATTGGTTAAGTATATTTAGCCTTCCATTATGGTTTACCATAGATACCATATTTGACCTTTTATTAAAGACAAATATATATAACATATATCATATCATTCACATATCGTACGATTGGTTAAGTATATTTAGTCTTCCATTATGGTTTACCATAGATACCATATTTGACCTTTTATTAAAGACAAATATATATAACATATATCATATCATTCACATATCGTACGATTGGTTAAGTATATTTAGCCTTCCATTATGGTTTACCATAGATACCATATTTGACCTTTTATTAAAGACAAATATATTTCGTTACAGTTTACCAATTCGTATCATATTTGATCTTTTATTAGGCAATTATCTTGTATTCATTTATTATCCTTTCAATTTTTTTTTTTTTTTTGTAACTTTTGATGATTATAGACAGAGAATTTCACCACGGTTTAGGTGAGGTGATTTCAGCAAATATTCTCATGCTATCAGAGTAATTTCGGTTTAGCAACCCCGATCCTTTATTTTCAATGGCTTCTGAATTCTCTACTTATTTTCTTCTCCACCACCACTGCTAGCTTTGATGCCACATGGGCAATCTCCATGGCTGCCGCAGGTGGAGCCATTACTCTTTGGCTCCACCCTTTTGGCCTCCAAATCATCCTTTGCAGGCCCACCCTCTGTCATATTCGTACATACAACTTCACATTCTCCAACACAATTGGTTCCCCTTAGCCAACATAGCTCCTTTCATTTTATTCCCAATTGATACTTCATCCTTTACAGAAACCCTAACCTTAGGATCCTCATCAGCGTTCTCATCGAAAATATATGAAATCTCGACAAGCCCATCGACCTTCTACAGAGATTTACTTTCGGAATCCAGGAGCCGCACTAGCCTCAACCATGTTGTCGCCGGCCTCCTCGCCAAAATCGGCTCCTTCGCCCACTGTGGCGACTCTTCCGACTTCAACATCGTTTTCGTCCCATGCTCTGAGGGGGCGTGGCTCCCTCTTCGTCCATTGGAACATTACAACCTCATATGACGCCGACTACTTCTCCACCGGCTCCACCTACTGCTCCGTCATCAGTCTCCACTCCTAGCAATTGTGGTGCAGTGAACAAAATCACCGTCTCTAGATCTATCATTTGCAACACTCACTCTATCCACCAAGTGAGTCAGCCAACTCAATATCGTGTTGCCTTCGACCTAACGACATAACCAAACCTCTAACCCGACTTTAAGAAAAAAATTTAGAAAATGGGGCGAGACAAATTTTCAAAAGAGTGTTTGAAAGTACGATCAGCAACGAAATAAATTTAACCGCTTAAATAACATAGAATTGAGGGTACGGAGAATTGACTACTAGTCGCATCTCTCTGTATCACATTAGGAGGCATCTTGGGTCTATCGAGCCTAGAGATGATTCTACCGAAACGTCATACAGTAAGCTCGAACCTTTATTCATATTTGAACGAAACCATGTGAAGAGCAAATGAAAGAAACATAAAATCATCGGACAACAACCGGACCACCCGGTCACTTTTCCTAGTGTATAACCGTTAAATTATAACCCACAATTGCATCTCCAACGTTGTTGGCCCAATAAGTACTCGCCAGAGCATACCCACGAGCGAACCGGAAAGCCCCCGTCCCTCCGACCACCGGCAGTTCCCGGACTTTATTCATAATCGAATTCTTCCCGACAATAACAACGGAGCTGCCGTTGAACTTACCGGCGGTGAATACATAGGTCAGTGTCATGAGCAGACCCACCTCCTGCTGCGCGGCCGACGAATACAGCCCCTGTGCCCTGCCCACCTCCTTCGATTTCGGGTCAGGCGTTTCCGTCAATGGGTCGTCGGCGATGGACACGGTGCCGAAGAGCGTCGGTGAATTGGTGGAGGAAGGTGCCTCTGCGACCTTAATGGCGGAGGGATTCTTCCCGGTGATGGTGTCGTGGAAGTAGAATTGGATCTTGGTGACGGTCTGCTTCCGGCAATGGCGTCTGCAAATCACGGTTTTCTTCGCGTCGAGGGTTCGAGTCCATGGGAGAGCTGCAAGGAGAAAAAGGAAGAAAAATGATATAGAAAGATTCGCCATTTTCTTCTCCTCTGTTTTTCTCTGTTTTACTCTGTTTTTTCTCTGTAAAAACAGAGCTTGTCGTGGCGATGAAGACGATGACGAGGCGGTTTTATAATGAAAAGGAGACGGTTTTTCTTTTATTTTTTAAATTTAATTTATAAAATATGACAGACGTGGAAAAATAAGAATACACCACGTGGATGTGGGACCCACTTTAGTTTGAAAAATATGATCTGTAATATTCTACCCATTAAATTATCGAATATTATTGAATTTATTAGGATTCCTTTTATAGAAAATTTATTAGAAAATGATAAATTATTAATTAATTTTTTTTCAAGAAATATTTTTTAATATATATATATGATTCGGAAAAAAAATTAATAGGGATGAAAATTTAAATAAATAGAGATATCTTTCCCTTCTGGCCACGTGAACATATATATATATATATATATATATATTATTATTATTATTTGAATTTCATTTATATCTATTTTTCTGATATTTTAAAATTTTACAAAGAATGAAAAAAAAAATATTTTTAATGAACTAAATTAATAATTAAAATTTTAGGAATTATATAAAATATTTATAGACCAAACAAACAAATTCTTTATTTATTTTTTTATTCTAAATTAAAAAAATTAAGTTATAAAAAAAAAATAATGAATTTAATGATATAACCTTTTTAAGGAATTTTAATTTAAAATAAACCTATTTAGGGATGTTTAGTACACATTAAGGGTAATTTTTTAAAATTTTTTTTAAATAAAATTTTCACTTTAATGCTATAATCTCTTGTTAGCCAAATAAGGGATGTTTAGGTGGCATTAGGAGTAATTATTTAATTTCTTTATAAAATAAAATTTTTGCACGTATAATTTAATTGATTTGTAACTATCTGACTTTTTAAAATTATAGATTGATACGTGCTCGTTATTATAGGAATGATGACATCGTTTTAAAGCAGGAGAACGAAAGCATGCATGTTTCAAACTCATATCAAATCGAGAGGATTGGTAGGTTATAACGTTCAAATCCTCTTTTAAATTAACAGTATAGCAGAACATCCTTAATTAGCCTAACACGTGCAATCGTTTGTAAGTGATTGTGTGACACTCACCCTAACCACCGAGTGAGTCAACAAACTCGAAATCGTGTCGCTTTTGACTTGATGACGTATACAATTGTATGCTATTCTTCCTAACTCAAGGTATACAATTCTTCCTATCTTTACTTGATGACGTATACGTATACCCAACTCAAGGTATACAATTCTTCCTACCACGACTTAAATAACATACAACTCAAGGTAGGAAGAATTGACGACTAGTCACATCCCCTTGTAGTACATTTTGAGACACGCCTTGGACATCCCTTATAGCCCTTCAGTAGCCATCTCCTAAACTTCAAACTCATCCCCTATAATACCTCTTTAATAGCCATTAACAACACGGTTTGGACAAATATGACTGTGACGGGTAGTATATACAAGTAAAGATAACATTTTAAAAACTCTCACGGTTTTGTTTTTAATTTTCCTTAAAAGATCTGGTACAAATGAAGATAGTCGTTCTCGTTCTCAGTTAGATTCTTATAATTTTTTTTTTATTCGACCTGTAATGTAATCATAATTGTTTAGTGAACACATTCTTTATATCAATAATTATTTAATATTGGTTTATAATAATAAGAAGAAAATGTCAAAAAAAATTAAAAATATTTAAAAAAATATACTGATAATTAATTTTTAGCGGTTAACGGTTAATACTTTATTTTAAAAATATTTGTAAATTTGTAAATTTTTTTTAAAAAAATAAAAAATATGTTAGAGATATAAATTATAAAGATAAGAAAGAGAGATTTTTATTAATTTAGTAAAAGGATAATTAGGTAATTAATCAATCCTTAAGACCAAATGATTAGATGTCACAATTCAAAATCCAACGGCTATCATCTTCTCCTAATCTCTCAATAATGAAACACAGTAACATCATATTCAATAATGGCATCACCATTGTTGACATTCAAATAATGTGTCTTAAGCTTAGCAAACCCTCGAGCCATCCTAAACTTCCCTCGCCCGCCGACAACCGCCACCTCCCGTTTCGCCTCCGTCACCGGATTCCTCGAAAACACACTGATGGAGCTGCCCTTAAACTTGCCGGCAGTGAAAGCGTAGTCAATGTACATCACCAAGCAAAAATCTGAGCCTCTACTTGCTGACATATACATCCCCCTCGCATTGCCGATCAATGTCGAATTATATTCGGGTCCCGCTCGAAGCGGGTCGTCGATGGCGTAGACGGTGCCGAATGGGATCACAGACGTGCCGAAGGTGACGTTCGAATGCGCAACTTTGACAGCGGTGGGTTTATCGCCGCTTAGGATGTCGAAAAGGAAGAAACGGAGATGGGTTACCTTGGGTTTTAGATGAACCTGACGGGAAGTTCTGGAGTAGTACTCGGAACGGGCCGATATGGAGACGAGGAAGAGGACGGAGAGAACGATAGCTAGCCGGGGAATTGCCATGGTGTTTGTTTCAATGGTTGATTAGGGAGGTGGTTGTTGATTCTTATAGTATGTGATTGAAGACAATGATTGTTGTAATTTGTGTATTTCTTATGCTAATTTGGAATGTTAATGAGATTTGTAACGTTTGATGGAGAAATATTTATGAATATACCATTGATGTTAATTCCACCAACCCCAAATTTGTTTAAATGGAATGCAATTTTGAAGTATATGAACAAGAAATGGTAAGTAATCGAGCCTTATTTTTGTAATTATTAGTGGATGATTGTTCATGTAAGCTTGGCTTGGGATTGAATTTCAAATGTTTAGAATGGTTTCTAATCCTTACAACTTTGGTGTGCCTTAGGGTTTGGATGGAATGGATTGGAACTTATTAGGATGACGAATTCGTGTGCCTAGGATGAGGATTAGGATTTGAATGAACTGTAATGCTCCATGTCGTATACTTAGGATTTGGATGAAGAGTGTTGGGTATATGGATGAACTAGGGCCACATCTGAATGAGAGCGATTCTGTCACGACCCAATATTTTACTATGAGTCGTGACTCAAAACGACAATGACGTCTCTCTACGAGGTGCTATCTCATGCATGGCTATCTGAGACTATATGGTATCTTACCTAACGAGACTATATGGTATCTCACCTAGGGGTGTGCTGAGTACCTCCCGAATCCATGATAGTCCCCCTCTCTTATCCGATGCAACTAATCGTTTCTTTTTTTTCTTCTTCTTTTTTATGGTTTTTTAGAAGCTTTAAAACATGAGTTTTAAAGAAAAGGTTATAGAAAGATTAATCAACTTAATTTTAGAACAATATTTTGGATCCCTCATTTATAAATCTTGTACAAACAAAGACAGCAGACATATTTCTAAGGTAAGACAGCAAGTATATACTAAATGGAATCAACAGTTCAATCTTATCCCCTTTTTTTAGTTTTTTTTTTTTTTTTTCGGGCTTCCCTTCAAAACTTTTAAAATGGTTTCTTTCACACCCTCTTGAATTTTTTTCATTTCGGACTTCCCCTCAAAGCTTTTAAAACGGTCAGCTAGAAAAAGGTTTTCACACCCTTGAAGAATGCTTCGTTCCCCTTCCTTCTCCAACCACCGACGTGAAATCTCACAATCCACCCTTTTTAGAGCCCAACGTCTTTACCGGTACTCGTTTCCCTCTCCAATTAATATGGGATCTATGGGATCTCGCAATGGTGAAAAAAGAACACATGGCCTCACCATTAAGGCTGGGTTGGGAGAGAGAGAAGAGCACCACTGTTTCCAATTCAGCAAACAATCAACTTTCAGACAATAATGAACTAAAATAAGAACCTAGGCAATCATTTGTACAGTTGAACAATAATGAACAAATCATAATTCGATCAGACAATAATTCAGGTCACAAACACAATCAAACTCATAGGAATTTCTCAACAGAACACAATACTGATTTCAGTGACAACAACAGTACAGTTTGAACAATATTTCTCAGGAACATCATCAACAAGAGGTACAAATGAATCCATAAATGGCCTAGCCAAGCTACCTTAACCCTACCAAAATTGCACAATGTCCTGTACTTTGATCCCCATCAATAACACTCACAGAAACAAAATTTTATATGTATACTTCTTTTTTGTTTTTTTTTTTTTTTTTTTTTTTGTGGAGGGGGGTGGGGGGAAGAACACATGGAAGAACACAGTGAATAATTCAAGAGCCTTCAATAATGAATATCAGAAAATTTCATCAGCAATTTAATTATTTCAACTTCAGTATCAATCAATTGCTTATAATACCGTCTTCTTCAGTTTTCCTCAGCCGGTCCAACATCAACCGCCTCAGCACTGCAACACAGAATCAAATGATTGATTCAACAACATGCAAGAAGATAATTACACAAAAAAGGCTTAAAAGAAACTAGAATTAAAGATCTCACCCTCCAATCTTATCATAGAAAGACAAACTACAAAAGGAACATGATTACATCTCAATTGCCAAAAGAAAAGGCTTCCAAGTTCCAGCAGAATTTAATATGGTCAATAACTTCTAGTTCAAGATCAAACAAATTTGAATGAACAAAACAAGCATCCTTGGAAAGCAAGTCATATGAACAGTAGTTTCCCATTCTGATCCAAATGATAACAAAAAGCCACTAAAACTATCATTTAGACAAAAAAAAATTGAAGTTGCCACAGCTATCTTCACTTTCAAACAATACTTATCATCATCATCTAGTACAAAATGCAAGAACTTGAGTTAATTTCCATAGTTGCTTATTCAGTTTGCCCAAGATTTCTCTTAAAACCATGAACTAAATCTACAAGAATCCTAGAAGAAAGAAGCAAATTAAACAATATCCCAAAAGGGCAGCCAAGAGTATACGTATATAATCAAAGCAGAAAAAGTTTTAAGTATAATGCAAACCTCTGGGGACGAGACTCCACAGATTCTGGCCTCCTCCATGCGCTCCCTGAACGATCTTGGGGAGACCAAGCATTTCGACTTCCAAAGCCTTTTCTCTCGAAGGAAGCCCCACTAGATCTCTCAGCTCTCACAACCGTGTCCTTAATTTTCATTGACTCGAGCTTCTCATCAATTTTCTTCCAGTCCTGTCCCTTGTCAGCCAATACTTGTTCCCTTGGTCTAGCATTTCCAAAAGGATTGGAAGCCTTTGGCTTCACTGCGGCACCAGAAGCCTCCTGATTCCCATTGTTCAAAGGGAGTGAACGAGGCTGTAGATTAAGCCTCGGCCGCTCACTAATTCCACCTCTGGCTGCTTCAGATCTTTTTCCCCAGCTATCTGAATCAGCCCCACCACCATTCTCACCAATTCTACCCCTGGAACCTTCAGATTTTCGGTCCCAATTGTCTGAATCGGCGCCACCACCGTTCGAGAGAAAGCCTACTCTTCGCTCTCTCTCAAATCCACCACCTCTACCGCCTGATCTCCGACCATCAGAAGGTGAAAAGCTTTTATTCGACACCCAACTATCCGATTCGTCCGCTTTTGATGAATGCGAATCGAAAAAGCCTCCTCCTCCTCCTCTGTCTCTCCTCTCAAAGCCATTGCCCATCATAGGCTTCTTCCCAGCGCCCCAATCATCAATCTCATCAGCCCTAGAAGGCAACGACTCCCTTCCAAACTCCCTATCGGATCCATCACCACTCCTCCTCGACTCATCAAAAACCCTAGAACCGCGTCGAGAATTCGACGAATCTTCACCATTAGAATACCGATTCCCCCTGTCATACAAACTATTCTGACCCCAACTCTTGAAACCACCTCCGAGCCGATTGCGGTCCAGTTCCTCCTCCGTTCGCTGACGCGGACCCGTCGGAAGCATCATTAGATCTTCGGTCGTAAGACCCGTCGGCTCACTGGATTGAGCCGACGGCTTAGGACCACCATAGGTATGAAACTCCGAGAGAGGAATGGACTGACCTTTCTTCTTCTTAGGCTTGGTGGCAGCCGCGGCGGCGAGAGACGGAAAGTCGGCACTGGGCTCCGATTGCGAACGGGATTGCTCCTGCTGATCCTTGAGAAGCTCGGCCTCATGCTCCTCCGCATCCAGAGCCCAAGCTCCAGGCTTGCCCCACGGTGACATAGTAGCCGCCATGCCTTCGCTGTGAGTAATCGCGTGGGATTCTTCGTCTCCGCTGCGGTTTCTTGAGTAAATGGGTTACGGTGGGGAGCAGAGAGAATAAGCGGTAATAAACGCCCTTCTCGTGCTATTTCCTTCCTACTTTTATAGACGCCTGATACACGATCCGACGGCTGAGATTCTTTTTCCCAATCCGTTTCGGAATGTTATCAAGTTTAAACTATTTATAATTTTTTAGTTTTTTTTTAAATTAATTTATCTATTTTACATCTATTTTTAAAATTAGTTGGGTTTGAAAACTAAAATAATAATTTTATTTTGTAGTATATAATCTCAAAAATTTATTTGTTTGTTATTTCATATATACTTATTGATAAAATCACCCCATTTATTTAATAAATAAAATTGCATTGTTGATTATGATTTGTGTAATTTTCTTCTTTTTTTTTTTTATTATTATTATTATTATTATTATTATTATTTTGTTTGAAAGTGAGGTATAAATCCATAATTTAAATCATGAACGATAATTATATGCAAATAATACTAAACTTATTAAAAAGAAATGGAAAGAACATAATTATTAACATAGTTATATGATATTTATTTTAAAATTTTTTACTATTAAATCTACCGTGTCACCTATAAGTTAATTTGATTTATCATCGTTTATTACGTTCTAACATAAGATTTTAATTTTATATATATATATCTATATTTTTTTTTTTTTTTTTGTCGAATTTTTTGGAAGACAAAATTCAAGTTATATACAAATTTACATCATTTGGTTAAGATAACTAAACCAATTCGAAAATAGAGGTACAATTTAACTCTATCTTATCATACTTTTAACATTATTATGAAAAATTGAGAATATTTTTACCTTTGTAACAAATGCTAGTCATGCATTGTAACTTTAATATTTAATATGAGTTTTATAAAGTTTTAACTAATAATGTAACATGTACTATGGATAAATAATTTTTTTAAAAATAATTAAGAAAAGACAACCCGACAATCCAATCGAACCCAACTAAAAAACAACATATTGAGTTGGGGTTGGGATATTGAACTTTATTCAGTTGCTCAGCCACCAATCTAACTAACTCGAAATTTTGGATTGATCTAAAAAAATTCTCAAGTCAACTCGTGCACACTACTTAAGAATCTCCCTATCATAGTTAAGAAATTGAGTCCTACTAAGCTACATAATGGGGAGAAAAAATGACTTCAGAAATCACATTTATGGGCCAACCACCTCCCATTGAGCCGAAAGTGTACATTTCTCGCATATAGTTCATCTTTGCAATTGCAAAGGCCTATCAATCCCATACAAGCTCCCAAAATGCATTATATGGCTCTTGCATCTTCATAATATTTACTAGAACTACAATCCTAGCTATATAACTCGACGCCTGTGGGAAAATCCGCACCATATATATATACAAAGCTATTGAAAATTCTCTAATTCCTTATTAAAAAGAGAATCACGATCCTTTTGACGAAGACTTTAAATCTTTAAAAACATTCGCGTGTAGAGTCCAGAACTCAAAAATTCTCACTTGGCACCAATCCAGGATAGACAAACGACAGTATCTGCTTCAAGGATTTCATTGATTGCTTCAAGAATGCATGCCTCTTCACACCTACAATTAATGGGGTCAAGAGAAGGGTTTGAAAACAGTATTTGGATCTTACTTGCATGAAGTAACGATAGATCTTACCTTTCAGTAATAACTTGACGTCCTTTGAGAAGCCCTCGACTCGGCCTAATACAGGTCTTATGCCACAAATCTGCACAACACAGTGTTCCAAGTAAAGGGTCATCTCCATAATTTGCAGCAGCAAACAGCAGACATTCTGGGCATCGATATCAATATGTTTTGTTTCGGTATCACAGAGCTCGCAAATGATAGCCATTGCTTGATCCTGTATAACAAACATGGACAGACAGTTATTTAGTTTTCCAAGTGGCTAACGAAGTAATACTAATAGGCTTTGCAGCAATTACAAGAAATACCTGCAACCCGTGTAAAATTTCGGGCATTGGAAGTTCTGGAAAATTTGTGAGGTCAACATAACCCACATCCTCGGCCTTTCGAGCAGCTCCCTCGGCTTGTATACATAAAAACTTCAAAAGAAGGAATGTAATTGTATAGATATGTACGGCCAGAGTATCAGAGAAGTATGTTTGACAAACTGGATCTTCACTTTCAGTGGTTTGACCCCTGACTATCAAAGATGTTGAGGGACCAGAGAACTCGGGTTTTGATCCGCAAGCGAGAGGAGAAAGAGCAAACCATCCACTTTTGCAGCGTATAAACGATGGTTTCTTGCAATCTTCAAACTCCTCTTTGAGGTTTGGAGGACATATGAAAGGAGCAACCCTGACAGGAGATTCTCCATGGCGTTGAGTCACTCGACTAACAAAGGCCAACATATGAATGCATTTCTCACGCAGCTGCGAATCAATTTCTTTGGTCGCCCTGGCCCACGAGTTCCTATGTCTTGCTAGCACACACATCAGCATGAGAGTTTGCTCTGTATCTCTAAGAGCACTAAGAGAAGTTTTGGTTCTTCCAGAACGTGACCTTTTCTTGTCATGTTCATCAGGGGAGAAGTCTGGTGCATTCAGATGGTAGGAGATCATATACATTTTCTCCGAGAAAAAGTAGTTCATCACATTATCAAGAACATCTAGATAAGAACCATCTCCTAAAGATTGCACTACAGCTGTGATAACAGCTAATCCAAGTTTCCAAATCAATTGGTGGTAATTTTGAGGCCTATCACCAGAGATTAAGTTATTTCTATCATAGTCGAACCGTGAGCACGTACTGTCATCAAAACATTGAGTAAATAATAACTTAAGATATGACAAGAGACCAGATGCTATAAGCATATTAGCACCTCCCCGAACACGAGCAAGGGTCAAGAAAAACTTCATTAATATAGGAACAGAAGAAAAACTGTTCTCATCTTGAAGCTTCACGAAAATATGTTGCAGCTGGAGATGCTTCTGTACGACAGGAAGCCATGTCTCCGACGACAAAAACTTTCTTAGTATCAAGTCTAGAGTAGTCAAAGCCAGGGTGCAGTGCTCAGCATTTGTTGTGAAGCTACATAATATAGGTAGCAGTCCCAACATAACATTAGAAAATTCAGCTAAGTCTTTGACATACGAAGGGTCACTTTCTCCATTAGAACATGAATTAAGATCATGATATTCCACAGAAGAAAGAAGCAACTTCAGTAAGAGATTAATTGTCTTATTAGCTCCAGCAGCTGGCTGGATGGAACTTAACTGTTTAAGACCGGAGCCTGAGGTCTTTACAATAAGTGCACATACAGACAGAGGCACAGTCTTATCTGCAGATCTGATGAGGAGAATTAGCAATTCCAATTGGGCTGTAAGAAAACCAAGGACACAATCGGAGATACCCAAACCGAATGTTAACGATTCAATAGTCGCATGGAGATAATGACATACGTCTGCAATGCAATGCTTAGCAAGTTGATCGATGTTCTTTTTTCTAATTGTAGCCCCTTTCTTCGAAGTCTGCAAGAACGTAAATGTGGCATACAAATTAGCGAATCATCAAAGTAAACATTGTTTAGACTTCTTTGAATTAAGAAGAATACAAAAATAAATAAATAAATAAACAAGTGTTATAAATTTGGGTCAAAGTTAGGCAATCTTAGAGATTATTTAGTTTAGGCTTTATATTCTTTTGGTCAAGGAGGAAGATGGGTAGCTATGAAGGCTACGCCAATTAATCAGCTTCCCAAAATAGAATGACTTGATACCATGTTATAAGTGTAAATTATCTTACTTGATTTCATATTAATTTTCGTAGAGGTACATGTTTCTTTTATAATACATAAAAGCTAACTAAATCCTTATATGCTAAGTAACAATACATCTAAATAAATCCTTAGATACTAGGTAATAATAAAACCAAATAAATACCTAGATACTAGGTAACAATACAAATAAATTAATGAGATCAACTTAAGGCTAGGAATTACACAAATATTTCTTAAATCAAGGTCATTCCTTCATCCGGTCGTTTCGTAAAGAAACTGGTATTTTAGGATGTAAACTAGCAAACTCTTCTATGGACTCTCAAAAGAAAATTGGACCCCATCATGAAAGCACACCCCAAAATGGGGCATACTAACATCTATCTTTCTCATACACGTCCAAATATTGGATTTATTGTTAGTATGGTTGGTCAGTTTATGCATAGTCTCAATGAAGAACCTGAGAATTTGTATATCAAATCCTCAAATATCTCAACATAACTTCGGGAAATAACTGGTCCTTTTTTTTTTTCAAAGAAACTGACAAGAGAAACATCGAGATATATTCTGATGTAGATTGGACAGTTGACAACACAGCGTCGAAGATCGAACTGAAGTTATTGTTCCTTTGTATGAGGTAATTTTGTTACATGGAGGATCAAAAAGAACTCCATGGTCAATGGTAGTGCAAAAGTTGAATTTAGAGCACTTGCTTGTTGTGAAGGCATTTATATCGAGAGAGTTGATTCATAAAGAACCTAGTTCATCATGGTAGGACAAAACATGTTGAAATCGACAGAAAAAGACAATAATGAGTACTTCAACTCAACTATGGGCTTACCGAACAACAATTGGTGGATATTCTTACCAAGCCTTTGCCAAGATCTAACCTTGAAGATTTGAATAGCAAGTTAGGATTGTATAATACATACAACCAACCTCAAGGTGTGTTGTAAATTATGATCAAAGTTAGGGCGATCTTGAATTATTTATTTTAAGAGTTGTTCTCGTTTTCACTTTGTATTCGTTTAGGTATGACTTATGCTTTTGATAAGGATAGAATATCATTGAGAACAAAAAACAATCTGTTAGAATGCTCAAAACTTACGTCATCGAGAATCAAAGTCAAGATGGCTATCAATGCCTTCAACGCAGTAAGTTTTGATCTGGTGACCAGCATCATTGAGTTTACATCCTCCATGCTACTAAGCATTCTTGCTGCAATTGCCTTAGATTCTTTCCATTCTGAATAATCCCATAGATCTAATCCCAAATCTGTCTGCATATGCACGAGGTCAAACAAGTACGCATCTTTGGCGGTCACAAAAATGTCATCTTCATAGTTATGTTGGTAAGAACGGAAAATTTCAGACTCGATAAGAAACAGGGAAAGCTCTCTAAAAGGTCCAGAGCCAATTTTACGGCCTTCAAGCTCTCCCTGTAGATGATAATAAAGATCGCTCAATATCAAACTGTTCAATTCATCACCTCCACTGCAAAAGACAGTAAATAAATTATAAATAGAAGGAATGAAAATGAAAGAAGGAAATAAAATAAACAACATAAAACCGGAATACACAAATATTGAAATGGACAATAATTTAGACGTCTACTTTAAAAAAAAAAAAAAAGTAGTCTACCTGTAACCACGCTGCAAATATTGTGCTGACAATTCTGCAAAGGCAGGCAAACTGATAAGCTGCAAAAGGAATCACTGCCATTAGAAAATGATATGAAATTAAACTGCAATAAAAATTTAATTATCAAACGAAGCCCTTGGAAGGCCTTGATTTGAGGAATGACAATGAAAGAATTCAACCTTTTTCAACATTTCATGGATTTTCCCAAGCAATAAAACTGACATGCTTCCCCCATCACCAGTTGCTGATTTTGACATCACATGCACAAGGAATAGACTGGAAGCAACCTGTTAGTAAGTACAAGACTTGTTAAGTTCAATAGACAAAAACAGCAAACAGCTCTGAAAAATATATCAACTTGTCAAGGTAGCTCTAGAGTACAGAAGTAAAAAAAAAAAAAAAAAAAAAAAAAAAAAAAAAAAAAAAGCAGAAATCAAAACTTAGGAGTACAGAAGGATAGAGATTACAGTGTTTTTTTTAAAAAGCTGAGAGATGAAAGAAAGAAAAAATAAACTGAATGAAAACCACCTTCGCACGGTAATATGTTTCATTATCGAATTGACAGGAAGCAAGCAGCCTGGTCAGCTTGCCTAAAAGGGAGCCATCACAAGCAGTTGATAACATATTCTTAACATCAGAGAGACTCGCCAATGATTTTGGATTTTCATTGCTCGCAACAACCGTAGCTTTGTCCTTTGATCCAGCCTGTTGTTTCGCAATTGACTCACCATGTAGCAACTTTTTTTGCAGAAATATGTCATACGACATTATTTCCATCGTGGACGAGAGAGAGAGATATTTGTAAGCAGAGTTTAGAGCCTGCATCTCAGTAATATTTTTTGGGGCACAAGTTTCTCCAGAAAGAAAGTGTGAAACACTGTCTGTCAATTGTTCCAAAACCTTATCTGAGGTTTTCATCCTATCCAAAATCATTATAAATGGACCAGCTGTCTGCCAAAGTGCCTTCATAAAGTTGAGTATATTCAGCTGTATCCGGAGGTTGCTGTAGATCAAAAATAGCAAACATATCTAATGTTAAGACAAGAGATGAAATAACACAAGCAATCTAGCGCCCGTCGAAAAGAAAATAGAACCTCAATAAAATTGTACAAATAAATGGATTAATCATTCAATAATCGGGAAGGATTCTTTTAGGCAATGAACCTTTTGGCATGATTGTTGGCCTCCTTTAGATATTGTACAAGCGCATCAATCAAACTTGATTTCTCCAACCCTGATGAAGTCGGCAAAGATTCTTTACTTTGATGATTCACACCACCACTGGAATTTAGCTGAACATTCAAATTCTCCTTGCTAGCTAATAAAGCAACAAGAAAAGAAGGCTGCAGAGAGGAAGAATGAAGAAAACAAATACCAAGTCAGAATAATGACATTTATTTCTAAAATTTTAATATTACCCTCAACCTTTCTAAAATTGCAACATTACCTTTGACCTTTCGTTAACGTTTCAAAACTATCCTCAAGGCAGTGTGCCGATAACCTAAAACAACTTAGTGGTGATAGGATACTTGTTTGGATTAAGTCCAAAAGAACGACATTTAGACAATGACTTTTTCTTAAAAAATTTAACTGTTTTCTATCTCCATGGTAAATTTGAAACATTTATGAAGAGTCCAGAATAATATTAAAACTTTTGAACTAATAGGAGTATTTGAACCAAATGACAAAGTTCAGCGGTACATATAAATAATAGGAGTATTCTAAATTATACTCTTTCAATCATGGAAATTTACAGGGAAAAATAGAAAAAACCTTGCAATCCTTGAGATTTTATACAATTTTTTATCCAAAAGAAATCAAGAGGAGACATACAAGACCAAACACAGCTTCGTAGTTCCACTCGAGCACTCTTGTACAAAAGTTTAAAAATAGATCGTAACTAGAAAAATAAGGTGAATTATTGATCAACCGGTACTCATAACACACATAAGGATGCAAACATTTGCCCAAGATTATATTCATGTACGTCCTCCTTTTCAATAACCACAAAATAAGTAGATTTGAGAACCAACCTGATAAAGTGCTGCTGAAGTCAACATGTTAATTATGGCAACAAAGAGGTCTTCGTCCCACACAGATTTCTTAAGAAGTATGCACCCAATTGAATGCCTCAAATCAGTTATCTAAAATCATGAGCATAAAGAAACATCACAAACGAAAATAATTAGTCCAATGAAAAAGAAATCATCAATGTGGAAATATCTCAAGAAAGAGTATTACACCTGCTCATCGTCGAGACTAAAGCATGCACTAGATAAATGTGGTTGCAAATCGTCTGTGATTAACAATAACATAGATAGTACCCTTGCCGCACCGACTTGTACTCTCTGCATAAATGTCACAACCCATGAATCTTTGGTACAGAATATAATAATCATAAAAATAAATGAAAGAGAAATAAATAAATAAATCAAATCAGTCATATCCATACATTATTTCATTAATGAAAGCAAAAGCTGCAAATAGGGGGATAAATGGAAAATGTGGACTATAAGCAGATTAAAGGACTATTTTTGTAGAAAACTAAACAGAATTGCAGAGCACAAGAGGTTATGAAATAGTACAAAGAAATGCATATTTAAGGTATTTGGTATAAACTTTTGGTTAAATTATACCAAATATCTTTAAACTTTGGGATAGATTTCAACTATGCCCTAAACTTTGAAAAGTTTAATTTTAAATTTATTATAACTCATCAGCTTTTATAGAGAAAGACCGACTAAATTTAAATTAATAGATAATCCAAATTTCTAATCAAAATTCCCTAGATACTAGGTAATCTAAATAAATTCCTAAATAAGATAAATCTAAATAATAATCCATAGATACTACAGATCTAATTCATCGCTAAATCAATAATACTTCGAATACTTCATTTGTAGAACTCACTAAACAGTTCACCCACATCCTTAACAACATCCTCCCAGATTTTCTAGGGGCATTAGGACACCATGCTTCAAAGAAGTGAGGAGCTCACCTAACATTATTTTATTTGTTTAACTTTTGCTAAGAAGTTTAATCTTTTAATGTTCTTTTTTATCATATCATCAATTAAAGAAATTTTAGTACATAAAAACATTATTAATATACTTCTGAAGAGAGAACAAAGGAAAGAAAAACTACAGAGCAGTTCACTCATTTCAAGATATTTTATGAATTATTGGAACGACAGTTATTTATTGGAAAATAATTTTTCAAACGGAATTTCAAAAAGTAAATATATTCATACCACATTTCGAAAATATGATAACAAAGAAATGGTGGCTGCTGCTATAGGCATTGGTTTAGTTTTCAAAGACGTCAACGCTTGATGAAAGACGGTAGGTGCTGCCGACAAATCCTGAAATGGACATATTAAAGTCATACAGCTAATCTCACCAATTTCTAATTCATCAAACACAATAAATTCATGATATTAATTTATCTATCTAGATATTAAAAATATAATGAAAAACAATAATAGAATCCAAAATATATTCGATTAGAAATGCATAAAGACTACGAAGAAGATGGAACCATTATATCAATCCGAAGCTTGTATAATGTAACTAAGATTCAATCGCATTTAAAAAACAAAAAAGTGATACAATCATGAAATACCTTTGAAAATGAAGAGAGCATGATGAAAAGAATTTCCAGCACAGAACAGATGCTATGTTCTAACCCCTCAATCTCCCTTGGATCAGAAAGACGGCTAACATATAGTTTCTGATAAATATAATCCCCCATGTCAGCAATACAAGACAAATAAGCTTAAAATATGCGCAAATTACTTTCATTAGACAGACCTCAAGAGCTTGTCTAGTCGTACAAACCACTCGAAAAAGAGTGTTATGAATGGAAGAATCAGAAAGCAGCATATTCTGGACAACTGGGCCCAGTTTTCCGGTACCTGAGCTTAAAAGAATGCATCTCCTCGTCACTTCAAGCACCTGCAACAGAATGGATAATGACACAGAAATTGAACAAATATTTGAGCCAAGCATTTACCAAGACACTCCTCTTTGTTTTTACATGAAACGTAAACTATTCAAATTTAAAAAGTTCCAACCAGTCAAGTTCCTAAATAAACTTAATAAAACGAAAAAAAAAGAAAGACCCTCCCAACTACAAGCTAACGTAGATCCTTGACATTAAAAGATAAGGCTAGTTTCCTGATAAAAGAAGAAAAGTGTCCTCCTAAATTTTAAATCAGTGCAATCTTAGAGAAAAATAGTTTTGGAAAGATCATGTCAGGCACAAAAGATACTTATAGCAATCGATTTAAAATATATTATTCAATTTGAAAGACGATTACAAAAAAGTATGTCCAAACTTAAAAATTTTCTAGAACAATTAATAAAATTGGTTCGCACAACTGAAGGTAGAATTGTAAGATTTTATTGTCAGAGACTTTTACAGAGTAACAAAACAACACCTTAGGCCGAGAAAATATGAATTACAAAAGGGAACATACCTTCGAAGTAACAATCCAACGAGTATGCTTGACTTTGTACTTCCAGTACTCATGATTTACTAGAATATACTGGAGGCAGAAAGCAATAAGAGCTAGGATAGCATCATTTTCTAATCCAGTCTCCACTAGCTGCATGGTAAAGTCCAATACTGAAAAGTTCAACAGTTCACCAGAATGAGACCATGCTAGTATGCATCGTGCACTGAAGTAAGGACATCAACAACAACAGGTTGCCAAGTACAAGAACTAGTTTGAGTTTCACTATCTCACTTGAAATTTCACAGAGGAACCCACGAAAAAGAATCCTAGAAAGATTAATAAAATACTACAACACCCAGTTTTATAAAAAGTCAAGAAAGTGAGGAGGCCAAAACGAAATAAACCATATCAACCACAAACTATTAAAAGCTACAGCAAAACATACATGATATAGACAGTGGGGAGTCAATATCATTATACTCAGAGTCAATAAGCAACATCTTTGCGAGCTTTCCCAATTGAAGCCATGATTCACTGAAAAAATATAAAGAACGAAAGAAATAAATTATCATTTGTGAACTCAATAAAGTCAGTGAAGTTAATTAATGATGCATACGAGTAGAAATACATGTATAATAACCACACATTTGTTTAAGAATAAAGAAAGAAGAAAAGAATCTTCCTCATAAAAAGGATCCATAGACTATGGATGGGACATCAAACCTTAAAGTACCAAAATTTCAACCCATACAAAAGTAATGGCAGTCTTGGATGTCCCAGGAACAATATTGCTCATAACCTAGTAGTTGGTTTCAATTTTTCATATAATGTTTTGAAAATTTTAATTTTATCCTCAGTCTTTTATTCTGTTTGCTAACAAAGGATTTCCATGAAACAATTTAAAATGTTTTAAGGTAAAATTATTTGAAGTTTGTGAGGCAAAATTGAAACCAACTGTTTCATAATTTTACCTATAGTAATCGACTAAGAAAATTTTGTGCTGCTGTTGGAATCCAATTATTAGGATTTACAGAACTAACCATATGAATTAATGCAGTATTAAGTTGATGAAAACGTGCAAGTTAGCAACAGAATAATAAATATTTTCAAGCAAAAATAAACAAAATAGAAAATGAAGATGAAGGAATGCTCCACCTCAGTGCATCACGACCAGAAACATTGAAAATATTTGCCTTGAGTGCCACTGGAGTGACTGTAGCAGGAAAACTAGGACCAAGATGAAAAAAATTTAAATAAATAAAAGGAATTCATAAAAAGAACATTGCGAAGTGGAAAAGAATTTTAAGAATTATAAGATTACCATTTCAAAATCTTTGACAAAATATTCAGGCCCATGGACATTGCGGCAGCATTACTTGGATTAGGAGATAAATTTCTGACCAAGACGCAAATAACCTCAACCACCCTGGTGAAAAATACTAATTTATATGGATGAATGAAAAATAAGCATTCCAAGTAATGGAACTTTTAAATCGAATGAAAGGATTTTAATTCACCACATATTCTTTTCCATCGGATGAGCTGTGTCTGCTACTTGAGGATTGAAAAACTGTGTAGCACCCATTAAAGCAGAACAGACAGCCTATACAAAAAAAAATTCCAATGGTAAGTAAGAAGAAAAGTCATAATTGTGACAGTATGAATGCTTTATAAACCAAAGTAAGGCCAAAATGATGGGTGACTTGCTTCTCTCATGTTAAAATTCTTTTCCCGACATGCCCTTATGATCCTTGATCTACAAATCCAAAATGTAGCACGGGTGCCAACAGTTCATAGAGAAGTTTTAAAATAATGAAACTTTAAAACCACATGGATAGTAATAGAGAGTTCAAAAGGCAGACTAAAATAACAAAACAACATAAAAAGAGAAGCACAAAATACCGTGTTAAAGGAAACCATCCGACTGAACAAGTCAAGTATAACAACTTGTTCATTGTTGTTCAAATACATTCCTTGGGCCAAACGCATGAGCAATATGAGTATCCCTGATAGTTTATACTGCAAAACAACGATATTACAAAAAAAAAAAAAAAAAAAAAAAAAAAAAAAAAAAAAGGTCAACATAAAATTGATAAAAGAATTTGACTAATTTAAACGGAAAGATTTCAATATTAAGTTAATGCTTGAATAGATATACTCAAGATAAATAAATCATCTCCTCCTAAACTTCTATTACGTTAGATTAAATGGTTAAAGTCAAAAAACCAAATCGTAATGAACCACTAACAGAAAAATAGGACCCCGATACAACACACCACTTGATGCATCATCTTTTTTTTTAACTAAAATACAAACATGGTAAAGGCACACTAACTAAACTACATTTTTAATTATAATAAATTATATACTAACCTTCAAAAAAATTCACATTAAAAAAATCAATGTGAAAAGAAGTGATGAAATGCTTCAAGTTGGAGAAATTAATTACAGACTATTAACAATTGAATTCCTCTTTTTAACGAGAAATGAAACTTTTGAAGAAACAAAAAGAGATTAATTCTCTACCTATTCAATTTCTCATAACAAAGTATTTAAAAAAGGTAAAGACCAAATAAATATCCATATCTATGTGCCAAAAAATCTATAAATTTTGTGATTGCTCTTGTTTTGATTTTCATACCAGCTGGACAGCATCATAAAAGTCCTAGATTCTACTTGTACTTTTCAACCTCTTAAGCTCTGTTTTAAAAAAAAACAAATAAACATTTTTCTAAATGGGTTAATACCCGGTGAGTAACTTAAAATTAACCATGTTCCTAGACTAATATGCTTTTAAAAAATATAAATAAATAAAATACTTTAACACTATCTCAAGTGTACAAAAAAATTTCAAAATAATGCTCACAAGTGCCCAAGATATATTTAATATGTTCAATAAGTGTTAGACATGTGTCTTGTGTGTTGAATTGTCAAAGTTATGTCGTACATAGATATTCCAAACTAAAGAGTCCAGCTTTCACCAATTCTATCCGCATTCAAAGCATATAATCAATGGTACATGCACAATGAAGAACTAAATACGGATGGAATTGTGGGTAGTGACAATGAAATAAAGCAAAGACCATAGTTACTGTATGGACAAGGTATTGTGTAGCAATGCAAAAGACGTAAAATTACATGTCCAAAAAAAAATGTTGAAAATGATGTCTTGCAAGCGATAAAGACCACAAACACCAAAGAAGATAAAACTGGTACAAGTAGAAGAATAATATTAATTCATTTGCTTACCTCCCAACGTACAAGAACAGTATTTCCACCAACCACTTTCAAAACTTGTCCACGTGTCTTACAGGGAATCAAAAGTCCCTCCATTCCAGGCACAAGTAATGGCTCTTGGGTCTCAACAAACTCAGGGATGCGATCCACCGAGGTACTGCTATTAATCTCAAACAAGGATGATATTCCCACAGATTTATCTAGGAAGTTAAACCTATTGATATTAATCAATATATCAGATGGAAGAAAGAAGTGAGTAAGAACAAATAGAAAAAATAAATAAATAAAGGTGAGGTGACAAATGTGGGAACATAGGTAAAGATAAGACTAGCAAATAGAAATAAATTATACACTCGGAGAGGAAATGAAAGGGGTGTCCTAGCTTGCAATAAAAAAAATTAGCCCAAAAAAAAGCCTATGGACTTGACCCCAAACACCTGAACCTAACCGTACTTCAAACCTCCCCTAAGACGACCACCCCTCTAAAACTCCTGTTTCTTTTGATTTCAAATGTCGCAGAAGGTACCAACAATATAAGAAAAAGAGGTATCTGCTTCTACTGAAAGAACCACATAAAATGATCACATAATTTTACACCCCTAACGGTGAGCTGGACCTAAATGCACACAAATTCACGATATGTTGGACAATTAGATATTTGATGCACTGTACTAACTGGTTTGCAATAGTTTTCTTTTCTTTTCTTTTTTTTTTTTCCTTTCTCTTTTTCATTTTTTTAATACTAAACAAGACTTTTCATTAAGAGATGAAAAAAGACGAATGCACAAAGAAACAAACTCCAACAAGGGAGTGAAAAGAAGAAACCAAAAAGAACTAAAAAAACAGATCAAACCAAGCTAAGAACCACAGTACAAAACTGAAAGCCATAAAAGAAACTGTGAATGATATAAAAAAAAAAGTATCCAAATTAGGTATATATCTTGAAGGGAGGATCCAACAAGAGGCTTCAAGAGAGACTTAGGACAGCCTGCTTCAGAACTTACAAACCAATGAAGTTACTTGATAAGAAAACTTAAAGGAAATTTCTCAATAAAAAATGTTCTAATCACGGAGATCCAACTAAAAAAATATGTATTTTCTTCGTACAAAAAGAATTAAGAATTTCTTATTCAACATAAGCTTCCTGACTTCAATTTTTTCAAGTCAGCTGAAAATGTAGTAATTCAACATGATATTCCACCCAAGGATTAAGAATTTCAGATTTCAAAGGTAAGAGCGCTTTGCTTGTGATTTCAAGGCCAACAAAAACTAGAGAGTAGAGACACTACTTACACGCATTCTGCTGGCCAAGCTCCTTCACAGAGAGATGACAAAAAACGAACAAATTCTACGACCCTAAAAGGAAATTCACCTTCTAGGTCACAAAGGAAACACCGAATAGGACCATCAGTGAAACTCTCTTTGTCCCAGAACTGAATGCAAAGTGACTCCTGCAATTTCATGCGCAACAAAATAAAGACAGAAAATTATCAGCAAATGATGTAGCAGGAACAAGAAGCAACAAGTACAGAATGATCACAATTGATGATCATTATACATCCAAACCTCCCCACGGTATATATTGCAAAGAATATCCAAAATTGACCGGAAGGTAGCATCCTCCACCTGCAATACAGACAAAGTTGAATAAGAGAAGGGTATTAATGAATCCTAGCATCTAAGAGATTGGACTCGACGACTACTCAACAAAAGTCATAACTATTATCAAAAAGTTCGGCATGTACAAAAGATTGGAGGATGGTTCACCTAATAATTAAACTAATTACTAACAAACAAACTAAAGAAGCCAATTAACAACTTGGCCCAAGTAAACCCAAACAACTAATGAGGTCAAACAAGAAGTACAAGGTTAACTCTAATTTGAAGACTTGGGAATCTTATATTTCTTTGCCTTTCCGAAGTTTCTCAGTTTGTTGCAGCTATTCTTTAGTTGTGAAGATTTGGGATCTTTTCCTGGTTGCTGATTAGGACTTCAAAGGTCTTGGGATTTCGAAAGATCTGGTTTGAGGTGGATGGTCTTCATTCGTCCTCTTAGTGTTGCTGCTTCTCTCTATGAAGATATTGGTTCTTTTGTGCTTCAAGTTTTTCTAGTCTTTTTGGAGTGTATTTGAAGATGAAAGTAATAGTTTTTCTTGGAGAAGTACATGACGCAAAGCTTTAGAAAATCCGTAAAATTAGGCATTTGCTATCTGTAAAGCACGGGTAGCTTTTGAAGTTATAGAAGCGGTTAGTTCCTTCTCAAGCATGTTAAGCTTAGAATTTTGTATTTTAGTTTTGAGTACAAGTTTTTTATGTCCTTTGTATTTGTATACGTTAGTACATCAATGAAAAATTCTGTTTTTTATTTTCATTTTAAAAAATTAAATTTTAATTTTACTTATAAAAATTAGAAAATAATTTCAAAAAAAAAAAAAAAACCCTCTAATCCAACTGCACCAAGCATCAACTATTCCAAGCAAGCATCAAATTGAAATGTGTACCTGAAGATTAATTTCATACGATGCAATAAACGCAGAAATAAAGGTTCTCAAGACACTTCGATAGCCAACAACGAGTCCCTACAAAAAAAAAAAAAAAAAAAAGTGAAAAATACTAAATACAATGTATTTTAGTACGCAAAGATTAACAAACCTTACAAAAAAAAAAAAAAAGTAGAAACTAAAATGAGTCAGAATCATGCACAAAGCACGAACGGGATATCAGAGCTGTCAAATTCATTTATTGATTGGATAAGAATAAGAAAACCAAGTAAAGGCAGCATACTTCCGATTCCTTCAGTAAATCACTGTGAAGTATATCAAGAAAATAATTGAATGCTGCCGAATCAAAAGCTTGACGAACATAGCCAACATGATCAATCTCCTGGTCATGAACAAAAAGTTGAAATTGAAATAATATGTAGTATTCATAAATTCTCGAACAAACAAGCACTTTTCGCAGACCCACATACCAGCAGCCCATTGTGTTCCTCTTTTCCGGGAAGTGATGATATTAGACACAAGAAAACTGCCCATGTTAGTAACAGAGGGCCTGCTTCTTTTATTTCGAAAGCATTCAAACTAGAGACTATTGCATCCATCTCTTGAAAATCAGACGAGGTAAAAACTGAAGCACCCTGCCTGTGGAATGGAAAAGTACTTCAAAATGAGAGATAAGAAAGAGAGACATGACCTATTAGGAAAAAATGCTAAAAAACCAAATTAATAAGTAATAGACACAAGTAGTTGCCCCTAATCCTACTCTTATGGGGAACATTTCATCAAAAAAATGAAATAAACAAGGCAAAGCCATCTAAAGCCGATGAGAAAATTAAGGCCATAGTTACACAAGTCCTTCACAAGGGAACTCAACAAGGAAGAGATGAAAACACTGATCTCTCAGATGGTCCCAACGAAATGCTCCTGTCCTAAAAAATAGTTCCAATTCTCCCAAAGACAAACTATCACAAAAAGGCTTTCCAATTTCTAACCATCATGGAAAGACTACAATTACAAAAGAAATCTTTGTGATTTGAACTCCACCAAGAGACTAAATGTTGTATGCTATTAACAAAAGAAGCCTCAGTATTCAATTTCTCTCTCACCACACGTCCTACATAATACCCCTAATAGCATCAAGCCACAAAGTCTAACCATGGAAATTTTTTTTTTTTTTTTTTTTTTTTTTTTTTGAATGCCCACCAAAAATAACACATAAGAGAACTCCTGGAAAAGACGAAATGGGAAAAAAAACATATTTAACAAATTCCATCAAAACTTGGAGGCAAAGAGGCACCCATGATTTGCTATTCATAGAGGGCTAGCTGGCAAGATTCCGATATTAAGAAAACGTATTGCAATATAAAGAGAAATCACATTGGTTATAGTTTTTTAAGTGGATTATCATTCTCCCACAATCCACAATGGATAGATTCTCCATACTTTCCCTAATATCTAAACTCCCTTACTCCCACTATTTAAAATCGACTCAACCTAAAAAATACGAAGTAATTATAATAATGTCACTATTAACATTTCTAGCATAACCCATTAATACTCTACTAGGATCTTGTTTGAATTTAAACCTCCCAGATAGAGGAAAAGACAATGGACACAATGGAGAGAGAAAGGAAAGACGAAACTAAAAAAAAAAAAAATGAATGGCAAGAGAAACCCCTAGAAGGATTGGGGGACCAAATTCTAACATCCCTTCTCCCTGGGATCACATGTTGATCTCAAAGAAGAGAAAAAAAAGGCTTATCATGTCCAAAGTCTTTCTATCAAACCAAAAAAAGTTGGAAACCAAAAAAGATCGAAGAAGAAAGATCTGGGGAAAGTTCAAGAAAATGTTCATCACTTTTAAAACTTCAAAAGCCCATTCAAAATAAGCTTAAAATTTTTTAGACTGAACTTAAATTTAATAAATATTTTATCTTTATTTTACATATTATGGATTTCATATATTATTATCCGATGTTAAACATAATTGAATATTCATCAACAGGGAGAAATTTGCTAACGCCAATAGATGGAACCTCCTTAAACAAAAAGCTCCCCAATCTCTAAAAGACAACAGCACGATTTACAAACACAATCACAACCGATTAATAGCCGACTAATTTCTAGCAACTACCTAGAACTAAAGGTGTTAAGTATTTAAAAACACGCCTCAAGAAGTATCCTACTAGCAAGCTTTAAATTCATACATCCACATATATAAAAATAGTATATGATCTCTACTGGCATTGTGACTCCTACTTAGGAAAACTAACATAAATCAGAAGTTACAAATAAATGGATGAGGACAGAAAATAGGAAAATAAATTTAAAAAAACAATTAGGAAGAATGAATAAGAGGATCCCAATTTGAAGAAACAACACTTGAATAATGATCAAAGAAGTTTGAAAGTGAACACTAATGAGAAGCCATTAGCCTAGATAGATCAAAACATTCAAACCAAACCATACTCTTTTCTTTAAGAATTCTTTGATTCCGCTTGAACCATTGAATGAGGACTATCAACGGAAACATTCAATCAGTTTTACACTTTCACAATCGCTTTTACACGCTTCTACACTTTTCACATTTCAACAGTGATTGAAACTATATGTACATAAAGAAAAGGTAAAACATCCTTATTAATTGGCCACCTAGCAATCCTAAAATATAAAAACGTTACCAAACAAGATGAAAACCTGAAAGTTGTTTGATCATGAACCATCTGGAGAAGACTTTCTAGGTCCAACGTTTCCATAAGGATAAATAATAGTCGAACTTTAACTTGACAAGAAGAATGTATTGCTGCACTTGATATTGAAAGCATTTCAATGTTATAAGATCCAGATATGATTCCCTGGACCACTTGCATCGTTAGCATATATAGGATAGTAGAATACTTATAGAAGTATAACAAAGGAAGAGATACACTGGCCTGGACACACGTTATCCAAGAGAGAGAGAGAGAGAGAGAGAGAGAGAGAGAGAGAGAGAGAGAGATAGCAATAGAAGAAACAGATGTACCTTATAAAGCAGGCACAATGCCCTCCATCGCTCACCATTACATCTAACAAATGACTCATAGTATGCAATAAACAGAATGTCCAAAATTAGATTATCTTCTGTCAAAGTCTCTTCAGCCCAAAATGTGAAAAGGTCAATGTCCTACATAGCATTCCAACGGTTAATATCCAGTTAAAATCATCAACAAATGTGGTGGTGGGTGGGTGTTATAGGGACAGAAGTAAACATCCAAGTGACATTCAAAGCAACAATTTCAGAAGAAACAAGAAATAGGTTATACGCTCTGATTTCAAGGTAATTGTCTTCTTCTTTTAGCATTTTGAGAGTGTCCAGGCAACAATCACCTCAACTAATCACACGTGATAATAGAGAAGGCATGGTCACGGACAGAGACGTGAGCTCTTGCTAAGTTTAATTTTACCCTTTGAGAATCTACCTCGAAGGATGTTTGCAATTATCCTCTCGATCCTATTTTGGAGCCCTTTCTTATCCTGCTAGAACTTTAATTGTTGCTCAGGCACCTTTTTCTGGGATGTAGTTTTTGTAAGCCCCTTTTATGTTCATTCCATTTTCAATGAAAGCTCAATTTCTATCAAATCTCTTTAAGACAAAAAAAAAAAAAAAAAAAAAAAAAAAAAAAAAAAAAAAAAAAAAAAAAACCTATAATCTCAAGAGACAACCACTAGTTTTACACATTTGGTTACTAGTGGAAGCTCAATCTATTTAATATACCATGTTAGTTTTTCTTATGAGCAACTACAAGGGAACAAAATGACAGCCCAAAAAGAGGGCCTCCACAACTACTGATAGACATACTCCAATCCAAAAGAATAAATCATAGCCAGTACATAGCAGGAAAAATTATTAAATCCAAAAAACTATCAAACGTAGAGAAAGAATCCCTCAAAAGATTTTTATTCCTCTCGTTTCTAATAAATCAAAAAAAAAAAAAAAAAACTTTGTTGAAAGCAAGCCACAAAGTCTTCTTCACTCCATGGAATGAATGTCCCACAAAAATGGATGCAAGAAAATCATATGCATTGTTGGGTAAACTCTAGGACTAACTAAAAGCAACAAGTATCATCGCCTAGTATTTAGAATCAAAAGAGGAAAGAGCAAAAAGGTGTCCAGGATATTCAAATTAGAAGAACATATAATACAACATGATTGAGAAAGGTAGCAATAAGACATGCTTTTACAATAATGCAACAGTAAAGGAGAAAAGGAGAAAGCATCATCCATTCTAACCATACCATCTGCTCAGGGTGAGCGGAGGACATAAGGCTCTCCAAGACAAGTATAAGTTTGCTTTCCAATCCATCAGTAACCAGACTTAGTGCCTTGTCACAAATATCACCTTTTTTGGAACCATTTCCAACATATACTACATTGAGAACATCAATAAAATCAATTAGGCATTAAGCAAACATTAATATCTATTGGAAATAAGCAGTCCTAAATTAGAGAAGTTCATATATACAGAAAGAGAGGAAAAAGAAGAAAACAAATCAGAAACGGGAATCACTCATCAAAATGAACTTACAAGCATGCAAGAGTATGCGCCTTGTACATTTCAGCAAGCACTGCCGTTCAATGTAATATTCAAGTAGAACCTTCATTAAAATAATAAAACCAAATAAGACAACAAGAACTTAGAAAGTATTATGAAACATGTAGAACATATTCATTTGAGTTCTTAAATATGACGTAAAATGCTAGTGGATTAATTTTAAAATTTCTATATTTAGGATTCTCCTGCAGTTTTCATAGCTATTTGAACCAAAATCAGATTATTAGATACTGCTTGCAATGGGGAAACATAAAGAGAAATCAAAACACAATTGAAGAACCCAAATTCGCTACAAGATCTTACAGTCATTATGGACTCAATTTGCCAAGTCCTAATTAAAGACGATAAAATTCTCAAACTCCACCAACGGAAATTTGTTTGAGTTACCATCGGTAAGGATGAGGTTTTGGTTGGTGAGTTGCATTTGGTGCCTTTGGAGGAGGCTCTTATGGCCACTAGGTCAATGCCCACCACTCGTGGTTGTCTAGCCATCCTTTTCTTGAGAGTGATTTCACTATCTTGGAAAACACTAGCTTAACTAAACTAGAAAACTTATTAAACTTAACCAGGAAATTTAACAAAAAAATCAAATGAACAATACTGTTTGAGTTTTAATCTAAGTGTTGCTTGACAACACAGCTCAAATGATTGCCACTACTTTGGTCCTACAACCTACATAAAATTTCTAGCATTCATAAGTTTTTTAGATGATTTACAAGATCAAAATATCACATGCCCCAACCTTTCAAGCAGCCCCACCAACTTGAAAACAAAAATAAATAAATAAAAGAACCCTTTCCTCTCCTCTTCATGGTGGCAGTTGACAATTTTAAAATATATTTGAGTATCAAGGCCAACTTAGGCACAGCTTTACTAATCTCACGAGACATACTTAACACACTACTACATTTAGTTGCGAAGAAAACACATAGAATATTAATTTTCGAGGTAGATTTTTACCATGGTTTGATCTTATTCCCTTAAACCTTTTACTTTTTCCATTGGTCCCTATGACCACTTCCAACCCATGATGGTTATGGTGATTGATATTTTGGCAAACAGCAATTTAAGGATTTAGAGGGAGATCGTATAAAAGGTTTCTGGGTGGGAAGGAAAGAATGCATCTACTCCAACTCCAGTTTATAAATGATAGTATGGAAGGGCTCTTTCAATAACATCAACAAATTTTCCATGTGTTCTAGTTGTTGTTTGGGCTTAAGGTTGATAGACAGAAATGCATCTTCAAGCGAGTTGCAAGGTTGCTTCCTTCCCAATCATCATTCTTGTTCATAATGCTCCCACTGTGTCATAATCCTATAATTTTTAGGTGGTCACAAAAGTTAAGAAAAAATCGTCCTCCTAAAAGGTGATTTGAAGTGTTTTTCCTCCTTTGCCTAATGTTGGAAGGTACTCTCCATTTTTAAGGGTGAGCTAGATCTTGCAAACCCAATGTACAAAAAGTGTTCACCTGCGTTTTCTTGTTTTCGTAATATGTTTGTGGTTTCCATACCTTTCAGCTCTTTTAAGTTCCTCTTTCTCATACTGTTTTTCCTTCTATTGATGAGTTGTCTATCAAGTTGATGCTTCTTGCTCTTATCTTAGACTCAACTAGTGCCTTGCCATTATTTGTATCTCATTTGACTAGAGTGGATACCTCATCTCTACTGACTCATTAAAGTCCACCTAGTGTAGCTACTCGTTATCATCATAGACTTGACTTAATATATGATTAAATATTGAATCTCCACCATTGAGGAAAAAGAAATGTAACACCTAGCTCGAAAGGTGTCTATTAAAGGTACAGATGAGAAGAAATGGAACAAGCTACTAACCAAGTGAAGAAGTTCCTGAAATGGGGAATTGCTAGCTAAATTTTCGTGTTCAGTGGTTCGTTCAGCCAGAATGTATGATTGCACCTCGTCCAGACACTGAAACCGACAGATACAAGGATATCATCAATAAATAAAACGATAATATATTATTTTATCAAGGGGAAAAAAAAGTAACATGTCCAGTAAATATAATATGAGAATTCTCATGCTCTCTATTCTTTCAAGTCTTTTATTCTCTTGTTTTAGTTGGGATGATAATCCCTCTGTGGTTTTTTTTCTTACCCTTTACTTTGTTCATTCTCACTTATCATAGAAATTCATATCCTTCGAACAATTTTGTTCATTTTCATTAATCAACGATAAGATCGTATTTTTTTAAAATAAAATAGTAAGAAGAACAGAATTCTCATGTTTTCGTGCATACAACAAGACTAACGAAAGAAGTGAATTATTAGCTAAGTGACATTTGAAATGCAGTGGAAAACATTCAAAATCCGAATACAACAACTGCAGAATACAAAGCAAACAGGCATACCAGATAGGAGCTGAGCTTGAGAGCCTTGTCTTTAAGCTCAGATTGTATAGACAATGTGTGTGCTCCTATTTTGATTCCCTGAGAATCTAAAGCCGCCCTCGATTTCTCATTCGGTTTCTTGAAGAGTGAAACAGTATCCAAGAACCAAGCACGGTTGTCGTCCAATTTTTTCACCTGAAAAAAGACACTGCCACGGTTAATGTCCACAGAATCACTCCCGCCTGAAATATAAAGGGGAGGAATTGTCACCAGTTTTGGAGGAAGTTCTGCAGAAGAGAGGGGGACATTTTCGAGCTCAGTAAGAAGTAGACAGAAAGGATCCCACCAGAGAGAAGAGTCGACGGAAGTGGAGGCGGCCATGGGAGTGAGAGCTCGGAAGCTGAACCCTAGCTAGCAAGAATGAACACAGAAATGCCCGTTTGATTCCACTCTTTTTCGCGCCTCTGCGTTTCAGAGGCCCCAGCAATTGGCGGAGCGCGCCTCAGGCAGGGGGAGGAAGTAAATATTAGTGCCTCGTTTGGTTATTTTATGTTTTTAAGCGACGATGAAAAGGTTGAAGGGTAATATTGTAATTTCACTTAATTAAGTATAAATATTTTTAAAATAAATTCAAATGTTTTTTTTTTTTTTTTAATGTGGTTTTTTTTTTTATGGGACGAATTTACATTAAAAAAAAATTAGTTTTTAAGTTTATAAATATTATTTTCAAGTACGTTTATTAATTAGGCTAAAAATTTTAATATGAACCGTACTAGGAAATGTTGAATTGAATCCCTAATCGTAGCTTTTATTGGAGTCATTTCCATCACTATGCTTTCGGGAGTTGTAACTTTGTTCAACACTCGAGGAATGGACTCTACTATCATGGTTAAGTTAGGACATGAATTTAATACCACTCGTTTGAGACGGTGATCCTCGAGATACCTATGTATGACTATGTTTTCGAGGATTGTAACTTTGTTCAACACACTCGAGGAATGGACTCTGCCATCATGGTTAAGTTAGGACATGAATTTAATACCACTTGTTCAAGACAGTGATCCTCGAGATACCCATGTATTGATTTATATTGTCCATGTTATGCCTTCAAACCAATAGAAATACTGTTTCTTATTCATATACTCACGATATTTCCCTTATTTATATACTCATGGAACAGTTGAATTGAATCGACCTAGCCAACCGTCAAACTTAGGTTGGACTTGGGTCAGCCTCGGGTTTTAAGCACTACAATGAGGTTAAGTCGGCACGTGGGATTTCTAGAATTTCAATTTCTCCTCGACCCATTTCCCGTTCGACCAAAAATAAAAATGGTCCTAAAACTTGTGAAAAAAAACTAAATTTGAAGTTAAAAAGGAATTAAACAATATATTATAAACAAGAAAGTATTGAAGCATTTGTACCTTTTCATTTCCATTTCTGAAATAAAGAACAACAACATGCAAGAATATGAGAGTACAATTTTCTAAACGAAAAATTGTTCAATAAATTTACAGAATCACAACAATCATAACAATCCACACAAATCTAAGTTTAAATGTAAAAACAAAACAAACAACAGTTCAGTCCTGCTCCTATTAACACTCGCTGATTTGAATCCATTTCTATGCCAGAAACTGGAGCTTTATTTGCAGCAGCTGAAAGTGACTAAACCTCCACTGCACAATACCATGTTGAAGACAATAATAGGCTAATGATGAGAAGCAGGAGGTGGGTGTTTAGGGAAACCTCCAAACTTGTGGTGGGAGAAGTACTTTGGTGGGAAATTGGGAAGAGGAGGGAAGTGAGGAATGGGAGGCCATGGCTTCTTAAGGAAAGGATGATGGGGTATCTTTGGAATGGGAGGTAGATGCTTGAAGAAGGGATGTTTTGGCTTCAAAAATGGAATGGGACTAGGTGGTGGTAGGATCTTTGGGATGGGAGGCTTGTAAATAGGAACCGGTGGTGAAAGTGGTTTCTTATACACAGGAACCGGAGGAAGAGGCTTTTTGTAAGCAGGGACCGGCGGTGGAAGTGGTTTCTTATACACATGAACCGGTGGTGGAAGAGGCTTTTTGTAAACAGGAACCGGCGGTGGGAGGGGTTTTTTGATGACAGGAGGAGGATTAGGCTTCTTGTAAATGGGAACCGGTGGTGGAGTTGGTTTTTTGTAGAATGGGTGGAGAAAGTGTTTGAAGTATGGATGGTGAAACTTGGGGATTAGAGGGAGAGGCAAAGGGAAGTGAGGGAAGTTTGGGAGGGGAGGGTACTTGAAAGATGGCCACAAGAAGGCTGATGTGCAAGTTTGAGGTGAAAACTTGAGGTTACCTGAGAGCCCAAAGGTGTGTGTCTGGTCTGATTTGGACACCAAAATGAGCTTAGAGGAGGGAAGGTCATGATGGGCAGGGCAAGGGGTGGCTGATGCACTGTAAAGCTGTGCATAGCATTCTTCCTTTAATTTTTCATCTTTCACAATGGTATTTGGAAGCAATACTTTGAACTTTCCTTCTTCGTTTAGCTCTCCAATTCCTCTTGTTTTGAAGTGGCCATCGGTTGATTTGCAATCTATGGCTACTTTTAGTCCTGCAACCAAACATGTTTTGGTTACTTTATTGTGAAAAAAACGTCTAAGAATTGTAACAGCCCAAGTCCACTGGTAGTAGATATTGTCACAGTTCTAAGACACGTATGACAGGGAGAGGTTTCCACACTCTTATAAGGAATGTTTCGTTCCCCCTCTCCAGCCAATGTGGGATCTCACAATCCACCCCCCTTAGGGGGCTAGCGTCATCGCTTGCAACCATTTGGTGTCTAGCTCTGATGACATTGGTAATAGCTCAAGCCCACCGCTAGTAGATATTATCTGCTTTGGCCCGTTACGTATCGCCGTCAGCCTCACGGTTTTAAAACGTGTCTGCTGGGGAGAGGTTTCCACACCCTTATAAGGAATGTTTCGTTCCCTTCTCCAACTAATGTGGGATCTCACAATCCACCAGTCTTGGAGGCCCAGCATCCTCGCTGGCACACCATTCGGTGCCTAGCTTTGATACCATTTGTAATAGCTCAAACCCACAGCTAGTACATATTGTCCGCTTTGGCCCATTACGTATTGCCGTCAACCTCGCGTTTTAAAACGTGTCTACTAAGAAGAGGTCTCCACACTCTTATAAGGAATGTTCGTTCTCCTCTCTAACCAATGTGGAATCTCACAAAAACAGTTATTATAAGGCATACATACCTGACAAGGCATGACTAGTTTTGATGTTACTCTCCTTGCAGCCAGCACATTCGCCAACGCCAACGACCTCGACCGTCTTCACATCAGCATAGCACAAGGTTGCAGCAAATACAAATGACACCAAGAAGAAGCACAACAAGGGTGTCCTTCCAAACAGAGAAGGATTCCTCATGGTGAAACCACAATGCCAAATCTGACCCGAAACCAACTCTCCCGAGATCGAGCAGCAGCTATGAGCTTCGGGGCAGTGTACAAGAAATGAAACAGATGAAGCTCATTATATAGCTGCAGATAAGTGAGTAAAAAGCAGAGTTTTGAGACTTAAGGGCATGTCACATGTGGTAGGAGGGGGAGCCCTTAAATGATAAGGACTGGCTTTGCAATGCATGAGGAAGTCTTGGCCACACCAGCCAGAAACCAACTCAACTGCCATTTTCTTTCATTTATTGAGCAATCAAAATGGTCTCAGCTTCCACACCTTTCTGAACCTACTGCTAACGAATATCACATAATTAAGCTTCCTTTCAGAGTAAAGGGAAATGGTAACTGTGTTGAACAGCCAATGGAAAACAAAGTCAAAAACAAAAGAAATCTAAATGATGGTAACATATTGAACAGTGATAGTGGAAACATATTCAAAATATGGTTGGAAGTTGACATGTTTATTAACCTCACATCTTGGAAAAATGAAAGGTTCATTAATTTCAACCTTACGATCCTTCTAATTTGAGCTTAAATTAATAACATCGCATAGAAATGATGAACTGTATCTCCGTGATTATGACAATCAATCCGGTACTGTTCTTAACTGTGTACTCAAACTACTTCATACAACTTTACTGTAATAGTTCAAGCTCATTGCTAGTAGATATTGTCCGCTTTGGCTCATTATGTATCGCCGTTAACTTCACGATTTTAAAACGCATCGATTAAGGAAAGGTTTCCACACCCTTACTTTTCATCACTCCAATCAACGTGGGATCTCACCATTTCTCTTGGGGGCAGTGTCTTTGTTGGCACGCTACTTAGTGTCTGGTTCTGATATCATTTGTAATAGTTCAAGTTCACTACTAGTAGATATTGTTTATTTTGGCTCATTACGTATCGCCGTCAGCCTCACGATTTTAAAACGTATCTACTAGGGATAGGTTTTCACCTCTTATAAGGATGTTTCGTTCCCCTCTCCAATCAATGTGGGATCTCACATTTACAAACGTTGACATTACTCTATGCAATTCATTTTTTGCGTGGCATGATCGACCCCAAACAAATACTTGAGGCATTTCATTAACAGCATCATTCATCAATGAACAAAATCATTCAGATCAACCAATTGTGGTGCATAGCAGTCCTCAAGCACGTTCAAAGCTTGTGCAGACTTAGCTAACTTTCAGCCCTATTTACTACCAAGGCTTAAATGAAAGGCTATTCTATTAATGAAACGCCTCCAAAGTTGGAGGTTTGATGGATCTCAAGCCACTTTTCCTAATGGATTTTAATTTCAACGTGACACCTTATCAACACTTGTGGGAGTCCAGCTGTTAACTTCTTATTGTATTACAAGTATACAAGTGCGAGGGTGGAGATCTGAACATTTAATGAGTTTCATATGATCAATTTGAAGAAAAAATATTTGAAACATATGATATTTTACGTAGATTGCTAGTTAACTCGGAGTTTGAGCTGTGGAGTTCAATGCTAAGCTTGGGGATTTGGGTATGGCAGAAGTTTATAAACACTGTTTGAATACAAGAGAAGCTACTATACCGACAGGAACAATGAAATATCTTGCACCTGAATATCTTTATTCGGGCATTCCTATTGAGAAAGATGTTTACAGCTTTGGTGTGATTTTGTTCAACAAGGAGGGCCTCTGGATTATAATGGAAATATGGTTATTGACTGGGTCTAACTTTGATCTTCATTTACGTTATGAACTTGTAGTTAAACCATAAGCCGATTTATGATATATTACAATCATGAGCCTGCTATTTCCAGTATAGCATGCATACAAACAATGCACTAGGACATTCAAGCATGATAAAAAGTACGCAGACATGACATGTGGATATTGTTGTACGTAACATACAATCATGCACTCAATGTCTCCATCGAGTAAAATTCTAATATTACCGTAATATGAAAATAATTGTACTTCCTTCACTTGCTACTTGCCACATTAGTAACATTTAAAAATAATGCATCATTTAATAGAAAAATACAATTACATTCACGAACAGTAAAAGAATTTCAAGTATCTATCTAGATATGCTTTCGACCATAAAGTCGAAAGTAGACAATGAACATTTAAATAAATATTAACAATAATAGCAAATATATTATTAGAAACAATATATCAGGGAGGGTAGAACATAATTAAAAAGAAAATCACAATCACTGATTATTATTTGGCATCATCCAACCGTATCTCCATAACACATGGAATCAAGAACTTTAATGGAAAGTGCACCTAGATTTTAACTACTAATAGAGGCAAAAAGTTTTGGCATTCAAACGAGGAGGTTGGAATAAGAACAAAGTTTGAAGCAAGGCAGAAGGCAAAAAGGAACTTTAATGAATTGCACATCAACTGCTATGTTTGACAGATTGGTGTAGTAAATTTTGGAAACCAAGAAACGTGAACCAAAGGAAACCACCACCACCCCACATGAAAAAGGGAAGAAAATAATACAATTATGGTAATAACAGCACAACCGACCTACCTACAACTGCATAATTGGTTTGGTTTCATGTGATTTGACAGCTCAAAGAATTAAAAAGGAACACCAGAAGCTAATAACAGATACAACAAAGGTCAAATCCCACATGCTACCTTTTAGGAACTAAAAGTTTATCAATGATTCTTCAATAGGTATAGTGGGAGTTCAATTGGATGAATATTGCTAGAAATCAACCACTTTACCTGTGCATCTTTTTGGTGTTTATTTCTTGAAAATTCAAAGCCTATAATGAATAATCAAGCCCTATATTAAGCATAATAATGGTCAGAAATAACTCTGTAATTAATAAAAGACATAAAATAAGTGAATTCAAGTTAGGGTGGTCATCAATCTAATATGAGTTATCTTGACAACCAATGGTTCTCGGAAGCTGGCTGGGTACAATGGATATCAACAAAATATAACAAGTAAATTCTTCTAAAAAGGGATAAAAAGAACAAATAAAACTAGTGATGATTGGAGCACTAAAATGCATTTTTAGAAGGTACTCAGACCTTGCAATCCTATCAAAAGGAAAATTAGATATCAACAAGTAACGTCAAGAAAGTCAAGGTGAGGATAGCTTAGTAGATATGTACATAAATTCGAATTCCACACACCATAATGCCGTCAAACAAAAGAATATGGTAAAAAAATTGGATTAAATTAAAAAATCTCTATCGTGGCTATTCATATCATATCTGCGTCAGTTCAAATTTGAATAACTCTTCTCCAAAGTCTAAACTGGCCTATTTTCCAAAAACTGGTATCACGATGCGCCTCTTATACAATTCAGATGCCTAAGTGAGTGACAAGAGTGCGTATTATGTGGTACGTGTCTAGCGAAGAAAAGGAGAGGCAGACAAGATGAGTGATTTACTTCTTTTTCTTTAATTTGTTTGACGATGACTGAGAATATGCAGTGCCCTGCATATCAAAGAGAGGAATATATCAGTCTCAGTCAGCAGTGAGATGAAACGACTTTAAAATTCTAATCAAATTTAATTACAAGCCAATGAATTTACCTCAAGCCATTCGTCTAATGATGCATCTGAAGCCTTGGTTCCAACTTCAACCTTAGGAGCCCTCTTGGTTTTCTAACCAAATAAAAGAGCATTGTAAGATAGCTTCTTAATATGGGCGCGCGGGGTGAAGTCAAGAAGCTAAATAGAGAATGTTAAATGTTGGAGCAATAGAACAGTCAATAGCCATCAACTCATGATCATGAGGGTAAGAAATTCAGAATTCCAATCTAATTTCCAATAAATAAAAAAAATATAACAGTTTTACTAAAAAAAATAGAAAAGAAAAGAAAAGGAAATACAAGAGTTTTCCTATTTATTTGATTTTAACGAGATCGGTCTTCACCAATGAAAGGGAATAATTACAAAGTGAAGAGATGAGAAGTCCTCGCAACCTAAACCAACGAAATCACAAAAATCCATTCCAATCTGCAACAACTATTTTCTTTTAAAAAAAGGACAGAAATTACAATTAGTCAAGGAGCTAAAACAAATTAAAACCCACAAGTATAAAAATCACGTCCAGTTTTGCTGTAGAGGAAAGAAACCAATGGTCTTTTGTTAGCCAATGATTCTTCTCAAAATCTATTATATAAACTTATTGCTAAATAGATGCAAAATTTTCCCAAGCAAAATAAATGCAATAATTTTAGTGAAAATATACCTGTTAAAAATCAACTTTCATAGGAAACTGAGAAGATTTGATTGACCAAAACAATACAGAAAAAAGATGATAAGAAATAGACCCTTGGGCGAGGGGAATTACCCAATCAATCTATAAATTTGTAAGCAGATTTATTAAACACTCAGCTAGTCGAATCCTTTTTTACAGTTAAACATAATTCATCCACAGGCACGCTGCATATGAATCTTCAACACTGATATTCAGAGTTTGCTGCTCAAAAGTAGAAAAAAAAAATCCTAAAATTTAGATTCAGCAGATGTGTACCTTGGAAAGATTCTGTATTTGACCATGAATCCATAAGCCAAGCAACACGATTAGTGCAATTCCAAGGGTAACGAGAAATACAGATTCAATGCTGAGAAAACCACTGGCTTCAGCAACTTCAATGGTACCATTGAAGAATGTACTCTGATATGGATGCTGATCCATCTCATAAATGATGGTTCCAACAAGATCAAAATTCCCAGGCTGCACAAAGAGAAGAAATGCCCTTTTAGCTATTTTTATGGTATGCGTGCTTGAAGTTCAAAAACACACAGACCAAAGAAAAATAATTTTGAAAACAACACATCAAATTTCAATGTAGAAGACCATCACAGCAACACAAAGACCTGAAGATATTTGCTGACAGCAAAAAAGTATGGGAAAGTTGCTTGTGAGGATGCTGGTACTGATGCATTATTAAAAGGCTGCAACCAAAACAAGAACATAAATGTAAGAAAATAATAGAAGGTAATCAACTAAAATCAAAACGCTGTAGCAAGCAATATGTACATACAGGCACATAAGAAAGCTTAGAAAAAATAAATAAGACCTTTCGTTTTTACTTTTTTTAGAATAAAGAACTCAAGTTATGTGCGAAAAAGGACTTCACGAAAAAGCCAAAAATATAGTGTGAGATTAAGCATCCCTTTGTAAACGATTAAAACTATGTTAAGGAGACCAAACACACCTACAATAGAATTCGCAAAAATCTGAAGAGCTCATAATCACAAAATAAGAAATTAACAGAAATCCAAGAGGAAACAGAAAACTATATCTTCAAATTCCACACGTTCTCTACAACTCTATTACAAATTTTCTACTATTTCTGTGATTATCTACGTAGAAAGGACTACATAAAAGAATGCAACACAAGTTCAACTACAAAAATCAATGCAGTATCTTAACCTGATTGTAGTGCCTCCACTTTTCTTGGCCTTAACCTATGCACTTCTTTTAGTTTATCTAGTGGCCATTTCTTGTATCGAGTATATGTGGCAGGTAATTACTGTTAATGTATGTTAATAATGTCGAACAGCAATAGTATCTCCTCCTAAGCTTGTGGCTCAAGAAAGGTGATTTGTATTATGGATTCTAATAAGCTAAAGCAGGCACAAAGCTCCAAGAGATGAGAAAGGCCATGCTTCCAGAGATTTGGTTCATATCTCACAGCTTTAACTCAATCAAGAATTCACCCCCCTAATATACAACATAAGTGAAATGACTGCTATATCACGAATACTTAAGCCCAGTGAGTAAAAGTTCTGGAATTTTATTGGCACAAAATCATGCTTGCAGATAGCAGACCAGATAAATATTCAGTGAGTTGATGAAAAGCGCACATATACATTAACCATGCTTTCACATTACCTGTGCGGTAAGATTTTGAATTAGTACTCGGTGATCAAAAGTGTAATGAACACTGGCTTTAATTGCAATGACATTCAAGCTAGAGTCCCCTGTTTTTTCATAAAAAATAAATGAAGTAAGAAACATATCAAACAACTAGCAGCAATTGGAAAAGGAAAAAAAAATACATATATATATATATATATATATATGGGAGAACAGCAGTAACTCCATTGAGAATATGTGAAGGAAATTTTAAACAATCCTTTCAAGAAAAAGTTCTTAAATTGCAGCTTGAGGTAAAAGGGCAACCTCAATGTTTTTTGTGCACCCAAGCCCTAGTAAGCCTCACAATTACAAATAAAAAGATTAAACACTGCAGAAATTGGAAAAACAGAAAGAAACTCAAACTGGAAATCTTGCATTGCTGAGGAGACAAGACAGCATGGATTAACTATCATTAAAGCCACATAAGGCACCAAATGAACTATAAAAATGCCATCTATTGCTGATTATAAACAGAAATATTAATAATACAGCATAATTAGTTGATAATTAAGGGTCAATTACCATCATTTTTCACTCCTGCTAATAGCTCGGCCTCTTCTCCTGCCACCACAACTGCAATTGGGGAACTTATAGATTGATTACACTATTTTACATCGTATTCAGAATAATATTTTTCTGTTCAACTTAAATGGAATACTCACTACGTGCGCTATTTTTGGGGAAAACACACACGGTATCAACCCCTGGAGCCGGGCTAAAGCTCCCGTCACCAAAATCTTGCTCATCTTCCCCAACAGTCCCCAAGTCAGTGATATCTTTAACGGCCTCTTCAGATTCCACACTCGCATCCGATTGACATCTAACAACTATAGGAAAGGAAAAAACGAAATATATATAATCTAAGTAGAATAAAATTATACATAAAAGTTCATCACATTGTGGAAGATGGATAACAACTTTCAACGAAAGAACTAAAACAGCTTTTAATCAGAACGAAAACGTTTGAATCTCGCGTGTCAAAGTCCCTAAACGAACCCAAAGATCGAGCTTAATTTATACGGTTAATATGGATACGCTAAAAACGCTACCCAATCCATTTTGTGCATCCGTTCAAAGGGGAAGTTTTCAAACTGAAATCAGCTAGAATGAGAGTCGAAAAGCACTAGATTGACAATCGAACAGCATATAAATGTTGAAAAAAAAGAAATTACCGCGAAAATTATAGCTGGAATTCAGAAAATCTAACGCGCACAAATCCAACAGAAAATCGGCTCTTGATATACATGAATTGAAAGATATACAAATGCAATGTAAATAGAGAGACATACATCGGCTCTCGATAAAAATGGAAAATTGAAACCATAACCGCGCATGCAAACTCTAAATTCGATTAAATTAAAGATAACAGCTTAAACATATGCACATAAGAAAAAAAAAAAAAAAAAAAAATCTAAATACAGAATCAAGGAGGCAAAACCTTGGAGAAAAGGCAACGCAAGGAGGAGGAGTGCAAAAATGAAAATCCTGAAGGCCTTCGACGCCATGATTGAGAGCTCCGTATACTAAAGTGGCGTAGGTGCGTTGCTTGAGAAAGACAATCAGTGAAGAACGCGTGGATTATCTTAGGTTCTCGGGTCAAATCGCTTTGGCCATATTACTAAATTCACTCCTAAATTATAAAATTTACCTTCAAATTTTGCTCCTCATTAATATATTATTGCTCCTCAATAATATAAAATAACATATAATATATATACATACACATATATATACATACATATATATATATATTATTCGACATCTTTTATATTTAACTCAAAATAAGTTATACTGGTATATGGTATATTTTACTTTTGTACATCAAAATTAATTGAATTATATTTAAATTGATGTATTGAATTATATTCAAGTTAAAAAAAAAAGACTAAATTCCTCTAATAAATAAATAAAATATTTTGAGACTTGTGTCCAATAAAAAAAAATTAAAAAAAATAGAAGAGAAAAAGCTCTTTTAAATAATAAATGGAATTCTCCCTTTAAATATTAGAATATTTAAATATAACATAAAATATTTGTAAATCCAAGTTCTTTTACCAAATGAAAAAGTAATTTTAGCACAAAATTGATATATGGAAAGAAATACATCACTTTGACCGAAAGTTAAAAACTTTAAATTTTTACTTAATTTAAAAAATGTTGGCTTCAAGTGGAATTATTATTATTATTATTGAAACATGATGCATTAATTTGTTTACATAAAAAATAAATTATTTATAGATTTAATAGGTATATTAAAAAAAAATGTGAGTATGATTTTAGAATTAAAATAAATATTTATATATACTAAATTTATAGTTAGTTATCTCGTAATCTAACACATTGATCTAAGTGATGCAAAATTTCTTATTTCAATTTTATGAATTATATATAAATTTCAATTTTATAAATTATCTATATAATCTAAAGTTAGGCACAATGGGAAATCTTATATAAATACATTACTCGTATTGTTGCCTTGCTCTCGTCCTGTCTTACGTATAAATAACAATTTGAACAGTCTAACATACTAAAGGTCTCCGGTTTGAGTTTGTGCGACGTCATATCTTTCATATCAATTTTAAAAATTATTTATCTAATTCAAAATGAAATCTTATACAAAAACAATTACTCGTATTGTTGCCCTGCCTCTTGTCCTTCCATACAAACAACATTTCGAACAATTTGAAGTTCAACGAGAGGGAAATCGATCTAACGACAACGTAAACGTAAGCTCATTCCACCCTAAACTAAACAGCTTTCTAAAGAGAATAATATGATTATCTCAATGCTACGAGCCAAATGCTTAAATAACACAATACACATCCCCATTCACAACAAGAAAAGAAAACGGATACCATGAAAAAAGGGCTTGATATCATCTGTCAGTTAATTTCAAATTCCTTATTTCAAACATACTCAAGCGTGCATAGTATTAGCAGAGGTAAGAAAAAAACTGAGGATTCAGGGCATAAATCATACTACCCGTGCTGTATGTCATAGAATCAATCCCCGTGGATGGTGTACCGCTCCCATTTCTTGGTTGGATCGTATATCTGCAACGAACGGGGAGGGGATTAAAGTTTATGGAATTACCAGACAAGGAGAATCGTCAACACGAACAATGTTACCAGCAGAACAAGAGATAAGAAGCTTACCTCCCATCTTGAAGCAGGAAAGATATGCTTATTCTTCTCGTACCAGTGCCTCTCAACAACTTTCCCAGCATGAGACTGTCAGAAAATAGAACAAAAACAAATGATGAGTTTTAAAAAAATGAATAGTAATAGTATCATCAAGAACATAACTATAGGCCTCTTCCTCTGTTTTATGTATAGACCGAGATTTTAAACTAAGTTAACACGGAGATTCCACATCAATTGGAGAGGGGAACGAAGCATTCCTTATAAGGGCGTAGAAACCTCTCCCTAGCGGACTCGTTTTACAACATTGAGGGGAAGCCCGAAAGGGAAAGCCCAAAGAGGACAATATCTGCTAGTGGTGGGCTGTTGCATTACGCTTCTTGCTAGACTTACTAAGTCAACTGAGAGATCCAACATCGATTGGAGAGGGAAACGAAGCATTCCTAATAAGAATGTAGAAATCTTTCCCTAGCGGACTCGTTTTAAAACTTTGAGAGAAAATCCGAAAGGGAAAACCCAAAAGGGAAAGCCCAAAAAGGACCATATCTGCTGGCGGTAGACTTGAGTTCTTACATTAACACTTCTTGCTAGACTTTTATCATTGCAACGTGTGTTTGATCAAATTTTGCCAAGGAGAGGGGAAATAACATAAATGGAAACCGCATATTATCAAATGCACATAATGTACTATTGAATTTGATAAGACATGTATAAAGCTACTCTTTGCTTCCACCAACTTCACCGAACTTACATTGTCGAGCAATCATAACAAGAATGCATACGCAAAATAAATTTAAAACATATACCTCATCCTTCTCGATTGTTGCATCAGCAGTTGTCCGAACATCCTCGTGTACGTCAAAGTGGAAAAGCTGAGAATCAAAAGAATTGATAAGAATCAAAGAATTGCAAATACATGACAACAGGGTAGTCATAGCTCATTAAAAATAACAAAATTGTTCTTCAATGAGGTGTATCAATAAACCTGAACTCTAAATCAGAGGCAGTGAAAAACAAATTCTGGAATGATTACTCTCAAAGACATTCGAACATCCAAAACATGAACTTTTTATGCATTAAGCGAACACGAACTACAATTTCCAAAAAAATGCTTAAAGAAGCCTTACCGGGCCACTTTTGCCTCTAGCCTTGTTCACAATAAGCTCATAGAAGCTATGTTGCTGCACAATAGAACAAAAAACTCAGCACACTCACCCAGAAGCAAAGACCAAAAATAATATCACAACGATTTCGAAGTTATATTACATGTGGTATTATAAGATCCTCCTTCACATATAGCAAATTCTCTACCGAGGTAGTCCTAATCTCCCGAAACTCAGGAGCGAGTTGTTGCTGTACAGCCCGCAGAAACTCTCCAATTCTATCACCTTTTCGTGCCTAAAAGAAAACAAAAAACAAATACAAGACTCAAATGAGCTCAGGAAGCGACAAGAAAACAGGATTATTCCTAGTTGATCATTAAAAACCTGAATGACTCGTCTATGCCCAGTTCCATCCCAATAACTGTAAGTAATTTGAAGTGGCTCGCCTGCGACACAAGGGAAAGATTTAATTACTTCGTCCGGTACCATATCACCTAATATGCAACCATGAGATCTATACAGGGCTCAAATATAAAATTACTTCGAATTTGCTCCTGCTCCCGAAGCCACTGTTTCTTAAGCCTTTCACGCTCAGCTTGCTCCTCAGCTTCCCGCTCACTGTAATAGAATCCTCAATCCCCCTAAGCTAAAACATTAGTCCCAAAAATATATATAAGATGTAGGGAGAGTAAGAGAAAGAAGGATGCCACACCTATCAGGCAAAAAGCTAGTCTCCACTGTAGGATCTTTCCCAAGTTTATCACGCCCAAGCTTCCTTGGCTCCAAATTTTCTATGAAACACAAGAACAAGTTTGGATTATTAAGTGGTCATGGCTAATAAGTTACAACATCTGGGCACTGACACGAGAAGTCGATTTCCTTCAAACTATTACGTTAAAATGGTATGAGTTTTATACTACATAAGTCTCGTCGTACAAAAATGAAATATATTTCAGATAGAACAAGAAAAATGCTTACTATTATCATCGTCCTCATCGCTTCCATTCTCAAAATCATCAGAGAAAGACAAACGTGAATTTCCCCTTATTTTCCTTTTCCTGCGTTTTTGCAATTGGAGTTCCTCTTCCCTGAAGACAGGGAAATAAAACAATGAAGGGAACCTTAGAAATCACGACTCTCCGGAATTGTATGATATTGTCCACTTTGAGCATAAGCTCTCATGGCTTTGCTTTTGATTTCCCCAAAAGGCCTTATACCGATGGAAATGTATTCCTTACTTATAAATCCATCAACAACGCCTTAATTAGAAGAAGACAATGAGAAAACTCACTCTCGTTGTAGCTTTTGAAGTTTCTCCTTCTCCTCCTCCTCAAATTTGTTTCGAATGTTCACTCTCTAGGGTTAAATCAACAAAAAACAAACGGCTTACAATTTACATATGCTTTTATTAACAGTAAAAGGAAAAGTGTTCATATCATATTTTCTTTCTCTACCTTCTCAACATACTCTTCTCTCGTCACCAGACCAACAGTTTCCTTCTTGAATGCTGTCTCAAGAATCTGAAATACCACCAACAAGAATTAAACAAAATTTCAACACAAGACCTAAATAACTGGTCGCAAAATCCACCGTCGAAATTCGAAAACGATGTAAGCCAGAGAAATCAAAATTTAATAAGAACCTCAGAGGTACTGGAGCCAAATTGAAGGAGACCAGGCTGTCCTTTGTCGGAGGCAGTCTTGGCCTTGAGCTCCTGGATTTTCCGGCGCTCAGCTTCCCTCTGCTTCTCGAGTCTTCGAATCCTGACGGCGTCTTGTGCAGTGCCGACGTATCCATCTCCCATGCCCGACATCTTCTTCCGATCTTTCTACAATTGTCGCCGGCGCGCTCTGCGTCACACGGTCCCTAGTTGCCGCCTTTCGGAATGGATCGCAGATGGAGCAATAAGCGGTAATCCGGAATTTTATTGAATTTAATTTTGTAGATAGAAACATCATAAACTTCGTCCAATATTTATGAAATTAAAAAATAAATAAATTATTTTTAATTATAATTGAGTGCTACCATTTTTAAATATTGTAATTAATCTTAATTCGCTAAAATTATTAATAATTTAGGATGCTTTTATCAAACGATTTGATTAAGATGAGAAATAATAAAATAACAAACTAAAAAATAAAACAAAATGGTTAACTAATTTATTTTATTTATTTTCGAGCACGAGTTTTTGTCTGTAAAAAATAAATTAAATGGATTCAAGGGGGCTTTTCGAGAACGTATCAATACGCTAAACCCATACTTCGAATTGTTTCATGTCATAAATAAACGCGAACACTCAAGGAATCTATCGGACAGATAGATTCACATCTCTTACAACCAACACAGTCTTCCTCCCTTTTTGACTTTCTATTCGCTTTATTTTCATTCATTCATTGATTGAAGGTAGTTGTAGCTCGCTTCCAAGTCCAAGCGCGGGTATTTTTAAAATAAAATATTAATAATTTTTATAATAAAAAAATATATTTAAAATTATTTTTTAGATTTCGTTTTTTAAGTTTAAGCATATAATTAAATTTTTTTTAAAAATAAAATACAAAAGAATACTTTTACTAATTTAGTCTTTAATATTATAAATCTATTATTACAATAAATAAAAAAATTAAAGTAAAAACTTAAATAAGTTTTGGAGCGAACATAAAAATAAAAATATATTTACGTTTCCATCTCTCATGAATAGTTTGAACTTTCCACTGGCCGACATCTTATCCACAGTGTTTTGCATCGAAGATGCATCTGAATTCTGAAAGAACTACAGAGACGTCGTCAAACAGTTAGTCCCGACGGAACCTCGCCACTTTCACGAGGACCGGTGGATGTCTCCGGCAGCCATGGATCAACCACGCGACGCTCCAATTCCGAATCCTGTCACACCCTCCATTGAGCTTTCAGGGCACCCAAATCGCTCCCAATCCAGCTCCAGGTCTGTTCTAGAATCCGCCATTTCAAATTCCTTTTGTTTTTCCGATGTTTCGATTATCTGGTTGAGCACGGTTAGGAACCACGACCTCCACATATGATATTGTCGGTTGGATGAAGAAGAAAAGTCCACATCGACTAATCTAGGAAATGATCCTGAGTTTATAAGTGAGTAATACTAACTCCATTGGTACGAGGCCTTCTGGGGAGCACAAAACAAAGCCAGGAAAGGTTATGTTACAATATCATACCATTGTGGAGATCTGTGATTCCTAACATGGTATCGTACCATTGTGGAGAGTCATTCCTATATCGAAGGCATAATAAAAAATGACTAAGACTACAAAAAAAAAAAAAAAAAAGTCGAGCCTTGATTAAGGGGAGGCGTACTTTGTTCGAGGGGAGGTGTTGGATGAAAAAGAAAAGTCTCACATTGGCTAATTTAGGGAATGATTATGGGTTTATAAGTGGCTAATACGGGACTTCTCTCCCAACAATCCTCCCCTTGAACAAAGCACACCATAGAGCCTCTTTTGAGGCGTATATAGTCCTTGAACAGCCTCCCCTTAATCGAGACTCGACTCCTTCTCTAGAGTCCTCGAACAAATACACCATTTGTTCGACACTTGTGTCACCTTTGACTATACCTTCGAGTCTTACGATTTCTTTGTTCGAAACTTGAGGATTCTATTGTTATAGTTAAGTTGGCATGAGTCTGATACTATGTTAGGAACTACGACCTCTACAATGATATGATATTATCCATTTTGAGCGTAACCTCTCGTAGTTTTGCTTTTGGTTTTCTCGAAAGACCTCGTATCAATGAAGATAGTATTTCTTACTTGTATCGTTCGAACGAGCTAATGAAAGAACTGTTGTTGAACTATGTTTTCTATTGATTTAAGAACATGAATTAGCAATAGCTTACTGGCTATGATATCAATTTTCTGTTTCCGCTGCCAAAGGTCTGAATGTGAATTGAAGGATTCTGCAGCTGCTAGAAGAGTTCAGAAGGCTGATAGAGAGAAACTAAGAAGGGACAGATTGAATGAACAATTTGTTGAGCTGGGAAGAGTTTTAGGTGAAATGAAAACACTTTCATATGTTCCCACAATGCCTGTTTTTCTAATCCTACAATCATTTATACTTCTTGTCTCGATTTTCTTCCTTAACGCATCGTTTTTGCTTTCTTGTTCTTTTTCCGAGTTCAACGTGGACGTATCATGTCATTTTCTGTAACAGCCCAAGTCCACTGCTAGCAGATATTGTCCGTTTTGGCTCGTTACGTATCGCCGTCAGTCTCACGGTTTTTAAAATGCGTCTGGTATGGAGAGGTTTTCACACCCCTATAAGGAACGCTCTGTTCTCCTCTCCAACCAATGTGGCATCTCAGAATCTTCCCCATTGGGGGCTCAACGTCCTCACCTCATCGGTTCGAGAGGGGAATGAAGCATTCCTTACAAGAGTGTGAAAATCTCTCCCTAGCAGACACGTTTTAAAACCATGAGACTGATGACGATATGTAACGGACCAGAGCGGACAATATCTACTAGCAGTGGGCTTGAACGGTTACATTTTTCTTTCTCAATTATTTATTCTTGGCGTCACTGTCTGTGCAGTCGACTCGATTAGTGATACTTACATTGATGTTATCTGTAACTCTGCAGATCCTGATAGGCCCAAAAATGACAAAGCAACCATTTTAGTGGATGCAATTCAGTTGCTGAAGGATTTGACATCTCAAGTAAACAAACTGAAAACTGAGTATGCAACATTAACAGAAGAATCGCGTGAGGTGATATAGATTTACTTTTATGTGCATACTAATAAAGCTAGACGTGTTAACACGTCAATTGGAAAGGAGAATGGAACATTCCTTATAAGAGTGTGAAAAGATCTTCCTAACATACGTGTTTTAAAACTGTGAGACTGACGGCGATACGTAACAGGCCAAAGCGGACAATATGCTTAGGCTGTTACAAATGGTATCATAACTAGACACCGAGCAGTGTGCCAGCAAGGACACTAGACCCCAAGGGGAGGTGGATTGTGAGATCGCACATCGGTTGGAGAGGAGAACAAAACATTCCTTGTAAGGGTGTGAAAACTTCTCCCTAATAGACGTGTTTTAAAATCGTGAGGCTGACGACGATACGTAACGGGTCAAAGCGGACAATAGTTGTTAGTGGTGGGCTTGGGCTGTTACAAATGGTATCAGAACCAGACATCAAGCGATGTGCTAGCGAGAACGTTGGGCCTCCAAGGGGGGTAGATTGTGAGATCCCATATCAGTTGGAGAGGAAAACGAAACATTCCTTATAAGAGTGTGGAAACCTCTCCCTAACAGACGGGTTTTAAAACTGTGAGGCTGACGATAATACGTAAAGGGCCAAAACGGACAATATCTGTTAGCGGTGGGCTTGGGCGATTACAAATGATATCAAAGCCTGACACCAAGCAGTGTGCTAGCGGGGACGTCGGGCCTCCAAGGGGGGTGGATTGTGAGATCCCACATCAATTGTAAAGAAGAATGAAACATTCCTTATAATGGTGTGGAAACCTCTCCCTAACAGACACGTTTTAAAATCGTGAGGCTATCAACAATACGTAACGGGCCAAAACGAACAATATTTGCTAGCTGTGGACTTGGACTGTTACAAATGGTATTAGAGCCAGACATCGAGCGGTGTGCCATCCAGGACACTGGGCCCCTAAGGGGGGCAGATTGTGAGATCCTATGTTGGTTGGAGAGGAGAACGAAACATTCCTTATAAGGATGTGGAAACTCTCCCTAACACACGCATTTTAAAACCGTGAGGCTGACAACAATATGTAACTGTCCAAAGCGGACAATATCTGTTAGCGGTGGGCTTGGGCTGTTACAAATGGTATCAAAGCCAGACACCGAATGGTATGCCAACAAGGACGCTGACCCCCAAGAGGGGTGGATTGCGATATCCCACATCAGTTGGAGAAGAGAGCAAAACATTCCTTATAAAGGTGTGGAAACCTCTCCTTAACATACGCGTTTTAAAATTGTGAGGTTGACGGTAATACGTAACGGGTCAAAACAGACACTCTCTGTTAGCGGTGGGCTTGAGCTATTACACTAGACGATTATATTACTCCAAGAAGTTAATATTAGTTCATCATGCACTTTTATTCACTTGCAGCTAGCCCAGGAAAAGAATAATCTAAGAGAAGAGAAGGCCTCACTCAAATCTGATAATCAGAATCTCAAT